>NW_026526832.1:39592729-40170229 GCF_024362965.1 Panthera pardus | reverse complement strand
TGACTTCTGCGCGCAGGAGAAGCTTCCTAAGACCACAGCCCGTGTCCAGCGCAGGCGCGCGGTAACCAGGACGCCCCTCCCGCTCTGTGGGGTCGGTGACAGCAGCAAACCGCCCGTGAGCACAGGGCTACCCCCATGTTCTCAGCAGGACCACCACGTGGTGGACACACAAACCCACGCGATGAGACACCCAACACTAGAGAAAATCGCTCCACAATACGAGGAAAGACGTGAGAAAAGACCACGATCACCTGAATACAAACGTCAGGTCCCACGAGCTGTCCCCGCCTCTGAGCGACAGAAAGCAGCCCATGACTCTCAGAGCCTGCGTTGGGGACAGAGCCAAAGGGCACCTACGGGGGCCGGTCTGGACTGTGCCGACACCCGCCTGGGGGGTGTACGCGTCAGAACCGACGAAGCCGGTCACCCCCGAGGGCCACACCTCTCAGGCCACTCACGCCTCGGCGCAGCCGCGGAGCCCCGGACCCAGCACAGCGGCCAGCCTCCGGCGAGAGGCGCAGAGCCCAGCCCTGGCTCATCCGAGCTCCGGAACCCTGGTCCGGTCGACTCATCTACGGTGTCGATCTGTGCTGTTAATCCACCGCACACGGACCGTGCCCCGGACTGGACTGGCGCACCGACCTGGTATCAGTCCACAACAATAACACTGCACTGACCTGCTATCCCAACTGCCCACATAATCGTTACTGACCTACCGTTCGACCACAATAATCAGTTACAATGACCTTCGGTTCTGATCTGCTGTGTTAACTGACTCTAATCTGCTGCGCTGACCCACTGTCCTAACCCACTCCGTACCCGAGTACGACACCATCGACAAAATTTAACCCACTACACCAATCTCTGTACTAACCTCCCAGGGCCGCCCAGGCCTGCTCCCTTCCTGAGCCCCCATGGCTTTGTCCCTCACTCTGAGGGTGGGGAGAGGCAGGACCGTGGAGGGTGGGGCCGGGCAGGCCACCAGAAGGCACCTAAGCGGGGGGAGGGGCCGGTGTGAAAAGGGCAAAGGGGGCTCAGGAGGGGCCCAGCACCCCGGCCCCCACGGCCCCCACGGCCCCCACGTGGCAAGAACCCCACACGAGGGGCCCATTCGGGCATGCTCCGTGCCCGGTCAGAACACACACACCCAAACCAGTCCCTGGCACACAGTCTCACCCAGACCCTTCGCAGCTCCGTGGCCGGCCAGGGGCAACCACGCACGGACACGGACGCACACACTCAAGGCACGTATGCGTTGGCGTGACCCTGACCTGCCACCGGAGGGGGCACTGTCCTCCCTGCAACCACAGTGAGCTTCTTTACCTGAAAAGTGGGGCCACCAGCAGGTGCTTTGGGGGCCTGACCACGATCCTGCCACTGAAAATGGCCACCTTGAGGGCGGGCAGGCGAGGTCGACACACGGGGGCTGCAGACGAGCTCCTCACGGAAAGTAAGTAAACCGGTAACACAAAACACACAGACGTGCCAGAGGGAAAGCAGCCTCCACACCCAGGAGTGTGGGAGCAAGGCCACCAGTGTCTTCTCTGCGTCTTCCTCAATGAGCAGTTTGCTTCCGTGATAATAAGTAACTGAAAGATGGGGCTCTTTCCTTTCTAGAGAAATGTTTTAGAGGCGCCTGGGGGGCTCAGTCAGTTAAGCGTCCGACCTCGGCTCAGGCCACGATCTCATGGTCTGTGGGTTCGAGCCCCGTGTCGGGCTCTGTGCCGACAGCTCCGAGCCTGGAACTGCTTTGGATTCTCTGTCTCTTTCTCTCTCTGCCCCTCCCCCACTCATACTCTGTCTCTCAAAAATAAATAAACATTAAAAAAATGTTAATACAACACTAAAAATAAAAAAATAAAGTAATCAGGTTCCTACTATTTTGAGCTCAAGGGATTAAAAACTCATTTCACAGCTCGGGCTCCTGCACAGGAGCGGACACTGGGTCCCCTCTCTTCCCTCCCCTCCTCCCCTCCACCCTGTGTGCAGGGGTGTGTGCCCCGGCGCCTGTCTCTGCTTCATCAGGGATCTGGGCGTGCAAGGGGCTTTCACGGCAGCCCTGCACCCTCTCTACGGCCACAACCTGCCAGTGTCGGTCCCCACTGCCAGCTGTTTATTTTCTAGCTCCCGTTCCCCAGAGAGCAGTCTGTCCTTGGTCAGGGCAGGGCCGGAACATCAGCAAGTGGCCAGCATACAGACTCACTGTCCTTGGTCAGGTGCCCACCAGACCCACCCAGCTGTGGCCGGGACAACCAGGGTCATGTGACACTCGGCAGGGACAGTGCGTTGGTCAGGCTTGTCTGGAGAAAGAGACCCAACAGGCGTGTGTGTGTGTATGTGTGTGTACATATATACGAGGGGGAGTTTATTTTAAGGAGGGATTATGGAAGCTCAAGTCCAACATCTGCAGGGTGGGCCAGCAGGCTGGACACCCAGGAAACAGGTGCCGTCTGAGTCCAAAGGCCTTCTGCTGGCAGAATTCCTTTTTGCTCAGGGCACCCCAGCCTTTTTCTCCTAAGCCCTTCAACTGATTGGATGAGGCCCACCCACACCACGGAAGGCAATCCGCTTTACTCAAAGGTTACTGACTCAAGAAAGTCTAGAGTAACGTTCAACCAAACGTATGTCTACTGTGGCCCAGTCTGAAATACACAATTAGCCATCGCAGGCACCCAGGCATGCTGGTGAAGCCAACTTATTGCAACAAATATTATAATTTAAACCGTTGAACGAGTTACTTGAGGTTGTTCCTGCAGAGAGGGAGAGACAGAGCTCGCCCTTTGAGTTCAGCGAAATAACAGATCAACCATGTCATCCTACTGGGCACTCGCCCAACCTTCACCGACTGCTGAGCAGTCACATACTCTCAGCACAAACCAAGCCCAAGAAGCAACCGGTTTCAGGCCTTACCAAACAGATGTGTTTTTGCTTGCTGCTTTTCTAAAAGCCTCAAATCAGGCTGTGTTTCAATTACCTACACGGAGCAAATGGATCATAAAACAGAATAAAAAAATATGGAAATCAAATAGTTACTCTCCACCCAAAAGGCTCTGAGGGCACCTCACCTACGGGGCTCCTTACATACAGACGGAAGTTCCCGGAAGACAAGAAATGCGACCCGGTTAATTCTGAACAAGAAAACATTTTGGAGAGCTAAGTAAGAGTTTCATCAATGAGGAAATATCAGAGGACAAAAGAGACGTGGGACAGATAATTAACCCCAAAAGGAACTCACAACAGATGGCTTTGGGGTCAATCACCAGCTTCTGAGGGAAGGACACACAAGGCAGAGAGAATAAAAAGTAACCCTGAGCCAAGGAAGGCCCTCTCCAAAGTCTCCTAGGTGGACCTCTTCACTTCAGTCAAGGCTGTTCCACGTGAACAGCCCGCCCTGCCTCGCCCACGGTGGCGGTGGGACGGTCTTCTTTCTTTGTCCTGATTTTCAGAGTCCGCAGCCCTGGAGTCCTTCCCCAGTGAGAAAACGTAAAGCCCTGATGCAGCACAAACCAGGTCCTCTGCACCTCCAGATGCTGCTAGCTGCATGGGATCCTCGAGGGAACAGAGAAACAACCAATAACAGTAGTTATCACGAAACAGTAGTTAAAGGCTGTTTGACACAGAGCTCTAAGAAAGCTCAAAAGAATAAGAAGGCTTCTCTGTGGCTAAAGAAAATGATAAGGGAGTGGGATTTTAAAGCTGGTGTTTTCTGAGCTCCAAGAGGCCTGGATCTACAGAAACAGTTCTTTCCACAGCCATTTCCTTTTCTGTGTCCCTCCAGCTAAGCTTCTAATCCCATTCCTGACCAATGAGAGGGAAGGAAGGAGCAGGGACTGGGCTGTGTCAGGATAGAGGCACACAGCTATCACTCGTGGCGGGCACTTCCGGATGTAGTGGTTCCGGTCTGCTGGTACAAGGAGGCCCCTGCAACAGGACGTAATGTGTCTCAGCACCAATCCTTGACACTAGCAGGGATGCCAGGAAGGAGAGAGGGAGGGAGGGATGAACAGGAGGGCAGATGGATGGAGGGGTAGGTGATTAGGTGGATGGATAGACGGATGATAATCTGAATGGGTGGGTGGATGGATGGATGGAAAGACAGGTAGATGGATGGAAAGACAGGTGGATGGATGGATGGATGGATGGATGGATGGATGGATGGAAAGACAGGCGGATGGATGGATGGAAAGACAGGTGGATGGATGGATGGATGGATGGATGGATGGATGGATGGATGGAAAGACAAGCGGATGGATGGATGGATGGATGGATGGATGGAAAGACAGGTGGGTGGATGGATGGATGGATGGATGGATGGATGGAAAGACAGGTGGGTGGATGGATGGATGGATGGATGGATGGACAGACAGGTGGGTGGGTGGATAGATGGATGGATGAATAGATGGATGGATGGATGTACAGGTGGGTGGATGTGTGGATGAGAGATACGTAAGTGGACAGGTGGAGGGCTAGATGGAGGAGTGTGACGATAGAAGAAAGGACGGATGGATGGATGGAGTGACACACACAACGATGTAAGACAGTTACACAACAAACAAATCCACAAGAAAACACAAGCTCAAGACTAATATTAGCCACTGTTGCCATGCCAACGCAAACATCCCACATGTCTGAGTAAATAACAAAGATGACTAACTGTATCCACTTAATCGCTATTTTTAAAAGTTAAAGTGCTTTGCAGCTGAGTACAGAACATCAGAAATATTGTTCCACTCCAGGAAGTGACGAGCCTAATCTGGGTCCCCTTCCCTAACGGAAGCCATGAAGGGAAGTGAAGCCGTATCCTCTGGTGACACACACTCCCACAGGTCTGGGAAGTCAGGTTTCTTGGCACAACACTTCTGAGTAAAGAAATCTTCCCGCCCAAGAGCAGTAAACGCTTTCTTCTCCCCCCACAAAGAGAGAAAATAACAATTCAAGAGCTCCAATCACTGCAAAGGCAAAATGTAGTAATGTCAGCCTTACATTTGCCAGGAGTAACTCTGAACTTCTTCTGTCCCTGTCCTCAGGCCTTAGCCAATAAGTAACACCAGTTCGCCGCCAGAGTGGCATGTTACAAAAGTTGGGAAGGACGGGAACTGGCCGTCACCGAGCACTTCCTGGATCCTCGCAAGTGCTGTCCGCGTGGGGTGAGTTTCATGTTGGTAGTTTGGTCCGTTAGAGAAAACGGCACCTGAGATGCATGGAAAATGCATTATGCTTAGTGGTAGTTCCTGTCTGAATCACAAGTATGTGATTCAGTCAAAGTCAGGGCACAGAGCGACAGCGCATCGGTGGCCCCGCAGCCACCAGGAAGAACACGAGGCTGTCACAACATCACACCCCTCCTCCCTGGGCCTGGGGGGCCTGCCTGCCTGCCTCTGCTGGCACAGCCCCACAGCTCAATTCAGCACACTCAAACCATAAGACAAGTCTCCACGGCAGAAGCGTCTCCTGGCCAGGCCGTGTCAGCAGATGCACACGTGTGTTCTTCCTCACTCCTCGAAACGCCCCTACAGATGGGGAAACCGAGGCCCCAGGGTGAATGAGCTCCCCTGGCAGGCGCGGGGCCGGGATCTCAGCACAGTATCACCCTGCCCTCAGACCACGGCACCTAACCTGGGGTGCCCCACACACTGGGTTCCTTGGGACGTGTTCAAATAGTAACTAAATGTAATGACTTTGGACGCTAAAGTCGGTCGAAGTCGCTCAAAGTCGTTCAGGGCACTTTGTCCTGTGAGACGCTGGGCAGACCCAGCAGGTGTTTGCAGGGGCCTGCCTTGTTCGTACCTCCCGGAACCCATGGGCTCAGACGCCGAGAAGGTCGCACAGGGGCGCGTGGGGTGTGGTGGCTACACTGGGGGACACCTCCCTTGTCCCTCAGGTCACAGCGTCTCCACCCAGAATACCGACAGCACACTCGATCCTCATGATGCGGGGATTCCATGTCTGCACACTTGACCCTAAAATCAATCCTCACGGAGCTTTTGCCATCACTCGAGGACCGGAAGGAGTGGCAGAGAGCCTGAGGGGCCGGACGCCCGTGTTCCTAGCGCAGAGGACAGCCAGGTGACCCTCTGCCGTCTGGCTCCTGCTCAGGCCGTGAACAGGTGTCCTTCTTGCTGCCCACTGAGTGCTAGGCTGCCTGCGTTCCTGTGCTCTCTTCGGGTGACTTCGCAGCTTAAAACTGACCCCGAGCATGGCGCTGGAGTCCTGTCCAGTTCTGAGTTCGAGAGCCCTGACGGGCCTCAGGAGAAAACAGGTGTGTGGGATGAGCTTTACTCCGGCTGGAGCTGCCGCTGTTGGCTGGGACTTCATGGCGGGTCGGTCCAGAGTCTGCATTAAATACAGTGTCTTTAAACAGAAACACACACAAAAGAAGGTCATCCACTGTTGGGTTGATGACAGTGCTGTGACGAGACTCCCGGGAACGGGCCTGCATGTCCCCAGGACAGACGGTTCAGGGTCGCTGACCCGTGTCTGTTCAGGGTCGCTGACCCGTGTCTGCAGTGACCTTAGGGAACAGGACCACTGCGAACGAGGAGGACCCACCGCAAACACGGCCTTCAGGAGCAGGATGCCAGGGGCCCAGGTGCCGATTGTGGAGCTCCTCCCAGGGCAGGTTCCGGGGTGTCAGTGCGACTGCCGCTCCAAGACAGACAGCCAACCACGAACACAGACCAAGCCAGCAACATGTGGCCTCCAGCGGAAGCCCTAAGGATCCGAAATAAGACAGACCCAGCCGACACACGGATCACGTGATTGCCTGGGTTCTCAGGACAAACGCAGATGAAAGTCTCCAGAGAGAAGGCAAATCATAAGGACGAGGGTGTCCTTACCGAGTGAGGAAACAGGTACACACACCACGTTTCCAGGGTCCAGGCATCCGAGGGATGCCCCGTGTGCCGTCCTGCCCAAGAACAACGAGAAACGGCCCCGAAGGGACTAGTTCTGTCAGCGGGAAGGGACCGACGCTCAGGCATCGGAGGAGCCTGCCCCGAGACTCCCCTTGGCCTGACGGGACTAGTTCTGTCACCGGGACGGACGCTCAGCCAACAGAGGACGCCTGTCCTCAGGAAAACACCGACTGTGTCCAGGAAGGAAACAGACCTGGAAAAGCCCACAATGTGTTGACCAGAATTCTCGGTGCAGAACAAGATGTTGCAGATTACAAAAACGTGCCCGGAAGTCCCCAAAATACAGACACAATGGCATTGAGAGGGTACTGTTTAAAATAGCAGAAGCGTGGACACAAAGAAATGACCCATAAAAATGGAGTTCAAAAAATTTGGTGATTCTGAGCAAAGAAATGCTACATGGCCATTAGGAAAGATCACACAGACACAGGGCACAATGTGCTGCGATGTGCACTACAGAGAAGGGCACAAATTGTGCCTCAGTTTTTACAGATGATGGAAGGGTGGATGGATGATGGATGGATGGATGGATGGATGGATGGATGGATAGATGATTGGGCAGATGGGTGGGTGGGTGGACATTCAGACAGGCAGACAGACAGGCGGACAGACGGATGATGGGGAAGCAGATGATACAGATAGGTGTGTGGAAGTCTGGCCAAAGATACGAATGGAATACTGCAGGTGCACAGATGACAGAGACAGAGACAGAGAAGAGGATATAGGAAAACAGACGTACCAGCATCTCCGTGCCCGTACGTACACACACGTGAATGGGCACACGTGCATCTGACGGGCAAGCCCAATCCCGTAAGTTTCCTCCGACGACAGGAATGCAAGTTATTTGTTTTGTTCGGTCCCTCTGTATTTTCCCATTTTTGTTATGAACACGTACAGCTTGCACGAAATACTTTCAAAACACCGTAAGAAAGATAAACTGGACAGTGTGACGCGTGGGTGAGAGGGCAGTTTTGCAGCTTCCTCCCCGAAGGCTCAGCCTTCCTTCAGCAGGAAGGCCCCTGTGCACACGTGCAACTGGCCGAGTGCGGAAGAGAGGTGAGCCCTGACGAGCAGCTGAGGGCCCGAGACAGAAGGCCTCGGGGCAAATGTCCAAGGACCGTACAGACTTGTGCACAACGTCAGAATCTCGGGAAGCAAACAGGAAGAGCCAGTGCCCCGCAGACAGGCGCAGGCCAAGTGTGCCCCACACGCGGGCAGCTGGACAGGCACGGTTTCCATCCCGAACCTCAAAAACAGCAGACTCTGGTTCCAGAAGCTGACGATCCAAGCTGAGCACTGTTTCCTCCTGGTTTTTCTCCCTCTGCCTCCCATCACCTCCACGTTATCTCTGATCACCTAGAAGGGACACCAGCCCAAATCCGTCAGCCCTCCGAGAAGTCTTTGGTTAAGCAACTGGCTTAAGAGAAATGTGGCTTTGATCCAGGAGTTACAATCCCTGAACTATCCTCCACCTACTGAAGATAACCGCACCCAGAGACTCTCTACGGGGGATAAATACACTGCCTTTAACCCCAGACAACAAAATTCTTTTGCTGGAAGGAGAGGGAGCAAGTTGTTAGCCTCCGTTTACCTGTGATGGTATTTTCTAAGCCCACAGCTGGAGCAAAGTGAACAGGGCTGGGGGTGAGGCCCCCGTTAAGTCACACCACACTGAGAAACATGGCCAGCAGCGTCCTGCCATCCAGCTGACCTGTGTCACAAGGGGCCCGGAGCTCAGAGCTGCTCTGTGCCCTGAATGGCAGTGCCTGTGGCGGAGGGGACAGGAAGAGGGGCCTGACTCGGGGCACGGTCATCAGGCACCACAGTGTCCCCCACAACGGTGCAGAAACTCAAGATGCCTGAAATGCATGGCACTCCCTGGGGGCGCACTAAGTGACGTTCCGTGGGTGGGGTGGGAGACAGCACGTGAGCGCAAGCAGTGTGTCACCTGCGGCGGCCCAGGGCATAGAACCTCCCGGGCATTCACTCACCTTCTCTGTGCCTCCAGGACAGCGTGGAGGGCAGGGTCTAAGGGCAGCAGTGCATGGCCAGAGCCCGGGTCCCCGAGTCGCTCTGACAGCAAACATTTGGTAAAGGGCCAGATTGTAACTATTTTGGCTTCTCACAGCTACGCAACTCTGCCTTTGGAGCTGGAAAGCCGCCGTTGATAAAACAGCCGAGGGGGCCCGGCACACACTCGTACAGATCAGTCTACAAGGCGGGCAGCGATCGCGCTGGCCGTGGTCACGGTGTGCCGGCCCCTGGCTCAGAGCAGAACCCCGAGGACGGCTGCCCAACCAGGGCCATCGCCACCGCGCCCCTGTGGGTCAGGTAAAAACTCACGTCGTTTCAATCCACCTAGACTTTGCGACCAAGCTGATACAACAGCATTCCAAAGGCAAAGGGGGAACAGCAGGGTGGCATAGTTTTTAATTCTTTTTCAATCTAGACTTGGGCATGTGAAGCCAGTGGCTGATTGCTTCTTCTAATTGTTACTTTTTTTCTTTAATTTTGTTTTATGTTTACGCATTTTTGAGAGACAGCACGAGCGGCAGAGAGAGGGAGACACAGAATCCGAAGCAGGCTCCAGGCTCCGAGCTGTCAGCACCGAGGCCGACGCGGGGCCCGAACTCACGTTCCGTGAGATCACGACCTGAGCTGAAGTCGGACGCTTCACCAACTGAGCCACCCAGGAACCCCAACTGTTACTTACTTTTTTAATACACTTTGTTGCAGAATAATTTAAATTTTTTTCAAATTAGAAACAAAAGCGAGTGGGGAAATTACACTTTTGAGGGACTGGACTTGCTCTCCTGTCTGAAGCGAACTAAAAGCCCACAAAAGACACAAAGCAAGTATTGTGAGGACCGTACATGTGGGTCAACAAAGGACATGATCCCTGAGACCATACAAGCACCCCAGAGGTCACGCCCTACAGGAGGGGATGATGCTGTGCCTCTGGGGAGACCGAGGCAGCTGACTCAGGGCAGTGTGCGGAGAAGAATGCACCGGGGGAGCAGGAAAACCCCAGGGATCCACTCGGCATCGAGCACTCGGCTGGGTGTGCAAGGGCCAGTGGAATCTGAAGTAGAAGAAAGGAAATTAACAAAACAAAAACCCGAAAAAAGGAGAAAACCCAATGAAGCCAAAAGGTAGGTTTTTGCGAAGGTCAGGAAAACGGATGAGTCTCCTGCAGACTAGTCAGGTAACAACATTTGTCACCAGAAGCCAGAGGAGTGGCATCGCGAATGGCCCCGCAGATGTTAAGGGGCGGAAAGGAACAACTTTAGGAGGGCAAGCGCCTTGGGGACACTGTCTACCTGTGCTCATTCGGGAAGAAAACGCTGCCTTGACGGATCGGGACTCACTGTAAGCTCACCTTCCCGCGAAGAAGGGAAGCTTCCGCAGGAAGTCCTGCCAAACAAACATTTAAGAAAAGACTGTAATATAAGCAGTTCTGCCCACGCTCACCCAAAACGTGGAAAGGGCAGGAATGCTCTGAACTCATCCCGGGGGCAGGGCTGACCCTGAAGTGTCCAAATCAGACCAAGACATTCCAGGAACCGGGACAGAGACCAACATCCCGCGTGCGAACACAGACCCGGTCACCTCAGTGGGGCAGGACGGGGCGAGAGGGGTCTCGCAGGTGAGGAGAGGGAGGGCCCTTACCCTGACCGTGGTGAGGGCTTCACAGGCAGGGACAGATGTCAAACTTACCACCTTCAACATGAGCACCTTTCAAAATGTCAATTGTGTTTCAATAAGGCTTTTTTTTTCTTACGTGAAAATTCGCCCAAAAGTCAAAAAAGGAACATTATCGGTGTGAAGTTCAGCACGTGCTTCAGGCCCTACTATAGAGCAGACCCGGGATGATCCCGGCGAGCTCTGTGGTCTGGGGAGACCCGAGCCCGTTCCCGCCCAGGGGTGGACTCGGAAGCAGCCTTCTCCCCGTGAACCTCGTCCACCGCCCTGATGGATCGTCGCCGGGTGAAGCTCTGTTCCCCCGGGCGATGTTGAGAAACAGTTTCCAGAACAAAGAAACGAGCCAAGAAATTAGCGAAGTGGGCACCAGGAAAAGGGGACGCCCAGATGAACCCATGAAGCAGCGAACACATTCCTTCCTGACTTTCTTGCCAGGTTCCAGTTACACGGCGTGAGTTATCTTGTTGCTTTGTAATGGATCCCGCGTCATCATTTCGTTGCCACGTCTGAGGATTTACCCATGAGGTTCTTGGTGGACATGTGCAACCGGAGAGAAGCCAAGGGACTGGGGAGGAGAAAGCACAACTTCTGCTCTTCAAAATTAACTTCAAGACAATGTGTAAGTCATTGAAACGATCGACTTAGATTTTAAATCTATCGACGAGATTATCCCTCACGCCAACAAAGCACCCACTTACCCGCGGCAGGGACGCCCGGTCTGCACAAATCGTGTATGCAGCACACAGGGGCCCAGCACACAGGAGCCCATGACCATTCAGGGCCCAGCACACAGAGGCCCAGCACGCAGGAACCCATGAGCACACGGGCCCAGCACGCAGGGGCCCATGACCATTCAGGGGCCCAGCACACAAGAGCCCAGCACGCAGGAGCCCATGACCATTCAGGGCCCAGCACACAGGAGCCCATGAGCACACGCGGGCCCACCTGCTGCAGGAACCACTGCCCCGCACAGGGAGAGGAGCCACCAGCAGTGTCCCAGCGGGCTGCTGAGGCATCAAATTCGGGAAGGTTTAACTGCCTTTAAATTGCATTCACCAAAAAACGCATTTTTAAATCAACTGCATCGTCTCCTACTTTCTCACGTGCTCCTAACACTATGGAAACGGTCACGATTAAAATGCCGAGTGCACTTGGAGGCCGCGCTTCAGGAGACCTTCCTCGCTAGACGCTGGCATTCAGGGAGCACAGGGCTTCTCCAAGTGCACACAGCACGCAGAGACAGGGTGGGGGGACCAGGCCCCTGCCTCCCAGCCCTGGGTTCTGACTGCAGAGCTCAGAGCTCAGCCACAGCCCTGCTGGGATCTACTCCAGTTTCCGCCCTGCTGTGGTGTCTCCAGTCAGAGAGAAAAAACTCCTGAGCCGACGGGCATCAGCCCAGTGAATGCAGGCCAGACTTCTACTGGTTTTCCAACTGATGGGGAGAAAGTTCCGGAGACTGGAACCGTCTCCGTTTCTGCTGACCTTTGCAACGTTGAACCTTTCATCACTGCAGGGGACACCTGTCTGTCTGCCCGGCACTCGCTTCTTCCCTCCAGGCCACGCGCCCTCGCCCGCTTCCAGCCCACGGCTCAGGCAGAACAGACTCCTCTGGGCTCCAGAAGCTGGTCTGGCCAGTGCGGAGCTCCAGAAGAATTCCCAGAGCTCGAACAAGGGGCTGCTCGTGCTGTGCCCAGGCCGTCACGAGGGAAGCCTACAGTCGCCAGTCGCCTCTACAGAGAGAAACCAAGTCACGGGACGGGCAGAGAAGGAAGCCAGGCCGAGTCAGAACCGCCTTCTGGATTCAGAGGTGCAGGGACTGACGAGCTCAAAATACACGGGAGGAAGCTAGTTCTCCAAACTCCTGAAGCCCAGCTAAGCTGCTGTGAGTTTCCAAGAGGGCCACCTGGTCACACAGCCTCCAAACACAAGCTTTCAAGGGTGGAGCTGGGGCTGTGGCCACACACACACAGAGCCCCACTACCCGGTGACAAATGTCTCAGTCACAGCTCTCCCAGGGAAGGTCCCTCCCGGAGCCTGTTCTGAGCGCTGAAGAGCGTCCTCTCCCGACCAGGGCACGCCGGCCGCTCTCCAGGCTGACCTCCAGCAGCCGCCCGTCAGCGCGGACCCGAGGAGCAGCGAGCATGGGAGGACACTGGCCCATCACCCTCGTGGGAAGATAAATTTCCACTACCTGAATATTTTAGAAATATTCTTGTGGTGCTTTTCAAGTACCTTTGAGCTAAAGACTCTGACTTCATCGTAACTGGGAACTTCAAAGGAAAATCAGAAATTGTAAGTAAGCCAAAGGCTCCAACACCCCCCAGCGTCCTGCAAAGCCCAGCGGAGCCACCTGGCCGCCTCCACCTGGATGGACCCGGTAACCTTTAGGTCAGCCTCCCCAGGAGCCCAGGGTGTCCCCAGAGGGCACGGTCAGGACTGAGGGGCTTCCCGTGAGCCAGAGGGACGGCACAGAAGTGCTGAGAGGAGAGCCCAGCTGGAGGGCGGTGCACTGCCCACCCCCACCTCGGACACGTTTCTACGCAGCCCCCGTGAGCGAGACCCCCTCACTGTGCCAGGGGGACTTGGCGGGAAATATAATCTCCCGACAGCCAGGCCTGGGAAGCCGCAAGGGAGGCTGGTGACCCAGGGGCAGAGACAACGTGAGACATGACAGACCGCCAGTGGGCACCACCATCCCCAGAGGGGCCTGCAGATGGCTGGGGACCCCACCCATGAGGCGGGAACCCCAGGGCCGGTGCAGGGGCACACTGGCTGCACCCCAGGTCCACAGCGCTGCCCGCACTGAGCAGCGCCCCCTCCAGCGCGCCACAGGACCAGGTGTTCCCCGAGGTGGGACTGCACGCGGGCACAGCAGACCGCAAAACACAGTCCAATCGGGAAACAGAGGCGGCAGAACAGCAGCCTGGCGGGCAGAGCCCCTACCTACTCTGGGACCGGGCTGCGTCCCTGGGCTTCCTGTCACATGGACAGCTGTCTGGAGTGGCCTGGGCTGTCTGATGGCCATCAGTTTGGGAGTAGATTCCCATGAGCTCACAATGGAGGCCACAGGGAAAGAAAGAGGTTGGGGGAGGGTGCGGAGGGTGGAGGGCCCGTCTGCCCGAGGCCAGAAGCCCAGTGCGGACAAAGAGGCCGTGTTGAGAGGAGGGCCAGAAGGGCAGAAATGTCACACTGTTTTAGTCCTCGCTTTTTAATTACCGTGGGGACAAGCTTCTCCTGTGGTGAACAGACTAGAACATTCAAAACTGGAGCAGGAACTTCTACAAACACTCCCAGGCTGAACTGCACAACAGCACCAGTAGACCAGTAGAGAGGGGGCTTGTTGAGGCTGCCCGGGAGCATGTCTGGAGAAGCACAGCGACATAGCAGAGCAGGGAAACCGGAGCGGGAAACTGGAACCCCAGACTGGAGCCCCAGACCGGAGCCCCAGACCAGAGCCTCAAACCAGAGCCCCAAGACTGGAGCCTCAAACCAGAGCCCCAGACATGAGCCCCAGACCAGAGCCACAAACCACAGACCGGGGCCCGCAGACCGGAGCTGGAGGCTCCAGACCACAGGGGGCCAGTGCGGCTCACTCTAGAACACACCAGATACTTCCAGTGGGCATGAGCTGGGCTCAACCCAAACCTGAATCACAGGGTGGTCACAGACCGTTATTTTTGAAGCCCTGACCACGAATCTAAACAACCCAATCTCTGCCGGGTTTGAACACACTCCGGGAGCACTTCAGGAGATGTCAGAGTTCGGGGATTCTGAGTCAATCCTTCTTTTTGAGGGGGTGCAGGGAGTCTTAAAAGTAAAGGGCCGATGTGGGGTCACGTGGTCCAACTAACCTTGAAGCCAGGTTCTATCTTTATCTTCATATTTTTAGTGCCCAATTTCTACGAAATATTTTTAAAATAGGGGAAAAAAAATAGTGATGCATGAGAGCAGAGAGCTGGGAGAAAAGCCACAAAGGAAAATTAAATATTTCTGCATGAGCGGAGCTTGTCATGTGATGGCACCTACCAGAGCCCGAGCGAGCCTGGCACCTCAGACCTGGCCTTCCTCCTCCTCCACAGGGTGCACGCCTTCTGGACCGTATCCTGTCTCCCAAAGCCTCCTCCCTCACCATTTGTTGCCCTGCTCCCACGACCTCGGTCCGGGGCCCAGTGACCCACACAGGGTCCCCTGCTGGAATGTGTCACCGCAGGAGTCAGCTCGGCCCTCCTCCCAGCGTCTCCAGCCCAGGCAAGTGCCCTCTTCCCGGGCCTGGGTCTGCAGAGCTGTGAAATGGGTTTGTGTCCATTTCAGCAAAAATCTGTGAAAGTCTGCTTCCTTCTGGAAGGGGTTTGGTCAGCAGAGTGTCCGTTCTGCCTGCCTCACAGAATCCAGCAGACCAAGCACGGGCATTTCAAAACATTTTCGAAACTACAAAGAGCCATGAAAATATATGGTAAAGTTTACGCAAAAGAACGCTTTCTGGAAATCTTTCAAGTGTTAACTATTATGTCACATTCCAGGCCTACCATCGGCTATTTGTCAAGCACTCTTAAACCTCTGTGGAGAATCTTGCCATGAACAGTAAGCCGGAAGACTGCATTTCTGTTCCACAACGCTCATATTCTAAGATACTGTTCTTTTTGGGGGCGCCTGGGTGGCTCAGTCGGTTGAGCGTCCAACTTCGGCTCAGGTCATGATCTCTCGGTCTGTGAGTTCAAGCCCCGCATCGGGCTCTGGGCTGACCGCTCCGAGCCTGAAGCCTGCTTCAAATTCTGTGTCTCCCCCCTTTCTGCCCCTCCCCAGCTAGTGCTCTGTCTCTCTTTCTCAAAGTTAAATAAACATTTTCTAAAAAAATGTTTAATGCTGTTCTTTTTAAAAAGCAATTAAGAGTTGGAGACAAAGCACAGTACTGGCCAGATGTGAAAAGTGGTTTCGGGTCCAAGTTTCTTCCAGTGACTCAGTAAAGAAATTATCCGTATCCAGAAAGCCTTCACTGTGCCCGCCATCGAGTCTGTTAGTTTACAGTGTGGTGCCCTCTCAGGCGTCCTCTGGAAGGAAGGCCGATCTCTCTGAGAGGGACAGCTCGCGGAGGGTGACTCCCGCCAAAGACCCCGAGCAAGCTGCGTCGCAGAGTCAGCGGCCGGGAGAGGTGGTCTGCCACGGACTCGGGTTAGAAGTCCCAAGGCTGAGCGCCCACTTCCTAGAGCTCACTTGAGATTTTACAACTTCTGCAGGCCCTTGGGCGGTGCCAAAGGAGTTGGGCTCAGCCAAGAAAAGTGGAAACTATTTTTGGCATCCAGAAGGGCAGCTGTAGGCCGCGGACACAGTCGGCGCCTAAAACGCATGCCTGCCTTTACAGATTTGGAGAGCTTCTAATCCGGGACGCATCCGGAAACCTCGAGGCCCGAGGCCAACTCGGAGCGCGCCAGGCCGGGGCCGCGGGCGCAGGTCGCCTCCGCACGGCCTCCGCGGAGGGGGCACTCCAGGGAGGGCGAGGCCGGCCCGGGGGTCTGCGCGCGCAGAGGCCAAGTGCGGGGCGCCCTGTACCCACTGGAGCGCCGAGCGGCGGCGAGTGTGGCTCCCCCGCGAGCGGCGCGCCCGGGCGGAAATGCGCTCGGCCCCCTCCGTCTACACCCGAGCTGGCCACGGGGCTCGCTGAGCACAGGGAAAGCCAGAGGGAACGGACGCCCCCGCGAGCCGGGGGTACCCGGGCGGGAGGTTCTAGGCGCCCGGCGTATGCGGGGACCAGGAGGCGGTGCTGCGGAACTCTGAGGACCCAAAGAGGGGACGAGGGGACCGCGGTCCTGCAGGAGGGGGAGGCGCGCGGGGGCGCACCGCGCTTGGGCAGGCGGGGTCCGACCCCCGCCGCAGAGGAGAAGGGGGCGCGGAGGAGGAACACCGACAGGAGAGGGAACCGGGGAGGGGGCGGCGTGAAAAGACGACGGGGAGGAGGGCGGGGGGATACGGTGCGCCCGGGCAGGGTGGGGACCGGGAGCGGCGGGAGCTGCGAGAAGGGGGCACCGAGGGGGGACGCGAGCGGGCAGGGAGGGGCCTGCGGGGGCGGCGAGCGGGACTCTCCCGGGGCTGCCCCCACAGCCCGCCACCCCCCCGCCCCCGACCAGCCGGGGATTCCAAGCCGCCGGCTAACAAAGGAGGCTCCGGAGGCCGCGCGCCCCGGCCCAGGCGGACAAAGGCCCGCGCCCGCCCGCGCCCTCGGGCTCCCCGCCGCCCCCCGCCCTCCCGCCCGCCCGCGCCCTCGGGCTCCCCGCCGCCCCCCGCCCTCCCGCCCGTCCGCGCCTTCGGGCTCCCCGCCGCCCCCGCGGCACTCACAGGATGGAGGTCTGCGGCGCCACGGCGGGCACGGCCTCCAGCAGCAGATGCATGCAGCGCACGGTGCTGCGGAAGCACAGGCAGCGGCTCGGGCAGCCGGCGCCCGGCTTCGGGGTCCCCGTGGCCAGCGCCCCCCAGCCGCAGCACAGCACGAGCGCCAGCAGGCAGCGGCGCGCGGGGCCCGCGGGGCCCGCGGGGCGCACGGCCATCGCCCTGGGCGCGCGGCGCTCGGGGACGCGAGACGACCGGGAGGGCCCGGCGAGACCCTGCGGGCTCCGGACTGCGCCCGCCCGCGCGGCCCACGTCCCAGCGGTGCGCGGGGGGCGGGGGGGCGCCAGCTGTGCACATGCGCGCGGCTCCTCCCACCGCACCCGCCCCGAGGGCCGGGGCGGGGCCGGCCGTGCGGCCGCGGCGCCCCGCTCTCCGCCCGGGGGCCCCCCGGGGCCAAGTCCGGGTCTGCGCGCGGGAGCTGCGGCCTGGGCCACCGCCCCGAGCCGCGTTTGCCGCTCGTGTTGTGTGAGAGCGGTGTGAGCGTGCTCGCTCTGCTCCGGACCCAGTTCCACGAGGCCTCTTCCTCTCTCTCTCTCTCTCTCTCTCTCTCTCTCTCTCTCTCTCTCTCTCTCTTTCTGTCTCTCTCTCTTTCTCCCCCTCCCTTTCTATCTCTTCTCCTCCCACCCTCCCAGCCTCTCTCTCTCTCAATCTGCACCCCCTTCTCTAAACACACACACGCTGCAGCAGGATTGGAGCCAGGCAGACGGGCACCTGCCTGTGACCCCGCGGCCCTCTTTCTGCCGCTGCTGCCCCCAGGGCATTGTTCCGAGCACAGAGGACATTCGTGTAGGGGCCTGGGTTCAGTGCTGGGCCAGGATGTCGCTCAGTGCCCTTGCAGGTCCCTCCCTGGTGGACACACCCCCAGGAAACCCTCGGGCCCACCCCAGTGGGACATGGGTGGAACCACCAGGAGACACAGGGGGAGCTGTGGGAAGGAGGAGAGACTGAGTCACACACACACGCATCCGCACTTTTGTTCTAGCACTGCACATGTGATCCACTGATTCTCACAAAAACCCTGCATTTTCCTGCATTTTACAGGTAAGGACCATGCCCAAGTGCCAGTGTCAGAGCGCAGCCCAGGTCTGGGATGTGTCCACTGTGTGACCTGGTGGCAGTCTACCCCAGGTGTGCCTGAGGGCACGTGGGGTGAGGCTGCTTAGTGGCCGGGCACTTTCCTGGTGACGGGTTAGCACACACCTCCCAGGGTCCCCACCTGGTGGCAGCTTGGCTGGCTTCTGGCTCAGGTCCTTCTGGAGGCTTGCACGCCGGTCACTGAGGTCACTGTCGCCACTGCCACGTGAAACAGCCTTCCTGGCTGCCTCGGGACCCAGCACAAGCCACCCCAGGGGCCTGCGCACTAGCCAGGCACAAAGCTTCCCCACTGCGTGCTCCTGGACTCCACACGCTTCTCCACATGCCGTCCGAGTGTCCCCGCTTGAATGCCCCACGAGAATTTCAGCACGATCATGTCAGAAACACGAAACATTCCTCTCCCTGGAAAACGCACTTTTTCTCCTGAATCACTGGTCTGCTGCTCCAAACCACCTTCTCATAACTTCAACCTGGAGCTGCCCCTACCCTGGTCCTCACCCTGCACGATGGAGTCGTGAACCGCACTGCGCGTCACTGCCAGAGACCCCGTGCTCTCCCTGACCTGGCTTTCCGTGACCACCCCCAGCCCCTGGCTCAGCACGGAGGCCCCCTCCCGGGCACCCTCCTGCTGAGTCTGCCTGGCCTTCTTCCCCGCAGTGGACAGAGAAGAGGTCACAGCTCTGACCCCGCCACTTCCTGTCCAAACATCTGATTTAAGTGGGCAAAGGCCACATTTCACAAGACACCTTTCACCCACTGCCACATCCAGGAGGCGGGGGCATCTCTGAGCAAAACACAGTGTTGCCTCCTCTTCTCAGCTCGACAGCAATGTCTACACCAGCCGCGGGGGCCCTGTCCCGTGTCCATCTGGCCCGGCTACTGGCACACAGAGCTTGGGCCCAGCTCTGACCCAGGTGTTGTGCTGCAGGGGTTTGCAGATGAGACGAGCACGGGTGGATGTGTGCAGTCTGCTGACTTTAGGTAACAATGGCCTCCACAGTGTGGGTGGGCCTCACCCAATCAGTTTACGGTCTTAAGCATAAAAATTGGGGTTTCCCAGAGAATAACTTCTGCCTCAAAACCGCAGCATCAACCCCTGCCTGAGTTTCCAGTCTGTTGGGCTGCCCTGCACACAAAGGGATTGCTGGTCCCCACAGTCACATGGGCCAGTTCCTTAAAACCCATCTATCCATCCCTCCATCCTTCCTCCCTCCTCCCTTCCTTCATTCCTTCCATCATTCTCTTGTGCTGCTTCTCTGGAGACCCCTAACACACGGCCATTTGCAGGATGCTGAACGAGGAGGTGTAGGGGGGAAGCCGGTGCGATTATTTGTCCAGGAAGAATTCACATTTTTGCAATGAAGCTCCTTCTATCCAGCTCAATTCACCTCACTTGTCTGTTGTTCGTGCTTCCCTGCTCCTGCCCTCTAGAGGCCCAGGGAAGCCTCACACCTCCAGGTTCCTGGCCTTCCCCCGGAGGGCTGCAAAGCCGCTGAAGGTCTCCGTTGCTAAGGACCCAGATGAAATACTCCCATTTCCCTTCGACGACCACTTTGCAGATCTTATCATCTGCCCCGAATCCTGTCATCTCTCTGCTAATTGACAATCTTTAGTTGCTTTGATAGCCACACAAAGAAGCAAAGATTAAGGAGTGAAGAAATTCTGTCTTAACCTCAACCCTGTTTTCTGGGGACTAAGTCTTTTTCCGGAGCCTCAGGGTGGCCCCAGGGGGCACAGGATACAAGCCCCACCCACCCCCACCTCCACCCCGCTCCCTGTGGCAGGCCTTGTCAAGCCCCGTAGCCAGTGCCTGGAGAATTTAGGTTACTGGTCGAGGACCGCTGCTCAACGGAAAGATGGAGAAAGGAGCACCGTGCTGGTCCAGGTCCACGTTGTGCCAGGCACCGACGCGAGCTGCCCGTCTTGCGATGGACACTGCTGGGGACCCACTGAGACCTTCGCTGCGCTGCGGTGCCCCACCCCAGCTCCCACCTATTCTCTGGGGCGCTGCTCGGGGCCCGGAAGTTGGGGTAAACTGTGCCCCCACACACACAGCCACAGGCCCAGAGCTCCCTGGGCCGCCGGCCAGCCTCTCCCCTGCTCAGCCGGCTGCCCCCACTCCTGAGAGCCCCGCCTCGTCCACGGGCTCTGGTGAGAGGCCCCACCCTGGGGGTGCACCTCACCCCTCTTGCCCGCAGGGTCCCCCCAAGGTGGGCAGTTTGCACTTCACGCTGCCTCGTCGCCTCCCTGCCCACCTCCCTGCCACGCGGAAACTCTCCACGGATTTACACAGGAAAGAAGACGGGCTTTGGAGCCAGAACCGGGAGGCAGCCTCACGCTCCTGGTGACTTTCTTCCCCTCTCTGGGCTTCAGTTTCCACACCTGTGACCTGAGACCAGGTAGGGGTGAGGACCAAGGGACAAGCCATAGGAGACGCCCACACGCAGGAGTCTTCCACAAACACAGTGGGCCGCCCGCCCGGGAAGCTGCCTGGGGTCTGCGTGGGCCCCGGAGTCTGGAAGGCTAGGAGGCCAGCCGTGGGGCCATTCCCAGACGATGAGTCAGCCCCTCGCAGAACCTGGCTGTGCCCGAGGGGAAGGCCTCCCTCTCCAAGGCTCTCAGCTCCTCCTGCAAATTCCTCTGTGAGCCTGTCTGCTGCAGGTGCCTGTGCGCCCAGCCCCCGTCGGCCCCCCACAGGCAGGGGACTCCACCCAGCAAGCAGTGCTGTGCAGGGTGGGGGGGTGCCGCACCACAGACGGGTGCCCTGAGTCCTGGAGGGCAGACGTCAGCCACCAGGGTGTCAGCAGCTGGGGTCTTCGCCGAGGCTCCCGGACACAATCTGCCCCAGGCCTCTCTCCAGTTTCTGGGCACAGCCGTTGGCCTGGCGCTCCTTGCCATGTAGACACCTCCCTCCGACCTCTGCCATATGGTCCTCACATGGTGCTCCCCAGTGTCTGCTCACTCGTGGTCCTTTCCTCTTCCAAGGCCCAAACTGGCTTGGAGCCCTCCCCACCATCTCCTCCTAATGTGGCCATTTACATCCACAAGGGCCCTTCTTCCAGACAAGGTCACATTCTGAGCTCCCAGGAAAGACGTGGGTTCTGAGGTCACGTCAAAGGGCCCGTGGTCACGTCAAAGGGCCTGTGGTCATGTCAAAGGGCTTGTATTCCTCATGAGCCGTGGGTGAGGGGCTCGGGTGCAAGGACGAGGGGTGGCCTCCACCAGGGAGGCCAGGGGAGGCTCAGGAAGGGGCTTGCTGTCCGGAGTTTAGCCACAGAACTTGGTACAATCTTGTGCGGCCTGGGGAGGACCCCTCTTCTGTGTCTCCCTGGCTCCATCCTTCTGGCATGGCTCCAGGCACCCCAGACCTTGCCAACGTGGGGAAGAAAAGAGAAACCTTAAAAAGCCTTTCTTGGGGGCGTCTGGGTGGCTCAGTCCATTAAGCATCCAAGTCTTGGTTTTGGCTCAGGTCATGATCTCATGGTCATGGGACCAAGCCCTGTGTCGGGCTCTGTGCTGACAACTCGGAGCCTGCTTTGGATTCTCTCTCTCTCTCTCTCTCTCTCTCTCTGACTGCCCCCCACCCCCCACTCATTCTCTTTCTCTCCCTCTCTCTCAAAGTAAATAAATAAATAGGTTTTTTAAAGAGCTTTTCTTTGGTGGTTCATATTCCCATCACTTCTCTACCTGAGGAATGTTTACATACACTCCACACGGCTCTTTGGGTAAGTTGAACGATCATGGGGCCTTTCCTGTGCTGGCGGGAAGGGCTCTGGTGGCAGAGGACGTGCCCCGGAGAGGCGTCCCCGCTGAGTAGTGCTCCTCCTGACCAGGACCATGACCATGGGCACAAGCAGCGGGCACCCACCCAGCCCGCCTGTGTACACACGGTGTCTGGTGCGTCTGCCTCGGGCTCCCAGGAGGACACATGTGCACACGCGGAGGGCTGAGCCAGGAGAGGGGACCTGAAAAAGCCAGGGGGCACGAGGGCCTGACCCCTGCACATCTCCACCCCTCGCAGGCCTGGGATGGCAGGGGAGGGATGGGGTGACCCGCGGCAGACCTGTCACCCACCCAGCAGGAGCAGGGATCCCTGTGACCCTCGGCTTAGAAGACCAGGCCTACGGAAGAACGGAGGGCACCCGGTTCACGCAGTGAGTGCTGAAGCCCGTGGGCGGGTGCCGTGTGCTGAGAACCCCACAATCTGGGGGAAACACAGACCTGTACTCGAGCACTGGATGGGGGGGGGGGCGCTCTGTGGCTTGTCCGCACAACAGGGAGCCGTCAGCAACTCAGAACCACAGTCCTCCTCTCTGGAGACGTCCTGTGTCACCTCCACAGCTGGGACTTCACCCCATCCTCCCTCCTGAGCCCACTGCCCTCTGTGGGGACCCGCCAGTGCCCCTCCGCCACCTGACGCCCGGCTGACCTGCCCGCCAAGCAAGAACAGGCAGTGTCAGTTTGTGGTCTGAGGTTCTAACTCTGCTGGTCTGGCTGCTTCCCGCCCCCCCCCCCCCAGAGGCGGGGGCCTGGATGGAGGCGTCTTCCCAGATGAGGTGACCCTTCCTCATTTCTTCCCTCACAGGCCCGCAGCCCTCTCCCTCCGGGGCCACCTCACATGCCCGCAGGTCCCCACGCGGCTCTGTGCTCCTTCCTGTCGTGCTGGCTGGGCTTCATGTCCATGCTGGGCAAGTCCCTGCCCCTTGGGCTCTAACCTGTGTGCACACTCAGCACCCGGCACAGGCAGAGGCCGTGCCAGGCATGGAGGGACCCTGAGCGCGTGTCCCCACCGGCAGGACAGACAGGCAGGGGTGGGGTGAGAAGGTGTGGCTGACGCCCCTACTAAGCCCCTGGGAAATATCTCTGCAGCAAATGAATAACCAAGGCACCTCTGGGCGGGGAGGGGGACAAGGATCCTGCCCGGGGTCCTTCAGGCAGGCATCTTCATTCTTGCTTTGTGTTTGGGGGTTTAGTAAACACGTGTTCAGACTCTACCCAAGATACTTAATACTCACCCCTCAACACGGAGAGTTTCTGATGAGGGAGCAGAAGGCAGGCTGCCAGGCCGAACCGCCCCCCCCTCCCCAGGTGGGATGTACGATGTCCCTGGACTCTCCTCGCTGCCCAAGAACAGAGGGAAGGGGGAAAACAAAGGGTTAGCTATTGGGATCACGGTCCTGCAGGACCCGAGTCTCCATCTATTTACAGATATCTTAGTAAATCTCAAGAAAAGGCAATCTTATCAACAGCCTCATCTCCAGAGACCCATAGACTCTTGGAGCCCCAACATCACCGTCTGCAGCGGCAGGCAGCGACGTGGGAACAAAGGCAGAAGGAAATGGCAGGTGGAACTCAATGTCCGTATACCCTGCAGCCCATTGGCAAACACCGGAGGGGGCAGAGTGAAGGGTTTCTCCACAAATCCCCACCGTCTCAATCCTGATGCTTCACTAGAGGGAAAACCACCTTAGCCTGACAATAGCCAGGCCTCCAGGATCCTGGGAGTCCTCTTCAGCATTTGAAAACCTCACTGGAAACTTCCCTGGGGGAGGGGAGCTCACCTCTCCCAACTCCCAAGTATGTAAACCAGTCTCTCCTCTTGGTGCCCTGGGCGGCTCTTCCTGCCCACGGTCCTGTCCCTGTGCTTTAAGAAAACCACCTTTTTACACCAAAGACGTCTTCAAGAACTCTTTTCTGGCCATTGGCTCTGGACCGCACAAACCCCACCATCACCCCAAACTCCTCACCATTTTGATGACACAGAAAGTCACTTAGTCTGAAGTTCACAGAGCCCTTCCCTCCATGACTAGGTCGTGAGGTTGCTTGTAGAGGTGACCCTTGACTTGTCAAGGGCAAAGTGGAAAGCTTTGGGAAATTGAGGCCTCGGAAAGCACGGCAGAGTGCAAGTCTCCAGGAGGAGGAGCAGGTTTGGGGTGGCTCTTGCAGCCCTCACGTGGGAGTGACTGAGAGCATCTGGTGGGTGTCCCCCTCCCATTTTGGCAAAAACACTGCCTCCCCGACCAGAAGCGTTCTGTGCAATGCCGAGCTGAGCAAGCAGTTAGCCAACAGAGGTGAAATCATTATTCGGCCTTGCCAGAAATGCCCCGTAATCCTTTAGGATAAATTAATCACTTCGGGAACAATAGTGTGGGCAGGGGCCGGCCGTTGACTAATGCACACAATCACTGCCCACGATCACTGTAAACAGCCTCGTCAGCCTGCTGTGGAGTGAAGGAGGCTATTTTATGAGAAAATTCGAGCGCCCTCCTTTGTAAAATCAACATGACTTCAGAAGAGTCCCTCTGTCCAAGTAGCACAGTTGCTGACTGTGTCTGAACTGTGTCTGAGCTCCCGCCTGGAGTCAGAACTGGGAGGTTCTTGCCTCCTTTCTGCCTGAAGGGCCCCCTTCCTTCCGACCCGCTGGGACCGGGGCTGCCCTGAGGCACAGGCCCAGGGCCAGGTCGAAGTGTCTTCCTATGGGAAGCCCTCCAGCCAGCCAGACAGGCAGGGCGCCTGGTGCCAGACAGACCTGCTTCCGAATCCACCTCTGGAGGCTACCAACTGCCCGACTTTGGACACACGGGGCCTTCAGAACCCGGAGTCCCATTCGGGGGCAGGAGTTGCGTGCCCAGGAAGAAAGGATCCAGGTTTGAGCGTGTCATGGGGTGGGTGTCCTAACAGGAGGGGTCACCGGGGCCCGTGCTCAGCTCTGCCAGCCTGGACTTTTCTCAGGAGTTACTCCTTCCTTCCCGGCTAAGGGAAGAGACACCTGATGGTTTTGGAGGGGAGTCTAGGTCCCCTGTGTGTGGGCTGAGCTCAACATTCGTGAACTCCCAGTCTATGAGTCACTGGTCCAGACTGGTTGGCCGGGGGCCCCCTAGAGCTCCAGAGGACATGGCCTTCTATGGTCACAGTGGTTATCGTGACACGGAAACTTCGTGATTTCATCCCCAAACCACACTCCACTCCACAAGGCAAGAAAACCACAGTGGGAGAGAAACATAAACACTGTTACAGGCACTTAATACTTAAGTCCCTGTGTCTGGCAGGAGCAGCGAGAGAGCAGGGTGATGCTGTCCATCTGGCCTTACCTCCGTGGCAGGACCCCAGGCTCGCCCCCTGGTCACACAGAGCTGTGGTCACATTTGGGAACCAGAATGGCTGGTCTGCGGGCAGACCCTGCAAACACGGGTTGTGAGCGTAAAGCTCTGTGCGTTAACCAGATGGCTCAGCCTCGTCCTGTTTTCCTTCCTGATAATTGTGTCTCTGGAGCTACGTGGATTGGAGCCTGAGCGTATTTTGAGAGTATACCATCTGAACTACTGGGGAACAAAGACATTAATACAAAGAGATTTTTGCCAAGAGTTAGCTTTTCTCCATGGCCTGGCCTCCAAACCTCAGACGTAATGTCCACCTTGTAAGTCAGAGGTTCAAGCTTTTCTGTTGTTTTTTCTTGTCACTCTGATCCGAGAAACAAGATGTCAGAGTGATGGTCAGTGTCATTTCAATTTCCCAGGCAGTTATTGTGGATTTCCACAGTGGCTTATTTAAGAGTGTCTCTGCAGCCAGAGCAGTAAGGACATAACGTTGGTGATTTCGGACCCAACAAACGCTGGGGCTACACGTCGCACCTTCAATGAATTCATGGAGTTTCATTGGGCAGGTGCTGTCCTGGGACGGAGACCCTGGCAGGCTGGTGGGGGTTGCACTGTGTCCCCAAGAGAGGCGTGTTCAAGTCCTAGGATGGCTGCCTGAGGATGTGACCTTATTTGGGAATAGAGTCCTGCAGACGCGGTTGGGGTGAGGCTGGAGGCCAGCAGGGCGAAGCCTCCTGCTCTTATAAAAAGAGGAAAGTGTCGGGAACAAAGACACCCAGAAGCTCCCTACGGCCGGGGAAGGGGGGCCCAGCGCAGCTACTGCCCGCAGGAGCCCAGTGACCTCAGTAACACCTCAGCTGGAAGAGGCAGGAAGGGTCCACCTCTGGACCCTTCAGAGGGAGCGGGACCCTGCCCACACCTTGATCTTGGACTCCTGTCCTCCAGAACGGAGAGAAGATTCATTTCTGTTGTTCGAAGTCACCCAGCAGCCGTGGGAGGTCATCCTTGGCCCAGAGGGCTGTTCCAGGTCTGAGAACAGCCGCGCCCTGGCTGTGCGTGGGGGATGGGCTGGCGTGAGTGGGCTCTTCTGCTGGCCTTCCCTGGACTCTGCCTCCCGCACCTTTACGTGCTGCTGATTTCAGCGTGTCCTTTCCAGGGCGCCTGTCCTTTCGGGGTGCCTGTCCTTTCCGGGGTGCCTGGGTGGCTCAGTCGGTTGAGCGTCCGACTTCGGCTCAGGTCACAATCTCACAGTTCATGAGTTCCAGTCCCGCATCGGGCTCTGTGCTGACAGCTCGGAGCCTGGAGCCTGCTTCGGATTCTGTGTCTCCCTCTCTCTTCCCCTCCCATGCTCACACGCTCTCTCTCAAAAATAAATAAACATTAAAAACAATTTTTTTAATCAGTGTGTCTTTTCCCTGAAGCGAACCTTAGCTGTGTGTGACAACTTCTCTAAGTTTCGAGTCCTAGGAAATGGCTGAACGCGAGCATGGTCTTGTGGACCCCCACCTGCAGTGCAAGGGTCTGGGACAGCCCTGGGGGAGGCCTGCCCCTTGCTCTGTGTGGCCCAGAGCAAGCACACAAATGGAGACTAGGGTGGGGCCTGGTTTACGTGTCCCCTCCCAGCCCATCATCGAGCCCCAGCACACCGGTCCCACCTGCAACAGCCACCAGGTAGCCTAGGACTGCTTGCTCGGCCCTTCCTTTGGGAGAGGGTCAAGAATTCTTAGAACATGGGGCTGGGCTTAGTCTCCTGCTGGCACTTTCCTTGATCTGTGTGTGGCCCCTTTCTATGGAAGTGCACCCTAGAGAGGGCAGGAGTCTCGGGGGCCCAGGCTGCAGCAATGCTGACGGGAGGCATAACTGTTCATAAAATGGTCCACGGGGATAGACCGCATGGGCACACGGCTTGACAAGGGCAAGCCAATACAAGGTCACTGCCACCCCACCAGCGGGCCCGGGTATGTTGGGGCTCAGCCAGAGTCTAGCCTGTTCTTGTTTTGTTTTTGTTTTTTAATGTTTATTTATTTTTGAGAGACAGAGACAGACAGACAGACAAGCATGAACAAGGAAGGGGCAGAGGGAGGAGACACAGAATCCGAAGCAGGGTCCAGGCTCTGAGCTGTCGGCACAGAACCAGACGCAGGGCTCAAGCCCACGAACCATGAGATCATGACCTGAGCCAAAGTTGATGCTTAACCGACTGAGCCACCCAAGGCAATTCTGGCCCATTCTTCTTTTAAAGGTCAATCTTTATTTAAGCTAGCTCTAGATCCTTCCGATTGTTAGGCATTCCTTCAAAACCACCAGCCAGTTTTTCACTTAATAAACTGTAGGATTGATAAATTTAGGCTCTTCTCCCCAGTCTACAGATTGACCCCATACATATTAGGGATGGGCATTCCTTTTCATCATGTTGAGTCATGTCCCCCCAAAAGAGAGGTTGAAGTCCTAACCCTGGGAGCTGTGAGTCGACCTTGCAGGGAAATAGGATCTTTGCAGATGATCAAGGCAAGACAAGGTCACTGGGGTGGCCCTGACACCCAGAGACTGTACGCCTAATAAGAAGAGACACACAGGACTAAGGGGACCTGGGATGATGAACGTGGAGGGGTGGAAGCGGAGGGGCAGAGATGGGCAGGCGGGTCTGCGAGCACCTGGGGGCCCCAGAAGCAGGGAGAGTCAGGAAGCACCCGCCCTCGGGGTGTGGAGGGCGCACTGCCCTGCCTGCCGTCCTGGGTCTCAGACTTCCCGCCTCCAGAACTGGGAGAGAAGACGCTTTTGCTGTTTTAAGCCCACCAGTTGTGTCACTTTGTCCCGACAGCCTCAGAAAAGTCATAGTACCACCGGTCGTAACTCTGTGCTCTGTTGGAACGATTATTTAGGAACCACAGCCCCGGGCCCTGTTTTATCTCTGGATAAACGTGCTCCCCTTCTTCCAAGGCCGGTCGGCACACCCCCACTGTGGGCGAAACGATACCACTGTGACCACGTGGCGTCATTTTATTGAGAAAACCAGGTCACTCCATGGACAAATGGGTCCAGGGTGGGTTTTTCCAAAGTCAAGGTCACTCCTTTTGACAAAGAGACCCCCCCGCCCCCCGCACCCTGCCCTTACCCCAGCCAAGCTGCCTCCACATTCAGATCAGCACGATGCCATGCTTCACACCAGATCATCCAAAGGCTCTTTTTAATCTGAATTTCGAAAATGAGGCGGATGACGGAATATGCCGGCTTAGACTCAGGTCAGGGCAGCCGGGCGTGTGGCCGAGCGACGCGCTCTGCCGGCGGGTTTCCTGCTTGTCGTCTGAGCGCGTGCGGCTTGGCCGGGCGGCTCCTCACGTGGGCTGCGTGGCACTCGGCCCACGTCCCCGTGGGCTCCTCCGTTCGTGAGGTCCCTGGTCTGGACTCGCTCTGCCGTCCACACCGGGGAGGCCTTGTAGCCCACGTGGCCGCTGCCTGGCGGGCGGTGTGGGGGGCGCCTGGGCCCATGCATTCAGCACCGGGCGTCCTGAGTCGGTCGAGTCTTGGTCGTCTTTAGCTCAAAACAGCCTACAGGCCGAGGTGGCCCGTTTTGGGGTGCTGTGCCCTGCTCCCCTTCATGGGCCCGAAGACAGATCCTTTGGAAGGAACCCAACGTCATTACTCCCTCCCCGCCATCCCCCCCCACCCCGCCCCAGGAAGACAGCCTGTCCTCACAGAAGGTGGAGAGAGGCCTGGAGGTCCACGCCCCCCCCCCCCCCCCCCCCCACACACAGCCTGCCACAGAGCCACGGATGAGAGAACTGGCTTCCTACATGCACGTGGTGTTTGGAGTCGGCGAGGAGGGAAGTGTCCCCACGGGAGCCTGGAAGGCGATGCTGGTGCCCTGACCCCACTTCCAAGGGTGGCTCTCGGGCCCCCAAGCTGCTGGGTCTGAGGCCTGCGTGGCCCTGACAAGGGTTTTCACCCCGACGTGCAAACAAGGACGAACGCAGGAGTGCCGGGGCAGAGGGAGATGGGAATCAGGCCTCGTGCTTTCACTCGCCCGTGCCCCACACCGGGAGCTGGTGGGCTGGCTGGCGTGGACCACCTGCGTTTGGGTGGAATGCTCTGCACCCCTCCCTGCCCGGTCACCGGAGGAATGTTCCAGAAGGAATGACAGGAGCCGGAAGCACCGTGGGCTGTGGATGCGGGAGCACCTGGTGGGCGTGGACGCCAGGCCCCACGCATGGAGAGGTCAGAGCCAGCGTCTCCCTGGGGTCGGCTGCCCGCCTCACTATCTGATGACATCTCAGTGGCTCTGGGCACCAGGGCCACCGTCTGCGACAAGGATCCAGCGGCCCAGCAGAATTTACCCCGCGTCTCCTTAAGTAGTGCTTTCCTGGACTCGCCGTTGGAGTGGCCACTCACCCTGATTGTTCTGGGGTTCGAGCACGTAGCCTGTTTCCGTAATAGGGGAGAAAGAATGATGTTCCCTCAGCCCTTCATGTTCTCGGCTGGGGCCGCGGCAACAAGACAGACCAACAAGAGAAAAACAAGTTACAAGTATACCTTAAACAACAGGAGCCACGCAGGGAATTCTGCACTGATAAGAATCTCTGGTAAATTTGGGGGCGCCTGGGCGGCTCCGTCGGCTGAGTGTCTGACTTCGGCTCAGGTCGTGATCTTTCGGTTGGAGGACTTGAGCCCCGCGTCGGGCTCTGTGCTGACGGCTCGGAGCCTGGAGCCTGCTTCGGAGTCTGTGTCTCCCTCCCTCTCTCTAACCCTCCTCGGCTTGTGCTTTGTCTCTCGTTCAAAAATAAATAAACATTAGACAAAAAAAACCAAAGAATCTCTGATAATTTAGAATCATCCTTCTCACCCAGCATGGAGACGGAGACAAACGGAGATTTCCCCGATCATCGTTAAGTTCGCTGCAAAAGGGAAATGCGGCTCTGTGGGTAGAGCTTCTCCTGGGTCTGATGTTTCTCAAAATATTCGGATCGAAACGATCCTTGTGATGAGGGAGCATAGGGCAGGCTGAGGGCCCAGCACAGGCTAGCAGCCCCCCTCCAGGTGGGATGTGTGTGACATTCCTCAGGCACTCCTGGTGACCAAGGACAAAGCAGAGGACGGAAAACAAGTGGCCAACTGACAGAGATCACAGTCCTGCAGGGCCTGGGTCTCTATCAGTTTACAAATGTCTTGGTAAATTACAAGGAACAGGCAATCTTATCAATAGCCCAATCTCCAGAAACCTATAGACTCGGTTTCCAGGAGCCCCAACATCACCCTCCATGGTGGGAACAAAGGCAGAAGGAAATGGCAGAAGGAACTCAATTTCCTTATACCCTGCAGCCCACCGACAAACACTAAAGGCGACAGAGTAGAAGGTTCCTCCAGAACTCCCTGCTTCTTAAGGCTGATGCTTTGCTAGAGGGAAAACCACCTTAGCATGACAATAGCTACGCCTCCAGGATCCTGGGCGTCTTCTTTAGCATATGAAAATCTCACTGGAAACTTCCCCTGGATTTGACCCTCCCTGACTCCATAGTATATAACCAGTCTCTCCTCAGGGTCTCCTTATGATAAGAGAAGATAAGATAAAGTAAACAGAGAGGGAAAAGTTAGGACCTGAGGTCCCCGGGTGGAAAAAACACACACTTTGGAACAATGCTGGGAGTGTCTGACCACAGCAAACCCCCTCAGGCGTAAGGCTTCTCTTAAGAATGTAACAGACCCACCTGCTCCCCTTCTGGTTTCCCTCAGGCATTTGAGGAAAGACCTAGGTGTGGCCACAGACCACCTCTCACAGGATGCAGTCACGCCCATCAGGAATGGACATGCCCTGGAGCTATCAAGCCATAAGGGTAGGACCTGAGAAGGGACACGCGGTAGGGGTGGGGGGATGGCCAGAACCTGGTAAAACAAGGACCCTCCCCTACAGCCGGGCATTCACTTGCAAACGTCCCCTCTCGGTAAAGAGAGCTTCCCTTGATTCTTCTGGTCTGATAGTCTAATAAACTTCTCTGCTGCTCCTTGTGTCCCCTCTTCCCTCCGAGCTGCGAGACAATGAACCCCGGGTATTGAGGTAAAGAATCCTGCAAACTCAGTGCAGTTCATGCCCACGGGTCCTGTGCCTGTGCTTTAATAAAATCACTTCTTTTGCACCAAAGACGTCTCAAGAATCGTTTAGTGGCCATTGGCTCCAAACCCCAGCATCACCCCAAAAAAGTCTCATCAGGACTTCAGTACACTTTCCCATCGGTCCTGTTTCCCACATGGTGTCACTTAGGCCAAGTCACCGAACGGGGCCTCCAAACCTGACCTGACTGTAGTTTCAGCCTCGCCTGAAAACAGAAGTCTTGATGGGGCAGACAGAAATTTTCCGATCAGCACCAATGAGGCCGTCCCTCTGTCCATCACACAGGATGGGTTCTCCATCCCCACCCACCCACCAAGGAAGTCAAGGTCACACGGGCCTTCTCCATCCCCCCTGAAGGAAGACAAGGTCACACGGGCCTTCTCCATCCCCGCCGAAGGAAGACCAGGTAGCCCAGCTAATGGGGCCCCTGCCCTTCCCCCTCAGGGAAGGTGACCTAATAACTTCCTTGCCCACCCTCCTCCCCATAAGACCTTCCATTTTGTGCAAGTGCTCCCAGCCCCTTGGACCTGCCTGACGGGATGAATCCCTTGACCAAGCCAAGCGGATGTGCACATTTGTGAGGCTGAGTTTTGTTTCTTCCCGGTCTGTACCCTTCTGCCCTGAATTTGCACAGGCACCCCCTGACCCACAGAAGCCAGGCTTGCAAGCTCATTCTACAAGCAGCCAGGTCTTGGGAAAGGCTTACTAAGGCCCGTGAACCTAGTTTTGTACCAGGAAGGATGAGGCGCAGGAGGGAGAGGGGGACAGAGGACACCCATCTGGTGGCCAACTGAAGGTTAGAGGTGGTGCAGCCTCAGGTGGGGCTAAGAAATGGAACCATCTCGTTTTCAGTGAAAGACACAGATCAAGGTTCAAATCCAGACTTCAGGACAGCCTTTTCCATCTGGAAAGTGAAGGGGGACTCTCCCTTTATTCTGCAGGAATAAAAGAATTTAAGAATGTGGCCATGGGCTAATCTTCTGTGCTGTGCATCTGAGAAGCCTAAAGCATGTGAGAATATTTTGGAATCCACACTTAACTGGATTATCCTTGGGAAATATTTGTGGCAGCATAGCGACTGACGACATGTAGTTCAGGAGCAATGGCATGTCTGTCCCTGAAGGGATTGTGGGACCTCCAGCTCCGGGGGGGTGGGCTGTGGGACCTCCAGCTCTTGGGGGGGGGGGGGGCTGTGAGACCTCCAGCTCTTGGAAGAGGGCAGGCTGTGGGACCTCCAGCTCTGGGGTGGGGGGGGCGGGCTGTGGGACCTCCAGCTCTGGGGTGGGGGAGGCGGGCTGTGGGACCTCCAGCTCTGGGGTGGGGGGGGGCGGGCTGTGGGACCTCTAGCACTGTGGGGGGCGGGCTGTGGGACCTCCAGCTCTGGGGGGCGGGCTGGGGGGCCTCCAGCTCTGTTGGGGGCGGGCTGTGGCACCTCCAGCTCTGGGGTGGGGGGGGCAGGCTGTGAGACCTCCAGCTCTTGGAGGAGGGCGGGCTGTGGGACCTCCAGCTCTGGGGTGGGGGGGGGAGGGCTGTGGGACCTCTAGCACTGTGGGGGGCAGGCTGTGGGACCTCCAGCTCTGGGGTGGGGGGGCGGGCTGTGGGACCTCCAGCTCTGGGGTGGGGGGGGCGGGCTGTGGGACCTCTAGCCTGTGGGGGGTGGGCTGTGGGACCTCCAGCTCTGGAGTTGGGGGGGCGGGCTATGGGACCTCCAGCTCTGCGGGGGGCGGGCTGTGGGACCTCCAGCTCTGGGGGGCGGGAGCCATGTTGGAGGCTGGGTCCCGGCCATCGAGGCACATCACATTGGTGCTGGAAAAGGTGGCACCACATGGTCTAGGCTGAGATGCTCGGGGGAGGAGGTCACAGCAGCTGTGGGAGTTGGGCTCCAGACGATTTAGCTCTAAGGGAGCAGGTAACATCAATGAAAACCAGCCTCTTGTTTTCTAGATCCTTCTGTTGCTAATCTAGCACCTTCTTCAGTGTCTTTGGTGTCTCTGTGATCAGGAATATACTTTGGTTTTATGGAAAAAATGTTCAGCCGGTCCATTAGTTTTCCCAAATCTCTCTGCCTGCCCCAACTCAAACCAAAAATGAGTTACAAATCGTGTCATCTGAGCCTTTTTGCACAGAGGGACGTTGTGTGCCGTCCATACTCAAATCAAAAAGGAAAATTCCTCATTTTTGCAAAATGCCTGTGGTTATTTTAAGACTGGTCTTCCGAGAACTTGGAGAGCTTTCCTTACGGTCATTCTGTGTGTGGAATCACTACCAACTCATCTTACAGAGAAGACGGAAGTCCACAATTTTTGTTCCGACAAGTGTCTGTCGTAGTCAGTTTGGGCCGCAGCTATAGACTTGGGGCTCAAACAACAGAAGTGGATTCCTCACGGTTCTGGTGGCTGGGAGTCTGAGACCAGCGCCTGACTGGTCCAGGGTTGGGGAGAACCCGCTTCCTGGCTGGCAGGTGGCCATCTGGAGGGAGCCTCATGTGTTGGAGGGAAAGGGAGGGAGAGAGAGAAGGAATCACGAGAGGGCTAATCCCATCACAGGGTCTGCATCCTCGTGACCCCACCGCCTCCCCGAGTCCCCCTCCTCCCACCATCACACCGGGAGCTAGATTTTCAGTGTCAGAATTTGGGGCACACCCATTTATTCCATGGTAATCCCCAGCAGACAGTGCGACCCACTAACTCCAGAAAGTGGGAGAATGAAGCGTCTTCTGAAGGCCCCAGCCCGTGCCGGGGAGCAGACTCCCTAGACTCTCCAGCCTCCGTCCACTCTCGCTCTCAAACTCGGGTTTTGATGGTGGCGGCATCGGATAGATCCTTTTATCGATTTGTCCTATGCCTGGAACAAGTTGCTGACCCACCTTAACGTAACCTAATGAATTTGAAGAATATTGTATGGAAACTAGGACAGGAAATGCCAGAGACCTTCACCAGCCTCCAGAGGGGAAGAGACAAAGCGCCGGGGGAGACGGTGTCGTGGCATCAGCACATCTCTGACCAGTAGCAACACCTTCACCACCTCCTTTTCGTGTGTGGTGTTCTAGCCAAGGGTTTAATCTCTGCTCCCGCCCTGGTCCTGCCATGGGCCCCTGTCCCCGTGCCCCTCCAGGGACAAGCGTACCTCCCACGTGGACAGGAGAAAGCCCACATCCGCCTTCATCTGACCTTTTTGACCCTTCTGTAATCTTCCCTCCCATTCCCTTGTCTGAAGTTATGTCTAAAAGGGGGACATATATTTACCAGGAATGAATGTTTCCAGAAAAGTAAACTTGCCCACATTAGAATTTAATAGAGGGTAAAATAGAGGCCTGCTTTCTCAAAATTTGGAAATAATAATTTTAAAAAAAATTTTTAAAATCTTTATTTATTTTTGAGAGAGAGAGAGAGAGAGCATGAGCGGAGGAGGGGCAGAGAGAGAGGGACACACAGAATGTGAAGCAGGTTCCAGGCTCAGAGCTGGCAGCACAGAGCCCAACGTGGGGCTCAAACTCATGAACCATGAGATCATGACCTGAGCCAAAGTCAGAAGCTTAGCTGACTGAACCATCCAGGCGCCCCTCGAAATGATAACTATGTCTTTAAATACGATCCAAATAAATTGTATAAGCCCATATATTTTTCTCCTCTGTCAGCCAAGTCCTTCCATAGGTATGAATCTCAAATGTCGCACTAAAAATACACATTTGTGGGGGTTCGTCTATTTTTAAGAGACACAAAGCCATGCACTGTCACTAGTAGAGTGAGTTATGCTCATTTTCATCGGGGACGGATTTATTCTTTCAGCAGCCAGAGCTCCAGCTACGTGTCCTGTGCTCAAGAACTTTCCTGGTTGACTGAGAAAACCCGGGCACTCTCTGCCCTTTAGACAGTTTAGCAACAAAAGGGAAGAGTCACGGCAACAGCTGACTTTAGACAGACGAAGGCGGAGCGCGTGGGCCTCTGACCCGAACCTGAGCTAGTTACCGCGAGTCACCACAGGAGCCGCTGACCACCCAGGCCCGGGCGGCGAGATGCACCTCCTCGCCGAGTGACCGGGTGACCGTGCTTTGTGGACGACACGTCCTCCCAAGGCCGTTTTCCATCCACCTGCGTCCAGGTCCAGCCCTCGAGGCGGCCCCCCGGCCCGAAGTGTGGGGTGATTGCCGAGACACCGGCCTGGTCCCTCCCGGCCCCGTCTGGTTTGGGTTTAGCCGCAGGGCTGCTGAGCCCCGGTCTCCGGGCACTTGTTGCCAAGCCGCTTTCCCTGGCGTCTCCCAGGCGGACGTGAGATATGCCTGTTCATCAACCTCAGCTTCTTTTCCTGTGGCTCCTCTGTCATTTGTTACAGGGCCCCCCAGCCCAGAACCCAGAGGGCAGAGTGACAATTACGTCCCCCTCCCCTGCGTCAGCCGCCCCCTCCTGGACCGTGTGGTGCCTCCAGGAACCTCCGCAGGAAGCTGTGTTCTCGTCCTCAGACCTTGACCGGCGCTCATGTCACGAGGGACCTCGCCCGGGAGGGAGCCACACTCCCCTTGGCCCTCCGTTCTTGACCGGCCATGTCTCATCAGCGACCGAGATACGTCCGCCAGAGCTGTAAGGCCTTGGGGCCGCACCTCGTCCGTCCCACCGCTCGGAAAGGGGGGCCGGCCGGGCCAGGGCGGGCCTCCAGGGTGGGGGTCTGGGGGGGGGCAGGTCCCCCCATGAGGCTCCTCAGGGTGCTTCCCGAGATCTGCTCCCACCTCAGCCAAGCTGGTCCTGGGGTGGATGCTGCCGGGCCTTTGTGGGGACACGCGCGAGCGTGGGGCGGGACGCATGCTAGGTGCCAGTGGCCCTTCCCCCCCTGCTCCCCCAAAGGTCTCTGGCATGTTTCTCCTCCACGTGTCAAATGAACGCCTCCTGTTACAAAAAGAAGCTAGTCCCAACCCTGAGAACACGCACGCTGTGACTGCTGGCGGTTTTATTAGATGCTCAGCGTCTTGAGTTCGCTGCCTGTGTTGCAGGAGCGCTGCTGGGCTGGGGGCTTGTGGGGGGTTGGCAGCTGCCTGGGGTCACAGACCTGTTGTCTCTTATTTCAGATCTAGGGGCAGAGGGGTGAGCAGGTGTGAGGCGGGCGAGGGGTTGCTGGCTAGGGCTGACTGCGCCCTTGGAAACAGCCCTGAACCCGGCCCGCTGTTGCAGTGCTGGGACCTAGGACAGTGCAGTGAACACTGTCGTGTCCCAAGCCCTGGGGACAGTTCCTGCACATTTACCAAATCCTAGCTGGTCCCCACCAGCTGACACCAGTTCCCTCTTGACGCCCTAAGGTGTAATTCTTATTTCCTGACTCATCTGTACTCTTCTCTCTTCCCTTTAATGTTAAATTAACCTTCTGTCTTTATCATGCTCCTCCCCACCCCTATGTTTGTGCATAATGATGAGGTCCAGAGCATGCTCTCCCAGAACATGGCACTTGGGCACATTGAGTATTTTTTAAAGTCTTTTTATTAAATTTTTAAATGTGTATTTATTTTTGAGAGAGAGAGAGAGAGAGAGAGAGAGAGCGCGCAGGGGAGGGGCAGAGAGAGAGGGAGACGCAGAATCCAAAGCAGGGTCCAGGCTCTGAGCTGTCAGCACAGAGCCCGATGCGGGGCTCGAACCCACGAACCACGAGATCATGACCTGAGCCGAAGTTAGACACTTAACCGACTCAGCCACCCAGGTGTCCCTTTTTAAAGTCTATTTTTATTTGTTTTGAGAGAAAGAGAGCGAATGCATGCAAGTGGGGGAGGGACAGAGAGAGAGAGGGAGAGAGAGAGAGAGAGAGGGGGAGAGAGAGAGAGAGAATGAGTGAGGGAAGGGCAGAGAGAGGGAGACACAGAATCCGAAGTGGGTTCCAGGCTCTGAGCTGTCAGCACGGAGCCCCACACGGGGCTTGAACTCACAGTGAGATCATGATCTGAGCCGAAGTTGGACGCTTAACCCACTGAGTCCCCCAGGCGCCCTGGAGTATTGAGTATTTTAAAGTGGAGAAATTTGGGGACAGCCGTCTCAGGAAGGACTCCACCCCCCGCCCCCAGCGGGTCGGCCCCTCGGTGAGGTGCTCACCACGTCCCAGCGAAGACGCACCCTCATCTCCAGGCAGAGGGGGCTCAGCGCAGTGCCCCCTGCCGGTGACTCAGCCTGTAACAATACTCTTCTCTGGTCTTCATTTCCTTACTCAGGCTCCCGGGTCTTATCAAACTTCCATTAAATGGATTTGTATGTGTTTCTCTTTTCAATGTCTTTTCTTGCAGAGGCAGCTAACTTAGCCGGGAATTTAGGGGGGTAGGAGGGAAGCTACCCACTCCCCCCCATGTTTAGCTTTGTTTATTTTCTTATGTTGTCTTGTTCAAAAATTATTTTGAGACAACGTAAGGCATGTGCACAATCACACAGGAAGAAAGCGGGTGCAGGTTAAAGAAAGAGTGGAGAGCAGAGGGTTCCGAAGGGCACACGGGGCCAGAGACCAGAGAGGACCCTGATGTGCCGGGATGGGGTCCCAGCATGCTCCCCGAGGCCGGCCGGCACAGGCCAGGTCCTCTGGGGCCGCCTCGTCCCGGGCTCGGGCCCTGGATGGGGGACAGGTGTGTGTGTGTGGGGGGGTGGGGACACGTCTGCTCTGTCCGTTTGCAACGAGGTAGCTCCAGGGTGTGGTGGGCTTTGTGCTTAAGTTCACGTTGTTTTTCCACTTTTGTTCAGAGTCTGTGCAGTGACCCATAACTTTTTGGGGTGTCATGTGATGGAAATATAAAGACAAAGTACAGAAGCTAGAGTTTTCCCTTAATGTGTATTTTATTTTATTTTTTTAAATTATTTTTTTTAATTATTATTATTTTTTTAACGTTTATTTATTTTTGAGACAGAGAGAGACAGAGCATGAACGGGGGAGGGTCAGAGAGAGGGAGACACAGAATCTGAAACAGGCTCCAGGCTCTGAGCTGTCAGCACAGAGCCTGATGCGGGGCTCGAACTCACAGACCGTGAGATCATGACCTGAGCCGAAGTCGGCCGCTTAACCGACTGAGCCACCCAGGCGCCCCTTAACGTGTATTTTAAATCTTACCCTTGAGACCCTGGCTCCCCACCTTGCTCTGCTGTGCTGAATGTCTGTGGCCAGGGACCCTGGAGGTGGGGCGGGGGGTGGGGAGGAGGTAGGTGCGGAGAGCCGGGAAAGCCGGGCATCCTCTCTGCTTTGGGCTGGGGGTTCCTTTTGTCCTGGAGGGTGGGGAATGGACAGTAGGTGTCCAGGAGGGGACTGAGGAGGAGTCTGGGCTCCGTCTGGGATCTGGGGAGGGGTCCCCAGGGGCCCGGCCCTAGAGCGGCCTCCTCTCCAACCGGCTCTCCTGCTCCTCCCCCTCTGCCCGTGTTCTGTGTCCTCCTGCTTTTAACACCCTCGGGGCAGCTCAAGACCTTCTAGAAACCTCACTACACTCAGGCTTTTTATTTATTTACTCAAAAAATTTTGAAGTAGGCCAGGTTCAGACAAAGGAGCCAGAGAACAAAGGGTCCCCGACACCTCTGCCCACTCTCTTGCTTTGCCTCCAGGCCCACAGGCTTTCCCGTCATTCCCCCAACCTCTCCCTCTGCCTCCAGTGTCCCCCTCCTCCCTCTCCATGAGGCCGGCCCCCCGCTGCCCATGCAGGGGTGTGGCTCACCAGGTCACCTCGACGGACCCCAGCCTCACTGCCACCCAGGTGGTTACACTTCTGTTCCCTGCGCTATTCACTCGTAGCATCACAAGCGTCTCACTCGTGAGCCTTTGCCACCAATGTTTAACGGCTCCGTAGCATCCTAAAAAGTGCACTTACCATGAATTGTTCAATCGTTCCTCCAAAATAGGACTTATAAGTTATTTTCATTTGCCTCGGTGCATGTATAATTGCAATTGTTTTGGTATTTTAGGATAGACCTCTGGAATTATTGGGCCAAAAATGTGAATCTCATGAGGTCTTTGACATGACTGCTAAAGTGCTTCCCAAAGTGTTGACAACAGTCCCAGCCTCGTTGCTCCTCAGGGGGAGTGGCTTTCTGGTGACAAGGTGCCAGACTTAAGGCACGACAGCGGCTCACGGACATGCCACCTCCTGCGTCAACCTCGTTTGGTCCTTGGGCAGGGCCTTTGACCGAGCTGCACCTGCTGTCTGAGGGAGACCATCCCTCCTGTCCTGGTCACTCCACGAAGCTGGCCCAGATGTTACCCGTGAGATCTCAGACAGCGCCAGCCGGACGGGCGGGTGCTCAGGTGGCCCTGATGCTTGAGGACGTGGAGGACCCCCCACCCCCTCCCCGGGATACAGTTTGGATTTAACAAAGATCACCCGGCCTCTTCCTCAAACGTTGTATTTTGGGGGATTGTGTCTATATAGGAGGGCGTTTCTGGAATTTTAAAGGGTGACTTTTACCAGCATAAGTGAAGGAAAGGGGGTGATGCAGCGACATGTCATGTCTGAAGGGCAACTTGTCTTATGGGTGGTCCCTGCCAGTAGCTTGAAGTTAAGAGTGGGTGACTGAGCAGCAGGGCCGATCATGGGGGGGTGACACAGTGCCCCGGGGAAGGGAGCTGCAGGGGCGCACAGGGCATCGCTCAGAGCACCTGAGCCGCTGGGCCGCGGCTGTGAGGCTAAGCCAACCTCGGCAGGGTCTGCAAACCCACTGCCCTGGACGCACTGCCCTGCCCTGCCTCCCGGGAGGCAGAGGGGGGCCCAGGACTGCGCAGGAACACGGCCGTCAGGCCCCAGAGCCGGCTGTGTCCCTCAGGGTGTGGGATAAGGGGGAACCGTAAAGGAGGCTGTCGGCTCGGCCGGAGCGCGTGGAAACGGCGCGAGGAGGACGTCGTATCGCGTGTGGTAATCGCGCTGTGGTTGTGCGGGACAACGAGCCTGTCCCGGGGGACACCTGCGTGCAGACGTGACGTGTCCTCACAAGAGCGAGGGCAGGAGCGGAGGCAAACGTGGCCGAGCGGCCTCGCGCGGCAGCAAGGGGCAGGGAGCGTCCTCAGCCGCGCGGACGGCTTCGAGAAACCATCTACGGGGAGCCGTCGCGGAGGGAGGCGCCCCCCTAGAGAGGCCGACCCTGAAGCCACCGGCTCTGGGGCCACTCGCTCCTCGTGGGCCCAGACGCCGTTTCCAGACTCAAGTGAAGACGCGGACCCTGGGTAGAGATCCATCGTGCTACAAATGTGGCAACACCGTTTTTATTTAGAGTAAGATGTGTTAACATCCAGCATGACAAAATTTGTACAAAGTTCACAATTTAAAAATGAAGTATCACTGCAACTTGTGATTCCACACATTTATAGCAAAATGAAAGTGTCAACAAACCCATGCCGTGTAGTACAAAAATAAATCAAACTTCAGTTCCACAGAGAGCACAATAAATATTTATACAAAATTCTGTCTTCATAAATGGTTACTTAAATTAACTCAGAAATGAATACGAACAATAAGTTATAATAAATAAACTCTGATGACTCACAATAATTCTGTATGAAAGGTCAGCATTCTAATATGTGACACTTTGTGATCCCTATATAATAGTCACAGATAACTCTTGATTGGATATTATGTACCAACGTTAGATGAGCAGCAGATTTGTGCTTAAAACCCCTTTCCATTGTACATAGGTGATAACGAGAAGAATCCGGAACTGATACTAGCTATTACTCTACTAAAAGCATTACTATATTGGCAAAGAAGCTGCGGACACATCGCGGCAGGGAAACGCATTCGCCCACACGAACGGCAGGGCCCCCCCGGGAGCCCAGGGCCCCGACGGCGTACACGGCATCGGGTGACCGAGAAGCACCTCGCTTCAGCTCTCGAAAAGGCAATTCTGAGCACGGCAGCTGCAACTAATCGCACAACAGAAAGAGGGCGCTCTCCAGGGCGGGCGCTGCAGGGCCCCGGGAGGTCCGTCATCTTTCCCAGCTCGTTATTAACGTCCTCGCGGAAAACTGTGAGCGTTTGTACAGTGGACAGTATAAAGTGCCGCTGGGGGGTGTACATATATTTATACACATATATATACCGAGGTTGAGTATTGTATCAGTATTTGCTGTGAGATCCCTGTAATCTCCCTTAGCAACATCGTCGGGTCAGCCGTGAGGGCTCCTGTCATCTTTCCAGGGCCGGCCTCGCGAGGCTGCTGACCCCGGGAATTGCACACCTCCGTACGGATATATAGGACAAGGTAAGTGCAAATAGTCGACTGGCACGTTGTGGGGACAATGACCCTGTAAGTCCTGTTCTGCTAAAAATATTTTTTTTTTATTTTTACAAAACCCATCTTTTTTTTTTTTTTTCATAACAAAATTTTAAAGTACTTCTGTACTTCCTGCATAACATCAAGACATGGAGGGAAGAGATGCCGTTACATGTAACTCAAGTCAACACCAGAAGACACAACACGCCGTCCTAGGGACTACTCGGAAGGGGAGGGCGCAGCAATGAAAAGTGGTCTTATGCATACATATAGTGCAGTCATTGGAAGAAAACAATCAAATCTCCAAGTATAAGCAAGTCTAGGATGATCTAGTGTAAAGCAAAAAAGTGCTGAAGTATAGGTAATTACTCTTAAAATCTGATTGCATTCGTTCTTAGAATAGGTCGTGACAAATCAAAGAGCAAGGCTCTGCAAAGGCCCTGTGGTCGCCGGGTCTCCAAGGGAAGGTGGAACAGAAAGGCCCGTGTGCGGGCACTCAGCGTCGGGCGTCCCCGCTGAGCTGCGCTCCGCCGCCCAGCAGAAAGCGCCCCGCGGTAGGACTCCCGCCTCATCTGCCTTATTCCCCGAATGTGAAGTCATAGTAACAGCAACAACGACAGTAATAATTTCTAAAGGTGGAAAGAGGGGAAATAAATACTCTGAAATTATCTCTGAACTTAAATTAGAGCACACAGGTTCTGTGAGACAGACGCCATCGCAAGGACAGACGCTTCAGAGGGGCACACAGCTCTCGGGGAGATAAGGGGAGGTTGCTCCAAAGTCTACCGACACTGGAAAGGGAAATCTTCGCGCTGTCCACCTCTCATAAGCCCCTGTCTTAACTGCAGTTCCCAGAGGCACACCATGTAATGCTCAGGAGTTAATTTAAAAGTGCTGTTTAAGCTGCTTTGAATCTTCTGCCAAGTTTCCATGGCTTGATGTTGTCTTACAATAAATTACTTATCTCATTTCTTACAGTTAATCCATATGCCATTTCCTTGGAATGCAAAAAACCTCATTTATTGCCCCCACCATACACCATCCTCCTAAAACAAACAAACAAAAAAATCACATAATATTTCCAAGCATTGTTCAAAAATAAAGCATTTTTTTGCAACCAATTCTTGCTATGAAACAATATGCACACAAAATGTTATTTCTTAAATTCCATAAAATCCTCCAACATGAGGCAAAATGATAATGTCTAAAAAGTGGCTGCGGGGTCACCACATGATCATTCAAAGCTGGGTTTTTGTTTTTTTTTTTTGTTTTTTGTTTTTTGTTTTTTTTTTGTCCATTTCAGTTCAAAATACTAAAACATTTAATCACTAAAGCATTAAAAAGAATTTACACTCTATTTATTTTGATCCGCTTACCTCTTCAGAAATATATATACCCCCAAATGTGCATACATTAGCAGCTATAAACATTACATGGCATATCACACTATGTCAGCTTATATGAAAACGTACAAAATGTGAATGTATTGAAAACTATTCTGCAGGTACTATCTTTAAAGCAAGACATAAAATCATTATGAAGTCTTGTAAGCGTCACACTGTTTCAAACAGAAATAAATATAGAACACTTTCTGGTGAATCACAGCAGCAAAGAACAACAGGTCTCCTTTTAAACAACATCCCGTCACCTACAGCAGCTGCTCAGACCTGAATTCCTCTTACAGCTTGCTTTATATTTTCCAGTAGGGCTTTATTTTCTGGGCTCTGATAACGATCTTGATTTGTATACATGTCCGTCAAAGTAGTCACGTATGCATCAAAATTTTGTTCATTGATTGGATCCTACGAGATATTAAATAGTAGTTCATACACAACTTTTACTTTCTTAATAGGATATTCACATCAGCATAAAATAGTATCATAGCATAGTGCCGCCGTCTTTACGCTACGTAAAAGGCCTACTCAGAGCGTAAGTACTTAATCTTACGGGGAGCGCAGGATCTGCCCCACCGGTGCTTCTAGCCGCTAGCGCTACGGTTTTGGGGGCGGTGAGCGCAGACATCCAAAGTGTGGAGAACCATGAGCTTAGGCACAGAAGCAGACAGCGACTGCCTGTACGCCCGCCCTCAGTCACTTACCATGTGCGGCAGCTGGATGTTGGCTAGGCTGTGGATCAGGGACTGGCTCAGGTTGGCCAGCTCGTGCAGGAGAGACTCATTCTGCTGCTCGATTACTTTGTTCTCCTCTTCAATGGTCTTCAGGCTGCTCTCCATCGTGGTGATCTAGAAGGCACAAATTTGTGTGCCATGTAACAGGAGGGCGGGCCGTGGGGTGCGTGTGCCCCCACAGCGGCAGGCCTCGGCAGCCCGCCACCCAGAGGCCTGCTTCCCCCAGAAAGGTTTCGACGGTAAGAAGCGGTCGTTTTAAGGGTCCCGTTCTTACGCTTTTGATGCATTACCCTCGAAAATTTGCTAACTCGGCTACCGCTGCTTGTCTTTCCGGGGAGGGGCCGATGGGCTGGGCCGGCTTTTATTCTACGTTTTCACAGCTCTGTCCTCAGGCAGGACTATCACCGAGGACCTCTCCCACGAGGTCGTCTCCAGCGGACTACTCTGACCCCAACAACGCTGGGGCCAGCTCGTCCTGTTCAGCCTGAATCTAATTCTGCCCCCGGTTAAGTCCTAAACTGTAAAGTTACTCGTGAGGCAGGTGGCTGTCTGGTCCACAGGTGGCAGTGGGCCCTCGTCCACCTCCACGGGCGATCGCTGCCCCCTCCCCCCGGGTGGTACGCAGTAGGCGTTCTCCGCATCTGCAGGTGGAGACATGACCGCCTTCCTGGACTACCTGAGGCCTACCGGGCTTCTCTTAAATGAGAGGCTCAGGGGCCTTAGCGCCCCCCGGCCCCGCCTCCAGTCCACAGCCAGCGCTCACTGACCCAGCCCGAGCCGCCCCCACCAGCCTGGCTGCTGGGCGTGCACGCAGCCCGGGCGAGGCAGGCAGGGCGCGGGCGACCCAGGGCACAGTTAGGGCCCAGGAAAACGGGCACCTGAACCGGTTCTTCACGGGGAAGCCGCCTTCGCCCCTGAGTTACTTGCACCGCCCCTCAAACTCTGCCCCCCCCCCCCCCCCCCCCCCCCCCCCCCCCCCCCCCCCCCCCCCCCCCGTTCCTCACGGAGCCCTTCCCTGCTCCCGTTAGCCTGCCTGCTGCTTCCTCGGAGAGCCAAGACCCGGGGCCTAAGGGGGGCCGCGGGCCGCAGCGGCGCGGGGGTACACGGGAGGGCTCTGGAAAACACCCACCCACGAGGATCTCCTGCAGGGATGCGCACCGTGTTCCCACAAGACCTCGGTTACTCCTGCACCGCTCATCAGCTCGGCCCAAACTAAAGTGACCCGCCCCGGAAACACGTGGAGTTGGCCGCAGGGCAGGCTGCTGAGCAAAAGCAGGGCCAGCCCCCGCCCACCTGCCCCAGCCCCGCCCCCTGTCCCAGCCCAACTTCCTGTCCAGCCCCGCCCTCCTGCCCCAGCCCCAACTTCCGGTTCAGCCCCGCCCCCTGTCCCCCGCCCCCGGCCACCTGCCCCAGCCCCAACTTACTGCCCCCCGCCCCACTCTTCTGCCCCCAGCCCCGCCCCCTGCCCAGCCCCGCCCCCCTGCCCCAGCCCCGCCCTCCTGCCCCAGCTGTCTGAGGGTGGGGCTCTCCCCTGCTCTGGGAGGGGCTGTGGAAGAGAAGGAGGCGGGAGCGGAGACCTCTCCAGTCCGTCCTGGAGCCAGTAGGGAAGCGGCTGTTGTGGCAAAGCCCAGCGGAAGAAAGGCCAGAGGTAACTCTGGTAGAAGGGGCCTACAAACCAAGAGGCCTGCACTGGTGGGGGTTCCAGGACTGGGGGTTTGGGCAGCCGGCCAGCAGCCTGGTTCTGCTGCCCATGAGCCATGTGGTCTCGGTCCCCTCCCTGTCCTCAGCTTGGGGACAAGGACACAGGTGTCCCTATCTGACAAGCACATCCTCTCTAAATGCTTGGGGAGCATCTAATCACTGTGGCAGAGCTGGGAGGCGCCGGGAAGGCCTGTGTGTGTGCATTCAAAATCTAGACAAGACTTGAGTGAAAAATGAGATTTATAAGCAAAATAGATGTAGCTAAGAATCACTGATTTGAGAATATTAGAAACATATGTAAGTCTTCATACTGTTCTGACCATTTCAAATGGAGAGACCGCCACTTTCGGTCCTCCAGTTCTGGACCTGGGACCCGGGGAGAGGCTGGGGCCAGACCTGCCACCCAGAAGATGATCGGAAGCAGCAGAATCTCTTTCCACACTGAAGACTTGCATGCAGCCCCAGCGTATGAACAGGCGAGGCAGCACTGGGCCCAGAGCCGCTGGGCTCGGTCCCTGTCTCTCCGAGTCACCTGGGCAGGGCCTCAGGCCTGGATTTGCTGGGTCGGGGAGAACAGCAGGGAACGGACCATCTCAGTGGTTCGTCCGCCCAGACTGCTGGGCTGCGTCCCCTGTGGTGTCTCTGTGCGGCCTGGTGGCCCCGGGAATGCTTGCCTTTACCTCTGGTCACTGATAGGGAGTGAGGGTGCCAGGGGTCATGGGAAACCCAGTGGCAGGACTACCAACCTTCTGGCACTTTCCGAGACAAGGTTGGGAGGCTAACTGTGCCCTGGCCAAAGTTTAGAAGGCAAAGGCACTCAGGGGCTGCTGGGTAGCGGGGCTCTTGTGGCCACAGCCTCATTTGTCCCTGAGCGCCGACTGGGGGGTGGCAGGCTGCCAGGAATGAGCACGTATGCCTTCCTCCTGAGGGACACCAGGTCCGGGCTGCTCCTGGGCTGCTGAGTGCTGTCTCCGTGGCCGACTGACCGTGTCATCATTCAGCTGACCTGCCCTGCACCCTCCAGCCCCGGAAACTGTGGGCTCACGGACCCTGGCTCAGCGTGCTGCCGTCCCTTGAAGACACCGGGCTTGTATTCCAGAGACGAGGAGCCACCGAGGGACAGCAGCCAGGTCAGTGGGATACATGTCAACCCTTAAATTCATTTTCGACGCTGGAGGCGCATGGACGCCTCCAGGAGCACACGTTCCCATGGGATGTCGGAAAGCGCCAGGTGGGCAGTGGCAATCCACACGGGGACAAAAAGGACCAGCGAGGGGTGAGACGAGTGTGTGCACAGGGGCCTGTCTCTGCTCCGGATGTGCGGGGCTGCTGGGAAGCTCGGGTCTGGGGGCGCCCAGCGCCTGGCCCTCGTCCCTGCCCTGGCTCCCGCTGCTGGGCCCCATTTCCAGCGTGTGAGGGCTCGGCCCCGTGAGCAGACACACGGGAAAGCTGCGTTTCCACTGCAGGGCCGGCCGGGCACGGAGGTGGGCAGGAAGGAGGCCTTCCAGTAGGACACGAGTGCGTTTTATCAGAATGTGGCCCGGCCAGCTGCGGCTCACCGCCCAGGATGGGTGGGGGGTTCTGAGTCCTCAGGATTACGAGCGCGAGCTGGGTCGATCAGTGTTCAGGCTTCCACCCGTGGGAGCAGAATACAAGTCCGGGAAGGTGCTTTCATTGGACCCAGTGAAACAAGTCACTGCAGGTGTGCGGGCTCACGGGGGCCCCTGTGGCCCTAGAGTCCTCCCGGGGCAGTCACCTGCTGCGGGCCTCTGACCTGGGGCCGGGCACGGCCCTGCATGTGGATTAGTGCTATGGACAATGCCCAACTGGTAACCAGAGTGAGCCCTGGCGAGGCTGCCGTGGGCCAGCAAGCTGGCGTGGAAACGGCTCAACAGAACAGTCGCACCGGAGAGAGGACGCCCCCGCTTTGCGCTCCCTTCCCACTCAGGGGCACCCGTGGGGTCCCTCTGGGCGCTCCGGTGGGGACACAGCCTCCCTGGAGGTGCGATGCCGCCACGGACGGAGCCAGCCCCCTGCATGGCAGAGCTGTGACCCCTACCCGATGTGCCACAGGCCCACTCTGTGGGCGGCCAGGAGGGGTCTGCGGGGGGAGGGTGTGCAGCCCTGGCTTCCTCCAGGATGAACGTGCCTCACTGCAGCTGTGAAGGCAGCACCCACGTGCACTCCCAGAGAGGAGGCAGGGCGCCTGGGGTGCTGCGTGGGTGCTGCGTGGACTCGGGGACGGGGCTCGGAGCTGCCACGGACGGGCCATTGGCCTCGGCTCAGCCAGTCATGTGTAACGGGACAGTGATGACACTTACCCCGTGGACCACTGTGCGTGCAGTGGGACTACACACCACGGCCCCTGCGGCCAGGTATCCAGTAGGTGCTCAATAATGGCTGCTCCTTCCTTCCTTCCTGACACTGGGCACCTGGGCCTAGGACCCCGTGAACGGGCAGCCTCCCTCCCTCCCTCCCTCCCTCCCTCCTTGTACTGGGTACCTGGGCCTGGGACCCCACGAACGGGCGGCCTTCCATAAGACCCTGGGGCCAGGCTGCTCCTCTCCGGGAATTATGCTGTCTCCCTAGGTAACACAGTGACCACAGGACATTAGGGCCTGCCGTATCTCAGGAGGAAAGCAGCTCATGTGCAGGAACGGGAGACCCTCCGGGCAGGACTGCTCGCCAAGGGCATTTCACTCAAGTGTGTGTTGGGGCAGGAAGCAGGGGGCTGGCGGTCACTGTGCACCAAGGGTTCAGCCACCAAAACAGCCCACGTCAGCAATCAGGACATGGGATGAAAACGGGGGTAGCAGATAGGGGAAGGGGAGCACGTGACCCCGGCCCGAGCACTGGAGCATCCCTGGAGCCCCAAGGCTGAGCGCTGGCCTGTCCCTAGGCCCAAGAGCTGGCATGTCCCCGGGTCCCCGGGTCCCCGGCCCGAGCGCACACGGTGGCTAAAATTGAGGGCTTCAAAAACTGTTACCTGAGTCCTGAGTTTGATCATATCGGCTTCCATCTGGGAGTTGGACTCGTTGAGCTCCTTGATCTCTTCATCCAACTGCTTGATTTCTTCATCGTTCTCTATGCCTGTAAGGACAGAACTGCGTTCAAGCATCGTGCGTGTAGACACAGCCACCGTTTTGAGTTTTCTGTGCTCTTTTTATGTTTGGGACTGGGTTTTCTGGAAGAAGAGACTCTTGGGTTTATAGAATAGCCCAGATTGCATGTTCTTCCAGCCCTACAACCGAGGCACACAGACCCCTCTCCACCGTGAGGGGGCCCCTCGGGGACAACCGCCCAGGGCCCCGCTGCCCCGTCTCCGTCCTGGAGGTGGGCTCACCCCCCTCAGCCCGTTTTCAGTCTCTCCCTTGTCACACCATGGACACATCCGAAAACGAGACCAACAGCGTCCCTGCCCTCGCCAGGCCCCGCAGAGCCGCTGACATGTGACCACACCTGCGGCCCAAGCACCCGGGGCCCCCTCCCGCCAAGACTCGTGGCGGCTGAGGGGGACTGCGGGGGTCGTCCCCAAAGGGCTCTCTGCACACGGGCCACGTGACTGACACAAACAGGAAAATGCTAGAAAACATGCATCTGCTGCTGGGACCGCTGCGGCTGTGGGGCGATGGGGAGTATAGGCTGCACCAGCCCCCCGCCCCGCCCTGGGTGCCCTGGGACCGACCGCCAGCTCTGGCCTCATGGGGCGCCGGGGCCAAGTTTCTAGCTCAGTTGGCTGCTTGCTGGCAGTGGAAGGCGCCAGGGCGGAACGATCCAGACCCTTTTTCGTTCTGGCCTGTGGGTCTTTTAAGGCTGAATGTAGTCAAGGGAAGAATGGTAGGAGTCCCACAGAGACCCTCACCCTTGACAGCCCAGGACTCGGGATTGCCATCCGTGGTCACATAGCTCAGCAGTGGAGGCTGACTTAACGCTCGGACAAGGCGCGCAGCCCAGGCCTCGGGGCCAGAACAGACGCCCTTCTCCAGTCTGCAGACAGAAGGGGGGCGGCCACCCTGGGAGGGAAGGCCCGGGACACCTGGGGCCCTCGCCCACCCGGCCTCCCCACCAACGCGTCAGAAAGACAAAGACGGAGTGGTGGGATCCACAGTGTTGGGTCTCAGTTGTTGATTTTAGTGAAATGGAAAAGAAAATGGACATCGGAACAGTAGGCGATCTTCCTGAGGTGAACCACACGCGCACGTCTTGGGGGAGACACGGGCTTTCCTCTGTACAGCAGAGAGAACACGCGTGTTCGGCTTGATTTCTGGGTCCACCACCCTTCCTTTCCAGTCTCCTCCACAGACCCACCCTGGGGGCTAAATTGCAAACAAGCAGATGTTGAACCTGTGGAGCTCCCCCTGCCCCCCCCCCCCCCACCGAGGGACCAGCTGTGGCCCGCTGACCCCAAGGCTGGGTCTCGTGGCCCTGGCTCCACCATAGAGGCCTCAGCATGTGTCCCCAGCCATGTCTTACAGGGTCCGGAACGTCACCAGCAAAGCCTCCCTGCTCGCCATCCCACGTATCTCCCAAAGCTGTTCACGGGTCCAAGAGGAAATCCTTCCAGCGATTTGAGCTGTTACCTTTCCCCCCTTTTTTATCTGTGACCAGACTTCCTTGGCAACTCTCTCAGTCAGGGCTAGGCTGATTGAGTCTCCGCATGTGGTCCTGAGCACACAGGAGGGCTCAGCCCAGGGGTGGCTGATGACATTATTGTTTCTGGGGACGTTCGGATGCGCCTGGAGATAAGAACACGGGTGCGTAAGAATCCTGATTTGTAAAGCAGCTAGACTGTGAAGCAGTCTATCCGCTAACACGGATTGGCCACGCCAGCAGCCCAGGCGCACGGAGAACATCTCTCACACAAACGGACCTGGGGACCTGTGTACCGACGGCCCTTCCAGCCTGTGTCTGAGCTGGTGGATTTTCAAAATGAATTTCGGTTAAGGTTTCTGAACAAGTGCTTCATGTGATACCTTCTGCGGTTTTTTAGGTCTGAACAAACTTAAAACTTCGCTTTTTCGGGCTGTATGTCATGTTTCTGTGGGTCCAAAAACTGCATCAGCGTGAGTATGGTCTCGTTTCTAAGAGGCACGGGGAACCTTCCTGTTTTGTGCCGACCCCTGAGGGACCCCTGAGGTCTGTCTCATCCAGATTCAGGTGACTTCTGAAAGACACCATTATTCACGGCAAAGCCTTCTCTCTGGTGCTCGCAGGGAAGGGGGCGTCTCCCCGAGTCCCTCTGGTAATAGCCTCTCCGTCCTGTGTGCACCGTGCAAAGGAAGAGCCATCAGCGAACCAAAGAACTGGTTTCTCTTATATGTCAAATGAAAGGTCTAGATTTTTATTTGTGTGTGGTGGCTAAAAGTGTGGAAGGCTAGACCTGACCATGTTTTGCGGTGGAGCCTGTGCGGGAAGGCTGGTGTAGCTCTTCTTGGGGACCCGTCCTGCGTGGACCCTCAGAACTGTTTGGTCACAACGTCTGACTCTGGATAATTCCTGATAAGAAAAGGATGCTCTGTGCACCTGCCTATTCCCAGCGTCAGGGTGGCACGTTTCCACTGATGGTGTCGGAGTGGAATTGTGACCGAAACAACTCATCTGAGGTCAGGCGGGTTGAAGATGACCACGCTGTCACAACGCCCAGAGGACTGTGGGGAAAATCGCACTGGCTTGTTGGAGGCGATGTCAGCGGTAGCCAAAATAAGCTGAAGTTCGTAAAACCCCCCGACGTGTCAACATCTTTCTTGTGGGGCTGCCTTCTAGCAAACGAAAGCTTGGAACAGTTTTGAGAAAGCTCTGAGAAGAGAATGTGGTCTCTGGAAAACGGGTGACATCTTGGGGGCCCTTTTACTGGTTTGAGTTTTTACGAAAGAGTGTCCAGCAGTTCCTACTTTCTACTTAACTTTCCTGGGACACCAGCTTTCCTGGGACAGCCGCAGAGACCACGCGACCTGAGATATTTCCCGGACACTGGACGCATTTCTGACCCGCCCCGCTGAGGGGTTTGAGAAGCCACGGCTGTAGAGCCTGGATTTTGAAATGTGACAAAGATCCGGGACCTAAATCTGTACCTTCCCACGGAAGAGTTTGGCGATGAGTGATTTTCGTAGTCCTAAACTTCAAACTCCTCCATTGCAAAAATGGTCCCTCTCTGGGGACCAGATAAAGATAAGAGATAAATTAATCTATAAAAGACACGGGAGTCAGACTCGAGCAGCGGGGGCTAAAGGAAGCGGCTGGATAGCAAGTGTTCCTTGAGAAGCCAGTGTGGTCTCCGTGGTCACCTGTCTTCAGTGAAAAGTGACAGAGACTGGTTTTTCCCGCTGACCTTGCTGCAGGCTGACAAATAATTGAAGGGAAAAGGAAGAGTGAAAATACTGTATGTGGCCTAGCACGGTGGGCTTCCAGTTCTGCTGAACTGAAGAATTAAAGACAAAAATTCCTTTTTGTAAGTCTTAACTTGGTCCTCTAAATGTTTTATTGTAAGTTCAGCTTCCAAAGATACGTATTTTCAAAATTGTATGCTGTGGAGCGCTTTAAATAATGTCCATCAGAGCCTTGGACCAAAGAGTTTAGTCCCTACGATTTACGAGCGACTTGCACTGCACGGACCAAGCGGCAACTCAGGCGTCATCACCAGAGCGGCCTGCGGGTCAGATCCACTTTCTGACGGAAGTCGTATCATTGCACGTCCAGTAAAAATACAGCAGGCGGCCCTGTGCTGACCTTCCCATCTCTGAGTTTTCTTCTAGGAGCGCGGGATTCACGGACGGACGACCGTTAGTGCGTCTGTGAAACAGGACAGGGTGCCTGCCGCGTCTGTCCTGTGCGCTTGGGCGGCCCCCCGCGTGCCCGGGCGGTTCCCCCGCAGCCCAGCATCCCGGCCGCCCCTACAGCGGACATTCTCCTGTGAGGGTGGCAGGGACAGAGTGGGGGGAAAGGTGGACGGGATCTCAGTCCCTTGGGCTCAGGAGAGAGTCCAGAGAATTCCAGCGTCTGGAAACAAATTTCCTCAAGCTCTCCGCATGCGCCTGCCCCTAGGACACCCCCGAGGCCCCAGGTCATGGTGCGGTGCCCGCTTCTGGAGACGGGAGAGAGCGACCGGGGCGCAGCGCGCTTGTCCGTATCTCAGGGCAGTGGCACCTCTGCTGGGTCCTCGCCTGCAGGGAGGCTGAGCTTAAGTGTGTCAGCGCCTGCAGCGGGCAGCGAGCAGCGGGGACAGAGGCCCGCCCGTGGCCTCCGTGTTCGATAGATGTCACAGCCCCTTCCCGCAGCCTGACTTCTGTGACAATCCAGGGAGGAAGAAGGAGGGCTGCCTCATTTCCTTCTGTCCTTGGCAAGACGGGGACAAAGATCCAACAACAACAACAAAAGAGCAAAAACAAAGGCGAGGACAGCTGGGCTGGCGGCGGGGCGGGGTGGGGGGGTGGGGAGCTGCCTGCTGAGGGGGCAGGAGGGGCTCTGCAGAGGGGTCTGAGCAGAGGCCATACCTCCTGCTGCTTTGAGAGCTGTTCTGGGGGATAAAGAAATCTTGTCGACCTTTAAGTTTGAAGAATAAGGAGAAGGGGGGAGGGGGAGGAAGAAGAGGAAGGAAGGAAGGAAGGCGGGGCAGGGTCCCGGATTTCAGCGCCAGAAGGGAGCTTCAAGGACACTTAGAAGAGCTCCTTTTTACTCAGGTGAACACTTGACGGAAGGTGCTGGAATGCCAACACAGGAGTAGCTCAGCCAACTGAACAGTGGTCTCCTTGAGGCCTGCGCACTCACGGAAGAGCCGGGCGTGGAGGGAGGGAAGCTTCTGGCCACGTTACCCGCGAAGGTGTTAGAGCATTGTCAGGCCAGGTTGCACTCAAGATATTCGAGAAAAGAGACAGAGACAGACTGTTTTCCACATCTCAGCGGGGGCAACGCCGCGACCAGATCTCTGCACGTGGCAGGACGGGGGCGATCCTTGTGGAAAACGGCGTGTTCTGGCCCGTCCCCGGGAGCGGCAGTGCGTTTCCCCCGTGCTTGCCCGCGGGTCAGCGGCTCAGGATGATGCCCGACCATCCTCGCCTCACGACACAGCCTCTGGACCGAGAGGAGTGTCCCCAGGGGTCACTAAGAGGTGACTCTGGTCCTGGCACGAAGAATGTCCAGACAGATGAGAAACTCGGGCTCAGGAGGACCCGGGTCGGTCCAGCTCCCACCTCTCATGGCTGCATGACCCGAGCTGCCTCACCCTGGCGAGAGCGCGACAGAACGCGTCCCTGCACCCGGATCCCGCCTGCCTCCCTCCGCATGGCCCCTCCTTGGGTCTGTTTTCTGTCCTTTCCTTCTCTGCACTGACCCCCAGCCCGCTGCCGCTTCTGTTGCCGAAGAGTGTGGACCGTCACAGGCCCGACCCACCAGCGGGGGGCGGCTGCTTGACCACCAGGGTGTCTGGTGAAAGGTCACGCTGAGTGTTTCTGGAAGGGTGGCGGTGGTGGTTTCTTCCCGGCGGCCGGCACTGCTGCTCACGGCCGAGAGGTGTGACGGCAGCGGGCCTGGCACCTCCCGGCGGCTTCCCCACGCGGCCTCGGGCTTGTGGGTGACGGTGCGTTTCCTGAAGCTCCGGGAGGCGGCGCTCCATGCGCTCGAGCTCCGTGCCTGTGGCCCCGAGTATGTGTCCCACAGAAGCGGGGAGGCCAGAGCCCGAGCCTTCCAGACGCACGCATCGTGACCCTGGCCGTCTTCCCGGCAGTGACGGCCGCGTGTTAAGGACCGTGTGGTGCAGGAGGCCCGAGGACGCCCCGGAGCTGCTGTCGGGACCTGGAATGAGTGGTCGGGTGGCCGTGACCGGTGGAGGCCTCGGGGCCCTGGCCCGGCCGGCCTTCCTGCGGGGGAGGCGGCCTCAGGTAGACCCCAGCAGAGGGGGCCAGGTTCCCGGGGCCGCAGCTCCAGGGACGGGCCCAGGGACTGGGCTAATCTGGGCCCACATCTTGCACTGCTGGCCTCTGCTCCCAGGGGCCCAACCTGATGGCGGTGCCTGCCCGGGACCCCTCCTTTGCCAGCCTCGGGGTCGGCCCTGCCCCGGCGCCCTCCTCGCAGCGTCCTCTGAGGAGGGGACCTGCCCCTGCTCTCCGAAGTGGCAGTTTGCCGAGTGGTTGCAAATCCCGGGCGCTGTAATCCCTTGAGTCCTGTTCTACCAAGTCCCGCCAACACTGAGTCAGCCGCCCCAGGGCAGGCGCAGGTCGGAGGCTGCGAGCCCTGCTTACGTCCCAGCAACCACCGGGCTGGAGGCTCGTTCTATGCGTGTTTCTGCTGAAAGACACCTGGATGCTCGTTGTTGGTTCATTAGCGCTGACCTCACGGCCACCGGCTCACAACAGGTGTGGGCGGGGCTCACCTAACACACGCGTCACTCGCCCCCATCGCGCCTTCCCAACAGAACTCCCCCCCCCCCCCGCAAAGTCTCAACAACCCCGAAAATGCCCCCCTAAAAAGACTGTGAAACAGAGCCCGTTTGCAGGATGAGCGCGGTCTTGTCCCCTCAGCCTGCAGAGCCACACTTCTCCCGCCACATCCCCAGGGGCCACACACGCACCGCGATTTGCAACTCTGCATGAACTCGTGAATGAAGGAGGAAGCTGTGAATACTGGAGAGGCTGGGCTGCTTCCTCGCCCTCCCTCCCGTGGCACCCCTGTACTCCCGGCTCTGGCACCCACAGGTCCTTGCAGGTGGACGGTGGGCCAGCTGGGAAGCTCAGCGTGGAGGGGGCAGGAGGGCGGCTGTCCCCAACCCGGCCGCTCCAGGAGGGCCTGGGGCAGAGGCACAACGGGGGGCAAACCGCTGGGACTGCTGGGGACTCTCCCCCCGACCCCAGACGGATGGACTGGCCTCTTAGATGCGGCCAGAACTATCCCGCACCGGCAGAGACGCTGCGACTGTCTCCGGCTGTGGTTACGCCAGAGGACAGAGCGGGGCCGCAGCTCCTGCCCCCTGGGCAGCCTGTGGGGTGGTTACCGTTGCTGGCCCGCTGTCGGATGGTCAGCATCTGCTCTCCTGACAGCTTCGCCTTCTTCATGGCTGACGTGGCTCGCGGGCATCCCGACAAGCTGGGGACAAGACACGGGTGGCATTAGTCACGGGCCTCCGAGACCCCCAAAGCCCTGCAGAGAGAACAGTCGTGAGCCACGAGCGAGGCGTGTCGCCGAGTCATTTCGTCAGACTGGTTGCCGGCCACAGGCTTTTTGCGAATGGGAAACAAGCCAGAGCAATGGATTCCGCGTGGCCCAGTCCCCGTGCACGAGGGGGGCTGTGTCTGCCTGTGGATTCGGGGACGGTTCTGCACGGGGCCCCGGGCCAGGTCGCCACTTGTCCCCTTCACCGTGTGCCTTCTGGGGCCGCGTGGCTGTCTATGGAGCGACTGGCTTTGGAAAACTTCCTTCTTACAGAAGGTGTCAAACTTACAGGAGGCCTGAATTAAGATCTGATTTTAAACGTACGAAAGCAGAAAGATCCGATAACGAGCTCACCCCCACATTCACCGTTCCGTCTCACGGCACAGCGGGTCCTCCTGCACCCGTCCTGCCTCCAGTAGAGTACTGGGGGCGATCGCAGTTGTGAAAATGGAGCCCCAATATCATGATCTCACTGGAATGTTTAAAACCCCTTTGCCATTGACATCAAATGTGTGGCCTCTTGGCAAACTTCCCATCTGCCCCCTGACGTTGCTAACACTCTGTCCCCTCCGGGTGCATGTGCAGAACCGGGAATCTGGCCCCTGTGTCTGTCTGACGACCGTCTTCCCAGGCGGCTCCCCTCCCTCCTTCTCTTTCTCACTAGGTAAGCGTTGAGGACAATTGCATCCTGACACGTTCTGTGGTCCCGAGCCTGGGCCTCCCCACCCCTGCCCCTCGGGGGCTCACTCTTACCCGCCACCGTCCGGAGGGACCGACACTGGGGGCCCCCGCACTCGTGGTTCCCCTGGCACTTTGTGTGCGGATGAAATGAAAACTGTACGTGTGTATACAACTGCACGTCCAACATCACATATATATTGCATCACGTATGTATAATGTATTTCACCCATAATTCAGGGCCAGACGGACCCTGTTCACAGCCTAGCGATGCTGTGAGGGCTTTACCTGTATCCGTGTCCATCCAACACCCGGTGACAGCGTGGCTTACGTGGTTATTAGCAATACCGTGTAATGTCAGTGTTCATGGCGGAGGCTTCCTAAGTGTCTTCACAGACTTCTCTCACGTTTTCTGATGGGGATTAGCACTGTTTGGGGGAAGACGTATCCTTGTACGTCACGTATTTTCATGGTCCTGCGTGGTTCACGCCGACGTCCAAGCGGTCTTTGGTCCGCTGTCTGTGAGACGTTGGTGTTCGGCGTCGTGCAGAGTATTCGTGAGGAATCACCACACCTGCTGCTCTTCCTGGGACCTTCCCTCCGTGAGCCGTGTTTGCTGATGGTGTTTCCAGATTTTTAGGGCGTGAGCTCCCAGGGAAAATGCCTCTGGGCCCCCGATGGCATGGCGGGTGGGGGACAGGAGGGCACTGGAGGGTCCCCGGGTTTAGTCATCTGGGGGGGGCTCCGTGCTCCTGCCGGGGACGAGCCTCACGTGTGTTTGCTCCCCACTGTCTGTCACCACGGTGGCCCGCGACCGTCCCTTCACGGAGCCAGGCCCTCAGCTTGGGTCCTGCCTGTTGAGCCCACTGTGGACGGACCACCGCCCTCCGGCTTCTCCAGAGCAGTGTCCCAGCGGCCGCCTCCACTGTCCTTTCGGGGCTCCGCGTCCGATGTCGGCAAGTGCGGTTCGTCCTGCCCGTGTCCGCGTCTGCCCCGCTGCTAGAAAGCGGGCCCGGCCGGTCACCAGCCCCCGGCTCTCGCATCCCGGTGTCCTCTCCTGTCGCCGCTCAGCGGGGCTGCTCAGAGGCCAGCTTGTTGCCGGCCGAGTCTGGCGGCTCCTGGAAGCCGCTAGCACCAGTGTGGTGCCCGCTGGGTATCTCCCCACCCGAGTCCCCCTACCCTGACGATAGGGTGGTGGGAACTAAGCCACGTGGCAGTGCGCGGGCGCAAAGCAGCGAAGGGGAGGCGTCAGCAGAGTAGACCCACCGGGCATCTCCGGGGGTGCCTAGGATGCTGCTCCCAGACCCGAACGTGCAGCAGAAGGAACACGTCCAAATTCGGACTCCTCGACCACACTGCTTTCATGTTCCGAGGCTTCTCCTGGTTTTCAGTGACGTGAAGGGCCAGCCGGGGATGGCAGGCCACCGCCCTCAAGCCGGGAAACTGAACCGGGACTCAGACAGCACCGCAGAGTCATCTGTTTTGCTCAGGCCCACCCACCCGCGCACGGGGACCGCATGACCTCGTGGGTCAAATTTGGAAGTGTCCCGTGGCACTGAGCCGGGTGCGGGGTGGGTCCGTGGATCTGGTGGCAGCTCACGCTGGCCTCACTTTGTGGCGTGTTGACTCCTGGGGGCCCAGATGGCTGAGGATTCAGGGGAATGTCCCACGCCTGCTGCCTGCAGGGAGCGGACCTGGGGGTCTCGGTGTGGCTCCCACGGGGGCCCAGTGGGCCATCATGGGAACGCTTCTAATTACAACTGCATCACTCTGAGTGGGGGTTTGGAAAGTCACAGAGTCTTAGTTCTGGCCGCTGTGGGCATCACTTAACTTGTTGCCCACCCAGCTTGCCGCCTCCCCCCCTCCCCCAGCTCCCCCAGATGTCAGGCACAGGGACAGCACCAGGAAGCCCAGGGTGGGTCCAGGCAAATACTTCAGGGGGAGGAGGGACATTCGGTCAGGACATCGGCCCCAAACGGACTTCCTTCAGGAGAATCTTACAGCTGAAAATAGCTAAATTAAGGGAAAGGCTCCGGAAGATACGGCTGAAAAGACATGGGGGCAGTGAGGGTGGTTCGTGGGAGGAGGAGAATAAGAGCCTTGTGGGCAGGTGGGGTGTGCTGCCCAGAGGCCCAGAGAGTGGGGGCGGGGGGGCCGAGCATTTAGGGACAGAGGACTCTCGGGGACCCGCAAGAGGGGGTGTCTGTGGCTCAGAACTCGGCCCGGAGGCACACATTCAGATGCAACTGGCCTCTTTCCAGCCAAGTTTTACCACCTGGACACTTGATTTACTATTTGCTGTTTCACCTTGCTGAACGGCCCCCTTCCTGTGTGACTGTCACCTGAGAGAGAGGAGACACACTCAGTAACGGGGCCTGCAGTGTGGACGGTCAATGGTCACAGCCATCTCCCCCCGCCCCACCCCTGCTTCTGCTGACTCACGAGCAGGAGGCATCGTGTGGGGGGAGGGGCACCAGTGTCCCCGCTGAACTGCCTACTGGGCTTCCTGGCTCTCTAGGGTTTCTAGACCACCTGCCCCCAACGTGTAGGGAGGGGGTAGGAGGCTGGTACACTGCCCACGGGAAGGCTGGCCGCCCCGGGGCAGGATGGTCACCCTGACAGGAGGGTCAACCTGGCTGGACGGTCACCCCGACAGGACAGTCACCCTGGTTGGAGGGTCACCCTGGTAGGAGGGTCACCCCGGCAGGAGGGTCACCCTGACAGGACAGTCACCCCGGCGGGAGGGCCTGGGTCTGGGTGCTGGGTGGCCACAGAGCATCGGGGGCCCCGAGGCGGGTCTCTGGTCCTGGCTCTGCTGCTCTGGGGGAGCCTGTGGGGCACGGTGCCCCCTCCACGGCTGCTCTGGTTCCTTCAGGACGCCGTCTGTAAACTCAGCAAGTGCAGATCTGAGCCGAACCCCCTCCGGGCTCGGGGACCTTCCCCTGGGTGTGTGTCCCGCTCTTTCCTCGGTGATTTTCTTTCTCCTCTTTTCTCTCTTTTCCTACCTTCGCAGATCCCTGTGAGCTCCGTAGGAAGCGTCTCGAATTCTTTCTCTGTTTTTTTAAATTATCTTCTTTTCTCATGTTTATAATTTAAGAGAGATTTCCTCAACTTTATATTCTGACCTTGTAACTGAACTTTTTATTTCACTTGTCTTTGTTTTAAAAAGATCTTTCTTGTTCTCTTAATTTTTCTTGGATTAGGAATATAATAATTTGTTACATTCTGTTTATTCTCCTTTTCTGATGACAAAATTAAAAAAAAATTCTCCTCTTTCCAGAAATGCCTGTTTTCTCTGAGCTTTTCTTTCTCTTTTTGCGGTTTCTCTCGCTTTCTGTTACGTTGCTTAGCGCTTTCCTTAACCAGTTGGTCATCCTTGGCTGTTCATTCCCATGGCCCCAGTATTGCCAGTTGAGGCCTGTCTTTGGGGCCTGCGGATGTCCGTCTGGAGGTCGCAGGGGTTGCACACGGGCTGACGCGGTGGCCACAGTAGGTTGGGAGCAAGAGGCGGAGGGCCCCACGCCCCCCCTCCATTCCTGCTTCCCATGCACCTGGGACCCCGTCCCTTCTGCTGGGGCGAGGGGCGCACGAGGCCGGGCTCCTGGAGCCCCTCTCCTTACAGAGATTTCCACCTGGTGCGATTTGGGAGCCTGCCCAGAATCCCGCCGCGGGGTCCGTGGGGCCCGCGGGCCGCATGCTCACTTCTGGTTCCCACCTTCCTGGGTCTGTGCACCTGCGTCCGCCGCCTCCACGGCTCCCGCTACTTGGTGCGAGTGAAGCCCTCTTCGCTTTCTGCGTTTCCGCTGTTTTTGTTTCCTGGGTTTGTAAAATGAGAGCAGGTCGTTTCAGCAGAGTTTTGAGATGGTGGAGTGACCGGGATTTTCCCTGGAGGCGGTTGCTGAAATCGAGTGCAGGGAGGACATCTGTCCGTCCGTCTGTACGGAGTGTGCTCTTCTCTTCTCTTCCTTTCTGTGGGTCACAATGGCAGGGAGCCCGGCCACTCTTCCTCCTCAGCGAGGAATCTGGTGTGATGAGACCCCAGGCGAGGCCACGGGTGAGGAGGCCACAGGAGGACACCCGGCCCAGGGGACGGAGGCAAACGCTGAGTGGGTGCCCAAGAGACCGCGGCCCCCAGCCCCTCACGGGACAGAAGGAGCCCCCTAGAGGAGGCTCGGAGTGTCCCGATGGTGCAGCAGCAAGACGGGAGCCGGGATCTGACGGCCACAAGCTGCCACTCGGAGAGACACAGCCCCTGTCCCCTTGTCACCTTGTCACCTTGTCCCCTTGCTGAGCCCATTGGGTTTTGTGCTGCGGAAGCTCATCCGAACAGGCAGTGATGACGCCGTTGTCTTTCTGTCTGTCCTTCTGCTCACTCTCAGGAAGCTCAGAGTGAAATCCAGCAGAGTTATTACCGTGGGTCAGCGGTTACCTCAGAAAGATATGTTGATGTCCCAGCTTCCAGAACCTGTTGGCAGGACCCTATCCGGACCTTCGCCGATGTGATCAGGCTGAGACAACGGTATGCCGGCCAGTGACAGGTGTCCCCTAGAAGAGGGACATGCCCTGTGCCCGTGGTGCTGGAGCGGCCGGGAGGACACCCCGGAGCCTTTGGAGGAAGCCCTGCCTGCATCTTGGTGTTGGACCCCTGGCCTCCAGGGCACGAGAGAACACACGCGTGCGGCCTCGGGAGCGTGTCAGGGCGGCCGTGTGCGCGAGCTTCTTCTGTGTTCCCACCCCTTTCTGTTCCGTGGATGGGAGCTTTCCCGAGTGGGACACTGCAGGGGGCAGGCCGGCGACATGGGGACGCACCTCGGGAAGGGCCGGTGGCCTCAGTCCAGGGAGGGGGCTGTGCGCGTCCTACCCCTGCTGAGCCCGCACTGGCTCGGCCTGTGCTCTGCTCGCAGCACCGGAGGAGGGACGGCGGGAAGGTACCGCTGCAGCAACTGTAGACGAGAACCCCAGGGCGGCTCCAGGGTGTCCCCACAAGGGGCTGCACGTGGGTCCGAATGTAAACTCAAATCGTCCGAACCAGTCACACAACAGAGGCAGGGACCCTGCCGGGAACTGCACTGACGGCTCCCAGCCCCATAGGTCGGTGGCCACAGGCCCGGGTGCCTGTCCCCAGGGTCCTGGAGGGCTGGTCCTCCTCCTGGGCAGCTGCCAGGCGGCTGTGGGGGGGGCACAAGGGGTGTCAGTGGCTCCCGGGAGGGAGCAGGACCCCCCCCCCCCCGCCGGCTGGGAGCCCCGAGTGCTGGGTGTCCATGGGGCTAGCCCAAGCCGGGCAGGGAGGGCTGAGGCCAGGGGTGGTGGGTCCCAGAGACCCCAGGACACAGGAATTTCAAGGGACAGAGAGGACAGATGTCTTTGAGCACCGGTGGCCACTGTCAGGTGGTCCCAGTGCCTCTGCCGAGGACGGAGCGTGCGGGCCGCTGGAGGCAGCTGGTGGGGCGCAGGGGCCACGAGCAAGGACACCTCGCCCCCAGGCGCAAGAAGCGTGCCCTCGGAGAAAGCAGGGAGTGGAGGCAGGACCCCAGGTTACGTGCTTGCCTCGCGGGAAGGAAGCACAGACACGAGCACAGTCCTAGAAGACACACAGGCTTGTAGAACTGTGCAACACAATCACATTCACAAAACTGCTGTATCCCCAAAACCTGCGATTTGCTTACGGGTCGAGGGTCGTGTCGCGCTGGTCAGAAGTGGCTGGAGACAAGAGGGTCCGCGGGGCCGGCTGAGCGGCGACCTCTGACCTAGAGCTCCCAGGTCTTTGTGCCGTTTGGTTTTGTGCTGTTCTGTGTTGGTGTTTTAATTCAGATTCACTCCCATCCTGGGACTTTAAAGCTTTTAAGAGTTCCGTTTCTTCATCTGTTTATTGGAGATAAAAGCGAGCTCGTTTGCATTATCGGGTTTTGGCTTGCACGTTGGCTTTCCCTACTCAATCCTAACAGGCTGCGTTTCTTGAGGCAGAGACGGTAGAAGAGATTTGTTTCTCTAAAGACCCTGGCACCGTGGCCCCGACGATATGCTGGTGGGGGCCGAGCTCTCAGGGGGACCCTGGAGTCCCTGCCCCCGTGCCTGGGCCCCTGTCGACCCCTCCCTGGGTGAGCGGTGCTTGCAGCAGGTGGCTGCTCCTGTGACCATCAGTCTGGACACGGGGGTGGGGGAGGTGGGGGGGTGGGGAGGGTGGGGGAGGGGCCTCAGTCCCGGAGCCTCAAGGAACGGGATTCTGCCAAGACCCCAAGTGAGTCCGAGGCGGACAGTGAGCTCCAGGTGGGGGCGCAGACCTTGATACCTTGATTTCAGCTCGGTGAGGGCCCAGCAGGGGCTCCCGCGGCCGGGCAGGTGTCCCGCGGGCAGGAGCAGAGCCGGGAGCTGGCTTTACGGCCCGGGCTGCGGTATCTGTGGAACCGGCTGCTGGTCAGGCCGCCTGGAAGGGAAGTGAGCCTCCAGCAGCCGTCGAGTGCGGACTGGGCCCGGGGGCAGAAAGATGTGTGCGGGTGTGACGTGGGTCCAGGAGGGAGGGCCGAGCACCCCCCCCCCCCAACCCCCAGCAAACACTGCACGTCTCCCATCCTCTTCAGGCCGAGGAGGCCACAGGCGTGACCTCTCCCTTCTGGCTCTTCACGGGGCCTGTGGGGCTCGTGGTTCCGGGTAGGTGCTGGGCCCACGTTTCTCCCTCTCAACCGCTTCCCGTCAGACACAAAATGTGGAGATTAAAATACAGGAGTGAGACGACAGGGTGCTTTCAGGGGACAGGGGTCAGCACGGGGTCGTGCAGAGGGGACCAGTCCCACAGGGTGCGTCCGGACCCAGGCCCTGGCGTCCGACTGCTCAGGGCCCTGAACTCAGATCTCCCGTGCGGTTAGGGGACCGGCCAGGCCACTTGTGCAGGGGGTTCGTCGTGCGCCCCAGTTGGGTCCTGCCCGCTGCTTCGGGGTGTGTGCAGGAGGAGGCTGTGTGGGCGGCTCTTGCCAAGGGCATGGGGCCCACGGCCCCGCGTGTGTCTCTGCAGGGGAGAGCTGTTTCCTCAGCGCGGCCTCACGGTACCCCTCTTGCCGGGGAGCGCCGGCCCCGCGAAGGACAGGTGCCCTGCAGGGTGGACGCTGCCTCCCGGCCTCCTCGGCCAACAGAGCAAATCCAAGGCCTCGAGCAGAACAGAGCGTGGAGGCATCTTTCCGCAGATGACGCCACCGGGTGAGACGGCCCCATGGTGGCCAGGGGGGCCGTGGGGGCACGGCTGCCTTCCTGGACGTGGGCGGGGGTCCGGCAGATCCCCGTCCCGCCTGGCAGGGCACCTCCTCCTTCAGAGAGCGGCCACCTCAGCCCCTCCTCCCCTGGGACAGAAACCTGCAAGTTAGGGGACCTCTCTTCTCGTGCTGTAAAGAAAAGCCTTCAGTAAGCTTTTGTGACCCCGAAAACCCCGGCCACGGCCTCCCCGTTTCCTCCTGCGGCAGCAGCAGGGGGAGGGAACTCAGACAAGTGTCCTTGTGACAAGGGTGAGGGCCAGGGGGCCGGGCAGAGTCCAGAGGGAGCATTCCAGAAGCGACAGGGCCCCCGGATTCCTCCACACCTTGGATCACAGTTACTAGACCCGTGAGTTTTCATTCCTCCAAGCGGTGGAAAGCGGTGGAAGTTGGATTTGTCATCGAGGAACCTCCTTGCGGGTCCTCTGTGCACACATGTGGTCTTGGAGGCAGGGGCGAGCTCTCAGCCGTGAGATGACTCACCGCACAGGCTGCCACCTCCGGGTTGGGCACGGGCAGGGCCGTGCCAGCTGCTGACTCCCCCGAGGCGGGAGAGGTCTGCCCCGCTCTGCCTCCCCCGCGCCTCACGAGGAGCAGGTGTCTCGCCTATGAGGCGCAAAGGAAGCTGAGCTGGCCAGGTGGCCGCAGTGCTGTTCCCAACGCCTGCCAGGGTTCCCGCACTACAGGTGTCCCGGGCCTGTCCTGCAGGTATACACGGCGGTCCCCCCTGCGTGATGCCCCGGGCAGGACCTTCTCCTTCCCGGCAGCGTGCCCGCCGGAGAGTGCCTTCCCTCCTCGGTGTTGGTTGTCTGACCTCTGAATCTCAGGGTGCTGTGGCTCAGTGATACGTACGTTTGTAAAAAATTTAGGGCTTCTCAATACCCCATGGAAGCCGGATAAGGATAGAGCTTTCCTCCTCTTGGGCTCCTAGACTCCATCCCCCAGCGTCCCTTGGGGAGACTCCATCTCCCAGCGTCCCTTGCATCTAGTGATGCTATGGCCTGGGTCTCCCTATGGGATGGATGTGGGGGAGGAGCTGGGTCCTCCTCCAGATCGTTGCGGGAGGTGGCTGAGTACAAGGTAACTCCGGTAGGAAGCACTCAGCAGGGGGACTGATTTTTAATGCAATTCTCTCGGGAAATGCCAAGCAAAGTGAAATTCTGAGGAAAGCCAGCTCCCTGTGTGGGATGGACTAGGAGGAAGCTGAAAATAAAATAAATCAGGTTGTCGGATCCAAGTGGGAAAGTTTAAGAGGGTCTAGGGTGTGATCTTTTTGAAAGAAAGTTCATTTTGGTCAAGCCCAGTGAAAGATAACGACTTAGTTCCAAGGTTGCGTATTTTGTTTCCAGGGTTTGAATTAGTGACTTTAATTCTGTAGACTCTTCCACTGTTCCTTGAACTGCAGTAAGGTGGAGGGGATACACACAGAGAAGCAGGTTCAACAGCTAGGGACACCCACCTTCCCCCCCACCCCGCCCCCGGCCTCCTGCACCTGTGCCCCAGGATGCACAGTGGCCTCCCCAGGCAGCGGGGCCCCTGGCAGAGCTCTCTCCCTGTGGCCTGCTTTTCCACCTCATGCCCCTCACCCCCAGACCGTGCTGGGACCTCTTGCCTCGGGACCCGTCACACCTGGAAAGCGTTCCTGTCTTGGAGGAGGCCAGGCTGCTCGGTGCACCCAGTGAGCCCCCCGCTGCCTCCTATTTTCACCAGAGCTCTGACCACCTCAGAAAACGTATTCCGTCGCTCACGGAGGCAGGAGACCGTTTCCTAAATGCTGGTATGCGGGGACAAGTGAGGTGCCCTGGATACGTGGAAGGGGGAAGAAGCCGTTGCAACGGAGCAGGGCAGACCCTGCAGTTACCGGGGAACGGGACACACAGGGCACCCTGCGTGGACAGGGGAGTCCGGCCTCTTTCACCACCTGGATACAGATGCTCAGGGTGAAGGCGAGCCGCACAGCTCGGAGGAGGGGCCCCGGAATGCAGGAGGCAGGCTGCCTGGGTTCGAGTCCTGCCCCGTCACTTAGACACACAAGTACTTAACTCCTGTGGCCTGAGTTCTTGGTCTACAGACCAGGAATGTTTACAAACCGGGCACGTTATGGGGCCTAATTCCATGGGTTCTTATGAAGATGACGAGGGTTAACATCGCAAGGTATTTCGAACTCTGCTTGGCGCACGACGAGCCCGACATCATGTTGAAGGACGAGGAGGCCTTCGTAGGGCAGGTGGGGAAGTGGAGGAAAGAGCGCTGTAGGCAACGGGAAGGCGCTCAGATGCGGAGGGAATGGCACTCAGCAAGGCTGGCAGGGAGGGAGCGAGGTCCCCGGGGGGGAAGCCCAGGCGCCAGGTCGGGGGACGGCGGGTGCCGGCTGGGAATTGTGTCGCTACCGCTGGGTCAGCCGGCTCCTCCCGGCCTCCCCGCCCTTCCCTGCCCGCTGGCACCCCGCTCCCAGTCACCCCCGGGGCCCATGCCCGGGCTGCGCCAGGCTGCTGCCTGCTTTCCCCTCCCGCACCCTGCTGGCTGCCGGGACAGGGCGTGCCGCCCCTTCGGGGCCCCCCTGGGCCGCCGTCCGCTGCCCACCCACCCCTCCTCCTCCTGCCCCACTTGCCCCGTCGTCGTCCTGGCCGGGCTCCCACCTCCCGCAGCCGGCCTGGGTCCTCAGTGTCTTACTGTCTCCCCCATTTTCCCCTTCTGGTAACACGTGGATTCTCTCTTCCCGAGGCCGTGCCTCGATCCTGGGCCCTCGGGAGATACGTGTCTCCCTCCTGAATGTCTTCTACCAGTGGCCACATCCTCACTCCCCACCCTGACACCTGCCCTCTGCCCTCTTCCCTCTCTCAGGCTGGCTTTGGTCCCAGCTGTCCCCATCCGGGTTTTCTGGAACCCTCTCCACAGCCCCCTGGGAGGTGCGTGTGGCCACTGCCTCAGGTGACAGTGCTCGTTTGGCTCACGGCTGGCCTTTGAAGTGACGACGGGGAGAGCCGTCCGTCCCGGATGCTCCAGAAGCATCTACAGATCACGAGGGCCTGTGCCGCATGGTCAGAAGACAGCGACTTCGGCTTCCCGTACTGCTGGAGGGTTCGCAGTATGTCCCGATAGAAATGTGTCTGATTTACATGGGAAAGTATCTGGGTTTTCATTCTAAACACTGCTGTTTTAGGAAGACTCGGCCAATCCTGAAGAAAATAAGACATTTCCTATGCCCTTTACAAGAGCTCTGCTGGGGACACGGGCTGGAGCCCCCCACCCTCCCTCACAGGGTGGAGAGTTTGCCTCCCAGACTTGAATGAACGAAACGGTTTCGCGGCAAGCGGGGACTGTGACGTGCAGAGCCCCTGGGGCTCTGACCGTCCCTGTCCCGGAGTGTCCGCGGGCTGTGACCTCCCAGAGGAGGAAACTGGGGAGAGCGGCTCGGAGGGCCTGGAGGCCACAGACGCGTGCTCCCGCTCGCCCGGTGCTTATGTCCCGGCACCGTTAGACGTGATCTCTTGTCACCTACAAAGGCTGCCACACTTTGGAGGAGAAGAGGGATAATGGGAACTTTGTGTTTTCCCGGCACAGGGGGTGTATCAGGAACCCCACATCTCAATGCGCCAAGGCCGTCTTTCTGGAGACTCCTCCTCGCTAAGGCCTTAAAGGTTTGGGGTGACGGCTGGCCTGTCACCCCATGAGGCCGGGGCCACAGCCTCCAAAGGCTGAGCCTTCAGACACTCTGCTCAGCTAACGTCCGCACACTTTTCCAATTCTCACCCGGGAACTGTCCAATTCTCGCACCTTCTGGGAATCGCATTTTGCCTACTCGATAAAATAAATGAGCACTTGTTCAGCAGATAAAAACTGCAGGTCAACAGACAATAGGGTGTGATTCAGCCTTAAAAAGGAAGGACATCATGACAGCTGCTACACACGGTGAATCTTGAGGACGCTGTGCTCAGTGAAATCGGCCAGACCTAGAAGGACAAATACCGGCTGATTCCACTCATCATACGTCCCTGGAGTCGTCTGATCGTGGAGGCGGAGGGTGGACGGTGGGCGCTGGGGCTGGGGGAGGGGGTCAGCGTCGGTGTTACTGGGGACAGAGCTGCGGTTTGGGAACACGAGAAGCTTCTGGAGACGGTGGGACGGTTGCACAAGAACCTGAGTGGCCTTTCTGCCACTGAGCTGTGCACCTGAAGGTAGTTACGATGGTGAGACGTGCGTTTTACCACAACGTACACACAGCAGTTCAGCTCTGCGCTCGGTTCTGTTCGTCCCCTTTACCCGCGTGCCGCCACCCTGTTCCTGCACAGACGCCGAGGGCCTGCAAAGGCATCTTAAGCGCCCGGCACCTGTGGGGGCGGAGCGGCGCCGACAGGCACGCCGACACCCCCTTCCTCCTCGGGGACGACTGAGACGCCAGCTCACGGCGCGAGGATTCGGCCGCTGTGGGAGCGCGAAAGGCAGGGCCCCTGACTCAGCGCCCTGACACGTCCCCCCTCCCAGGTCCTCTGGAGGCAGGGTCATGGTGGCCAGCGCCACAGTCTCAGCCTCGTGCAGCAGGGCTGGTGGCCCTCAGGCTGGGTGGGCGTCACGGGTCACATCCGGGACCCTCTGTGGCTCCTGCGGGCACCTGGGCAAATGGGCAAAAGGGGGCGCCTTGGGGTCACTGTCTGCCCTGGGTCCCAGCGGACCTCGGCGAAGACCCCGGTCCCAGTAGCGGGAGTGGGGTCTGTCTGTGCACGGAGGCAGAACGGACGCCGTGTGGGCCCCGAGCGTGTGAACGCCTGCGGGCTGCGGGGGCCCCTCCGATCGAGGCCAGCCTCTCCCAGGAGACACCAGGCCGCTGGCCTCGGGCCGTAGGCTGAGAGATTCGGTCAGGGAGAGCCATTCGTGTTTCCTCTCTGTCCCCTGACCCTGTGTGAGTTCCTATCACGGCGGGATTCTCTTTCACGGTGAAAACGTAACCTTCCCTTCAAGGGGCATCGAAAGGCTCCCATCCACACATTCCTGCACATGCCGTGACCCCTTCCTGTTTGCATGGAGGCCTCTGTTCATTCTGGCCTGGACACAGCTTACCGCGTTTCCCCTGGCGTCCTCCAGCCTGCGTTGCAAGAAGCCGGGGACATGTGGCCCGACCGATTCCACCGCCTCTGCGATCTGTCTACACCACCCACCCCGACTCGTCCCCGCAGGGCCCACCGAGTGCCATTCGACTCAACAGAATAGGCCTCTTCTGCTAAGACAACCTAACTGCACATATTTCTTTTAAAATGAAGCGAGTAAAACTTAACGGGCTGATTGGCTGTTCTGGAAATGTCCTGATCCCCTTTTGGCCCGGGCATGCAACATGAGGTCCCTGTGCTAACAACCATCCCCCTTCCCGGAGGGAAGGGCCTGCCTGCAGTCTCTAGGCCAAACGAACAAACCTACAGATGCGCGTGTGTGTGCAGTTACAGCGTGCGTCTTACGGTGGATCCCGATCCAGAACTTTGGTAAACGCCTGTCCTGATACAGAGATGGGAATGAGGCGAACGTCTCAAAACACACTCCAGGGTTTTCCTCTTTCTGCCTCAGGAGATCATGAGTTGGTGGCACCTTTGCACCTTTCCTTTCTAAACGAGCCTCGCATCGTGCCGGCCGTGACCCGGGACAGGCGGCCACTCACCTCCGGTGTGTGAGGAAGCTGCCGCTGACGTGGCCCGACCCGTCACATCCTGGCGTGGGACACGACATGCCCTCCGTCTTGACCGACTTCCAGGAGAACTGGGAGCCATTGAGGTATCCGTCCTTCTGTCTCTTGGCGGCCAAGGGACATCCTGACGCACTGCGGTGGGAGGCGTACTTCCCGGTTATGTGGCCCTGGCCGTCACACCCAGGAACGGGACATCTGGGGAGCAGAAGACACGCACGTGATGGCCTTGCCACCATATGCCTGGTGGCCTCCACAACGAGGTCGGAAGAACCTGGCTTGAGGAAAAACCCATCAGGCTCTGCTCCAGCAAAGGAAAAGGACAGAGAAAAAGGCCCTGAAAGTGCCACCTAGTGGAGAGCCGAGGTAATTCCTCGCGTGGAAACGCCTGGTCAGCCGCTGACCCCAGGAAGGCGGTTTTGGGGAGAATGTCTGCGTTGGGGAGGAATGTTGGATGTCGCAAGTGAGATGCAGGCATCTGTTGAAAAGACCCCCTTTTGGACAGAATCACAGCTCTTTCGGTGGAGGAATGCAAGGCCACCGGTGGAGAAATTGCAGGATTGGTTTTTAAAGGCGATTGTATAAACCCGTGGTTTTTCTCAAGAGCTAGAAAGCGCGTTCTGTTTGGCTGTGTTCTCCCGGGGCCATAAAATAGCCTCCAGCCAGAGAGGGTGTTAAGCAGGAGGCAGAGATTTTAATTAAGTCTCCTGGAACGGTGTCCCTGCAACGGTGTCGGCACGTGGTACCCCGTCAGTACCTTTTGGGGAATAGGGAGGAAAATCATTGGCTGCAGCTGGAGGTCAAGGGCAGGCTAACCCCGCTCCTGAACCTCCCCAGGGCAGTGACGGCCGTGGGGCCGAGGACGCAGGCAGACCACCAGCGGTTACCGCATGGAGGTGCGGCTCAGCGCGCCTCACGGGCCCCAGGCCGGCGGGTTTCGCATGCGTTTTTTTAACGGCAACGTTTACATTCTACAAAATTAGTGTAACCTGATTACTTTGATACGTTTTATGTAATTTTTACGATAATTTTCATTTTTTTTTTTTTTTAATCAATTTCTTTTTTCTCCAAAGGCCCTGAGATGAACATCGCAGGAAGACAGGGCCAGGTTTATCTTACGCAGTTTGGGACCGGGCTCCGGGCGTCCGTGTGTGGCAAACACCCGGAGCATGTGCTGGAAGCCCGGGGTGCCTGCCCGCCGCTCTCAGGTCCTGCCGGAGGACCGGACAGAGGGCGGCTACGTGGTTTCCAGCGGACATTCGCCGTCGGTGTTACCGCTAACACCTGCCTCTCCCCGCCAGCGCCACCGCGTCTCCCACCGAGGGGCAGAGGGACGTTTCCTGGCTCCGCTTCCCCCAAGCATCAGGTGGCCGGAGATTCCCTATTTACATGGTGCTCCTGACCGGCAGGTGTGCTCTGGGATTGGTGCCCACAGGTGGCCTTGCAGGTGCCTGGCGTCCCCTCCGCCTGCCCCCACCGCCCCCCTGGGCTCCCCCAAGGGCTCGCTGCCCTCTGCCCGCCCTCTGCCCGCCCCACACGCGCACCTGATGGGCTCCTGGTCTTCCTTGTCTTCCTTGCTCTGTGCCACCCTGATGCCACTTTTCTTTGCTCTCGGGCAACCTGAAAGACTAAAGAAGGGACACAGCCTCAGGACGCGTCCGCCCTGGTGTGGGCAGGTCCCTCCCCGCTGTCGCTGCTCAGATTCTGTTTCTCCAGAAGCTGGAGCTGCTCCCTGTGAGCACAAAATTATTCCGGGAGGAGGGACCTTCCGGGAACGGCCCCGCATGTGCTCTCCAAGTCTTTAGACCCCGTCAGTCCCCTGGCGAGGGGGAGCACTGGGTGGCCGGGAACACCAGAGAGAGGCTGGGTGGTGGGCCCAGAAAAGGGGTAACGCTGAGGAGAAAACACACGCTCCCTCCGTCTCTTCCTCGGCAACCTGTTGTCTGCAGCCCGCTGCCCGGGCCCTGCCATGTGGGGACAATGACACCCGGTGGTCTGATTCCTCTCAAGTACAGACTTACTGTGAGTCTGTAGAAGGTGCAGAGGAAGTTGAACATGATTATTTTATTCAGTCGTCAAAGTTTTGGAAACAGAAGCTCACGCTTATCTAAAGGAAGACTTCCGGCTGGAACAGAAAACTACTCATACATGTCTGATCATGCACGTGGGCCAACGTGTATGAACTGCACACGTGCTAACTTGCATGAGCGTGTACACGGGCTAACGATAGGCTGTGATATGAGATTGTGCACGAGAACGTACAGGATAAATGCGACTCTTGTGCAACGACTGAAAAACCAGAAAGTAGGCCATTTACAGAGACGCGGGGACACACGGGTGCAGACTCGTCCAGTGCCGACGTGCGGCCGTGGCCCAGGTGGGTACCCGTCACTCCTCCTCCGTTCCTGAGCTTGTGCCCTGCTTCCCGGTCAGTCCTGGCTGACCACGCTGAGTCTCAGGGTCCCCTCACCCATCGCTGCTCTCTGCACCCCCAGCATCTTCCCTCCTTTCCTCTCGGGTAAGAAGCAGCACCCCACAGGCAGAGGGCGGGTGCTGGGGTTGGGGCTTCGGGCCGCGGCGCTGCCCCCTCCTGTCTCCGTTGACAGGTGTCCCAACCCCTCTGGAACGTGGCCCGTCTGCTACGTCACCGTCTCCTTTAATAGGAATGTGGGAAAGACGAGATGTGCCCGGATCCTCTCCCTCCTGCTGTCTCTGGTCCTCCGTTTCAAGGTAAAAACTTGGAAAGTGGGTGTGCCGCTCCGTGGCTGTCCCCACTGCCGTCCAGCTCTGATCTCTTGCCAGGAAGAGCGCTCTTTCCGGTCACCATGATCCGGAGCCGGAGGGCGCCCCTGGCCTCTTGCAGGCGAAGCTCCTCTGAGCCTGTCGGCAGCCTCGGCGTCTGCAGGGCCTGTGTCCCGGGAGGTCGGTGTTGTGTGCTGCCCTCGCTTGAGGCCTGAGCTCACATGTCCCTCATGCTCCTGAGCCCCCGCCAGGTCCTCTCCCCGCGCGTCCTTCCCTTCCGGCAGAGCTCGCCTGAGTCCCCTGTGCAATCCACGACAAAGCTCAAGCCGTGCGTCCTACGACTCCTGGTCACGTCTCTTTGGGCGACGCCCTTCATTCCCGCTAAAGGTTAAAGTCCTCGCCCTCAGTTCCCTCCACGTCTCGTGTGCTCCTCTCCGTGGATGGGATTGGCGTCTGCTCCCTGGCCCGAGACGGAACTGAGCTCATCCTTGGCCTTACTTGCCCGGGGTCCTGCTGGTTTTACGTCCCCCGTATCTTCGGAACCATCCCCCTTCTGCCTCCACGACGCCGTGTTGGGACGGGCTGGCGTCAGCTCCGAGCTGTCTTAAGCCGCCTCCATTTAGGACCTTCCGGTGGCCCACCACCAAACGCCTCGCCGTGGGCACTGTGGGCCGGCCCCGCCCCCAGTGACTGCCGGCTCTCCCGCCTGGCACATGCCTGCGCCCTCGCACGCTCTTCCGGCGGCCACTGTCCCCGCCGTCTGCTGGCGGGCGCATCCCTCAAGGTGTGTTCCTGGGTGTGGGTGCCCTTCTGACAACCGGCCCTGGGAGCCCGCGGGGCCCCGTCCCCTGCGGGTGTCACTCGCGCTGTGCTGGAAGCCGTCCGCCCACCCACCACAGGCTGCAGAGCCGCGAGTTCCAGGGGCGCGAGAGCCATGTGCTCAGTCACCCGCGTCCAGTCCCACACCGTGTGTCCAGCCGGGGGCCTGCGTGCGCCCGCGGCCCTTCCTGGCTTGGATCCGGGGCCCTGCGGCCCGCGTTGCTTCCGCCCGCCGGCGGCCATCCCCTCCTGGATGTTCCCGTTACTTGCGAACGCCGCTTTCGGGTCCTCCCTGTGCGGTTTCCTCACGTGCAGTCAGGACACAAATACTAGTCCCGTAGGACAGCGAGACCACACAGGCAACGTGTACCGCCACGCTCGTGGTACATAGTACGTGCTCGACACATGCTACCTTTGCCATCAGAGAACATTCTGGAACCCTAAGCGAGCAGCTGCTCTCTGAGCCTGGGAGGCCGTCCTGGGGAGCCAGAGTCACGTGGTGGCTTGTGACAGCTCGAGGCTTTGGCGCTCTTGCTGCATGTGAGCCATGGCAGGTCACAGGGATCAGGAGCTCCTCGGGACCGTGTGCTGGGACCACGCTGGGTGGGGGTGGGGGGGCCGCTGCGCTGTCAGGAAACAGCCGGCCTGGGAAGGGCCAGCTCAAGAAACGGATCCTTGTTGTCCTTGTGGACAGGGCCGTGGTCTCTGTGGACCCCTCCAGCCTCACCTGGCAGACGCGGTCCCTCTTGTCACTGAGGACCGAGGGAGGCAGAACATGTGACGGTGGGCTGGGTTGGTTTTTTTTCTTTTTTTAAGTTTATTTATTTTGAGAGAGAGGGAGAGACAGAGAATACCAAGCAGGGGCTCGAACTCGAACTCAAAAACCGCGAGAGCAGAACCTGAGCTCAAATCAAGAGTCAGACGCTTAACCAACCGAGCCTTCCAGGCGTCCGGTTTGTTTTGTTTGTTTTGTTGTTGATGGAACCCTAGAGACCGCCAGCAAATATGGATGGTACTGAATTCAGGGAAGCGTCAGAGCTGGTGCAGAGATGAGAAAATCGCACCATGAAAACGGAAATGGAGCGTGCACAGGCCAGAACCTCTCCCACCCAGAGCCGGGACTGGGCGACCTTCGGGGCCCTTCTGGGCGGGGAGGTGGCCAACTCTGAACCTGTTTCCTCCGTGCGAGAGGACACGACCTCACCTAATACCGGTGTGGCCCTGAGAGCCGTGGAGGACAGCGCACTGTCCCCGGCTCCCGGCTGAGAGGGGCACCTGGCCTCTGTGCCCCAGTCAGGAGGGCGGCTGGCCCGTAGCAACGCCCCAGGCAGGGCCTGACCGCGTGCTTTCCCTGGAGAGGGAGGGGGGCTCGGCGTCCACGGCCCCCGTTCTGGGCCCCTGCTTCCTGGGAGACCCGGGACGGCAGGAGGGCTGCGTGGGCTCACGGCTGCCTGAGTTGTGGCACCGTTTTAAAGACGTTTTCTCTGGTGTTTGCTCATCGGTAACATTCCTTGCGTCCCTGGGAAGCGACAGTGGATGGTTAACCCTGAAAGCAGGTTCTCTACTTGCGTTTGGGCCTCGTGAGCGGCAGGCCTGGGGGCTCCGCGCCAGCCTCTCCTTCCTCAGTAGCCGCCCGAGGGAGCTGCCAGCCGTGTCTGCGCTTCCCCGGGTGGTGGCCTCACCCAGTGGGACAGACGGCCTGGCCCCGTGCGCCTCTTGGACTTTCGGGGCGCTCCTGCGGGGGGCGCTGGCTGTGCTCAGCTTTGCCAGGAACCGGGTCAGATTCACGTGCCCGGGCTTGGCTTTTCAGGAAACCTGGGCTTTATGACATTTTATTCATAGGTCTGTGCTCTATCAATACCCACCTCTCTAACCTAGAAGCTCAGGGAATAAAAATGGGGAAACTGAATTAACACATTATGTGTCACCAAGCCCAAAGAGAAATTAGCAGAACATGCAATTGGACGTGGAGTGACCACCAAATGTCCACTGTCAGCTGTGCAGACACCGTTTCGTGCTGGGAGTCGTGGTCACGTGAGGACGCAGACATTTCTCTTCAAGATAAATTAAAATAAAGGGTAGCGTAGAATGTGCTTGGCGTTTCCCACTTAACTGGAGGGTTTACTTTCACCGAATTCACTCTGGACCAGTGACTTCACACTGGCGGTGTGTCTGCGGGTGTTTTTTCCTGCTCTGCACTCCCCTGACCGCGGCGGGCTCCGAGCTGCCCCCCAGCCTGCTCCCCACCCTGTGGTCCTCGGGGGTGGCTCCGGGAAACATTCGGTGACGTCCAGAGACTTTCTGCAGCCATCACGAGCCACGGCGGCGGTGGTGCTGGCGTCTGGTGGGCAGACGTCCCACCGTGCGCTGGGCAGGGCGCCGTCCGGCCCCCAGTGTCCGCAGGGCCCAGGCGGGTGCCCCTGGCGTAGAGGACGCATGTGAGGAATCCTCCCGTGACCCCACCGTTCAGTTCTCCATTCCTAAGCTGTGCTTTTCACAGATCCGAGCGGCTGAGGAGTGCTCCGGAGTGAGCCCGGGGAGCACGGGGCACGCGGTGGGGTCCCGATGAGGAGGCTGCATCTGCCCTCCTCCAAACCGGGCCGGCAGCCGCTCAGCATCCCCTGCTCTGACCACTGGCATCTGACCCCCCGGGCGGCCACGGGCAGCACACGATCCACCGGCAGGCACCCTCCCTGTGCTGGGTGGCCGGGGGCTAACACTCATTGTCAGAGGCCTCTGCACCCCCGTCCCCCTGTCCCCCTCTCTGCCCCTCTCTCCTCTCTCCCCCTTGTCTCCCCCCTCCCCCTCGCCCTCCCTTTCCCTCTCTCCGCCTCCTCTCCATCCTGTCTTCTTTATTTCCTCCTGGGAGGTGCATCCGAAGCCCGGATGCTCATCCACTTGGGGACCGCCCACTTCATGCGGGGAAATGCAGACAGTGACCCAGCAGCAGTGTCAGCCTCTGTATTTGCAGCACCACCTCCCACTGTTGGATGGGCCTTAGCTCCTGATTCCTTGTCCCGACCTTGGCCTTGCCTGTTCTTGCTCACTGAACAGGACAAGAAATTGGCGCGGTGACCCCAGGTCTAGATCCACTTTTGTGGACACAAGGTCTCCAGAGTTTCTTTCAGGTCACTTCCAACGCCTGGCCCGGCACCCAGGAGGGAGACTTCAGGCTGCCCTTTGGACAATCCCTTCCCCTCGGGAGCAGCAGGGCCTGTGACGAGTCGTGTCTTCAGCTCTGCTACTGGGGCTCAGATTTTCATATTTAGGAGGCTGGCTCCCAGCGGTGTTGGAACGCCTGCCTCTCAGTGGCCATCCCGGGGACCTTATTCTATGCCAGCGATGGTCCTTTGCCCCATCCTCTTCTGCTTTAGAACGGCTGCTGCTGGGTGACCCGAGGAGTCTCTCACAGGCGGACGCAGGTGCAGGACGGGTGGGGCGTCAGGGGGGGCGGGCGGTCTGGGGCCGGGAGCGTTTGCCTCCCGTGAAGACCCCACGGGGAAGGCGCCACGTGGTGGTCTGGCGTCTGGTGCATCGGCGGGTGGCACGGAGCGTGCACCAGAGCCCGCTGGAGGCCTGCGCCCGCGCGGCGGGACAAGGAGCGGGGCTGTGCAGGGGGACGGGCTCGTCACGTACCTTCGATGAGAAGCGTAGTTGCCGGTGATGTGCCCAGAGCCGTCGCAGCCGGGGGTCGGGCACCTGCAAACACAAATGCAGATCGGCCAGTTGACTTGAGAGAAATCGACCCCCTCAACACGTCACGTCCTTACTCATCCAGAAAGCAGACTCTCAATGCTTCACCTCCCTACCAGAGAGAGACGAGCGGAGCAGGAAGCCCCGCGGCGGGGAGCGGGCACCTGTGCCCACCTAGCGCACCACCAGATACCAACCTTGGCCACCTTCTTCCTTCCAAGCACAAGGACGCTTTCCGGAGCATCACGCCCTCGGTACCTGCCTCGCTCAGAACACCCCCTCGGGCTTGGGCTCGAGGCTGTTGAGTCCAGAGGCCCTGACCCCTGCAGACATGCCCCGCCTGCTTCCCTCCTGCTCACGTGAGCCTCGGGGGGGAGGGGTCAGTGGGACTCAGCCACAGCAGTCGTCCACGAAGCAAGCTTCGTACACGGCGGGACGTGCGCAGGGCTGCTCTTTGTCTACACTTGAAACACCGGGACTAAATCGGGCTCCCATTAAGGCTGGGCCACCTGGCTGACCCGAGTCCAGTGAGGGCGGCGCCTGGGCTGAGCCGTGGGGACTCCATCAGAGCATCAGGCCACGTCGAGTTGCCTTAAAGCCCCGTGACCTTAACCGACCCGCACGGAGCCCAGACCTCTTGGTCCAGCAGTCCCCATCAGCCCAGACCCTAGAGTCCTTCTGGGACCTGCACCGGCTCTGTGGCGGCCTGCGCTACGGGACACGGCGTTCTTTAAGAACGGTTTCGCCATCACTGCCCTTCCTGTGACGTCCTAAGTGCACTGTCTCAAGGAAGGTCAGGCGCGCTGCAGACACCTTGCATCTCACGCTATTCTGGTTGCCATGTGGCCACCGGGACTGTGAAAAACGAGGACAAAAATTAAGAAAAAATTCTTCTTTCTTTCCAGATAGCTCGTAACTCTCAAAAACAACAAGGATGAAGGGACTTAGTAAGAACATCACGCCTGGGTCAGCCCTGTGCCCCACCCCCACTCCGTGAACACCCGAGTGCCTGGTAAGGACAAAAATCACAAATTTCAAGTATTTAACCAGTGTCTGCTCCTTCTGAGGGGTTTCTGCTCAGAGTCACCGGGGACACCGGATGCTGAGACGGGGCCAGCAAGTGACTTGTCTGGATCAGGACGTGGTGGCCCCGCTGCCCGCCCCCCCTCCCAGCACCGCCGGATGCTGGGCGGAGACGGCGGTGGGTGTCACAAGCCAACACTTGGTGTCTGTCTACATCTCCTTCAGTCCTAAGAGAGGGGTCCGTCCCGGCTCTCACGGTGTGCTGACGGCTATTTGCCGTGTCATATTACAGGTTAAAGTTCCGTTTGCGGTCCCTGCTGTGAGAGCTTAAAAAGGCAAACGGATCACGTTTGCCACGTCGCTGGTGTGGACGCTTGGAACCAGGAGTTTTAAAATATGCGCTTGTGGTAGAACAATGAAGTGTGTGCAGACTCTGTGTGTCGAGAACAACCACCGAAATCTGACTGTTGACCTGAGTTTTGTTAGAGCGACAGCTGTTTGTGTGCGATTAAAGTCTGATCGCAAGACTATTCTGCCAATGGGTAAGTATTTATTTTCTAAATAATAACTTAAGTGACCGAGCTGAACTGCCTGGTTCCTCGCATGGATGGTGCTTCGTGTGGACAGGCACCCCGCTCTCCGCACCCACTCCCCCCCCCCGCCCTGCCCCCGCCCACAACATGCCCGGAGGGAGGGGAGTCTGAAGGCAATAAACCTCATTCTGTCTAAGAAAAGCTCATCTTCGTGCAAGTTTCTGTTTTGAAAATGTATCAAGAAACAGAAATGTTTCCTACTAGCCAATAATACACACTTGGCCTTGCTTTTTGCTTAAAAAAAATTCTTCAAACTCTTCCTAATTTAAGCACTCAGTGCAAATTTATTTAAAATTTATTCATTTTAACACGAGTAGAGAATTTTCAATGTGCCTTTTTTTGGTGAGGGCTGGAGGAGGTTGACATATTCTGTTCAAATTTAAAGTGAACCATTATAACCAAAATAATGCAAATGAAAATCAGATTTTACTAATTATAAAAAAAGAGAGAAAGACTTTCAGAGTAGATTTTGTGTGTTTAAGCCATTTACAAAGGCATCATCTGATAAAAAAAGAGGCGTTTAAAATGTCCTTTATCACCATGAAAACAACACACAAAATATTGATTTGGCCTGTTTCCGCTGTGTTGGGAAAGAAAAAACGTTTCCAGAAAGCCTCCTCTCGGCTTTCATCGTCAGCCGGGCAGAGGGGGTGGAGCCCCAGGCCTGCCTCAGGCCCTGTGACCCGAGTCTGCTCCCCGCCGGCCACACCTCTGCGCAGGGGCACCGAGGGCGGCCTCGTGGCCTCCACCTGTCACACGCCGGCTGCGGAGCGAGCCCCAGTGCAGCAGCCCAGGACCTTGGCCAGGCCAGGCGGGGGTGTGGGACGCCTTGCTCGCTGCCTTTCTTTGTTCGCTCCCCGTGACGCAGCCAAGGCTTTTGGGGGGTGGCGATTCAGCCTTTTCACCTTTAGGTGGTGCTTCCGGACCACGTAAGGCAGCCCAGAAAGGTTTCTTTCTTGTACCAGCTCTTCGTGTTCATTTTTCTGTTGCTGCTCAAGACTTTAAGGCTTTTTTAAACTCCTAGATTTACATGCCGATTTCCTAGCTTTAAGAAATCTCAGCACTCAAAAATACAATTTTCTCAAGTCGGTGAATGAGGGAGTGATGATTCACCTAACAAAAGGGGTCTTTGCTTCCCAAGCGAGCCAGCTCCAGGACCCCTGATAATGGGGCGGTGTAAAATCGATTTACCAAAACTCGATTTGCATCTACCCATCTAAGAGCACATCTTTTCCATGAAAGGAGGCCCGTGTGGGATAATCAAAGTCCCCCGTGGATAGAATCAGACAGGAGCATGTGCCGCACAGCTTGGGTTTTGAAACGGCAGGAGAGATTGACTGGGTTTCCATGGAAACTCCCCAGAAGGCAGGCACGGGTTCTCTGCGCTGGAGTAGTCGGCCGCCCTCCCTGCTCCCTGGCAGTTCCCGGGGACAATGGCACCGAGTCTATTTTAGGTTCCTGTACTTGGAGATGCAAAGTTCTGTGACATAAAACCCTTGCTTCACACATCGCTTCTCTTTCAGTCCAAGGGACTTTTGGTGGCGATAGTCTGAGCAAGCTCGGGTGCGGAGATAACCTTAGAGCTCTCCTTGCCGCCCCGGGTGGAGTGGGGGTGGGGGATGTTCGAGACAAAAACGTTTGTGCCTTATCTGGGATCTTGCATTTGCCTCGGGGTCTCAGCGATACCAGGAGAAAATGATTTGGGGTTACTGCATGTTATCATCTGGCTGGAAAAATTGGTCTGAAGAAGACATTTAGAAATGGCAATGGGGTGGGGCCCCCGGGGTGGCTCAGTCGGTTAGGCCCGACTCTTGATTTTGGCTCAGGTCATGATCTCACGGTTTGTGAGTTTGAGCCCCGCGTCTGACAGTGCGGAGCCTGCTTGGGATTCTCTCTCTCCCTCTCTCTCTGCTCCTCCCCCCACTAGTGCTATTTCTCTCTCAAAATAAAGAAATAAACATTAAAAAAAAGAATGGCGATGGGAACATCATGCTAACATGTTTTAAAAGGTGTTTAGGTTTTGCAGAATCCAAGTAAAATCTGGAAAAACATCAGGACCACTCACAAACTCCTGGACTTCTGACTTCATGCATGGACCCACTCCTTCTCAGGTGGGAGCAGTGTGGGTTTCTGTTGCTTTTGCAGATCTAAGACGGCAAAGAGACCTGCGAGCCCGAACCTCCCAGAATGCCCTGTGCTCATGGCTGCACTGAGCTATGTACACCAAAACAAACATTCTGTTTGGATCTACACAGGAACTATCACTGATCACAGCCACAATGGGGGTCATAGGACGTATGCCCCAATGTCAAAGCACAACTTAATGTCTCTCCATTAAAACACATAATCCTGGACACCATAAGACTTTGCACTGGCACACGTCCCGGGAACGTGACAGCCTCGTGTCTGCCCTGATCTGTCCCTCTGCGAGACATGCACCTGTTACAGTGTCGTCTTCCCGCCCGTCTAAAACCCCTGTCCTGAGACCGGGTGGGAGCAATGGAACTCATCAAACCCACGACTGAAGTGTCATCGATTCGTTACTGGTAAGAACATCTTTAAAGTGCCTCCTCCAAGGCGCTATTGTGCCCCTCTCTTTTGAAAATAAATATGAGGATTTGGTAAAGAGTTCTATTAAGAAAGACATCTAAAATAGGGCGTTTTCTTGCAGTTAAACGGATGCCTGCATCAGAGTGCATGTTACTACACGTTGTGATCTGAGACTGGTGAACCGCTGTGGCTTCTGCCCCCCTGGCGACACGTCAGTGAGGTGCAGGGCGGATTCCACGCACATGAGCATTTCTTCCTGGGGACCCCAAGGTGCTGCCCAGGCGCCCTTGCCGGGTAGCGGGTGGCTAAGCCCCTGACCCCACAGGGCCAGCCCTTCGCCGTCTACCTGGGGGTGACGCCGCCCTGAGCGGTAACACACCCTGGGTGCGGCAGCCTCTGTGACCTTGTGCCCAGCGTCCCCCCTCGCTGTGCTGGCAGAAAGACCCAGCTCGTCTCCTGCGAATCAGCTTACAGCAAAAAATATCTGAAGGTGTCTCAGGCTCTCTCATCCTGGTAAAAGTCAATCACTTATTTTTAAAAACCTTCTACATAGAGGCAGAAAGAACCGTGGGTGTCTCCGGGCTGCACCGGGAGAGTCTGTGGTTGACCCGCCTCCGTGAACTGCCCTGCGAGGCCGAGGACAGTAGCTAGAAATCCACAGAAACAGACCCTGAGGATCCAGGGTGATCATACAAAATACAAGGGGTGCACTGGAGTTCTGGGAGGATTTCGTGGAAAGGCCCTCGGCCACGTTTCTTGCTCATTTCTTTCGTGGCAACTCTACCAAGGGAACGTAATTAAGTAAAATGCCAAGTATTAAAAAATATGTAATTTTTTTCTATTGCCCTCAACTTTAAAAGAACTCATAAAAATGTAAGATTAGGCCTCGTCCATAATAGCAAAATATGTTTGTAAATTGGAGCGATTCAGGCCACATGTACAAAAGTCTTTGCTTTATTTATATAAAAAGTTCAATTCAGAAACCGCTTTTTATTTTTTTTTTGCTTAAAGAGATATGGTTCTAAAAATATATTTATTTTGTTTTTTTTCTGTCACACAGACGGGAAACAGTAAAGAAATTCCGAGGAGTGCAAAATAAAGATATTTTCAATGGAAAAATGACATACACTGATTCTTACGCTACATGTCTGTGATTTTTCTCCCCAAATGCAAAGAGAACAGGTCACTTAAAAGCAACATACATTACTTCTGCCCAATTTCTTGGATATATTACCTGAAACTCAAGGAAAGACAAAATCTTGCAAACCATTTTTTAACCTGTAAGATATTCATTAATTTTCCCTTTTTTTTTTGAAATGCAATATTAAGTATGCATACTTGAGCTTTCTGCAGCCCAGACACAGAGGCCCCACGCTGTCGTGTGGCACTCACCAAGCGTCCCCCGGCCCCAGCCACCCGCCAGAAATAGCTCACGACACAGCCGAGCTACAGAGTCCGAGCTGTGGGCTGGAGCCCCGTGGATGCTGCAGGGCTTGGGGAGAGGCGGGTCGGGCCCCTCAGCCGTCCCACCTGCGGAGAGGTCGGCTGGGGCGCCGGTCCCGCCTGCCAGAGCCCCTGAGTGCCTGTCCCCTCCGGGAGGCAGTTCTGGGGGAGGTCCCCGATTTGCTTCCCGCTTTGGTCCCCTGACACCTGGTTTCTCCCCGTCCCCCTTCCTCCTTGAGGGTCGGGCGAGGGGCTTTCACGTGGCCGTGTAGGACATTCTAGCTTTATGGAAACCTACGTGTTTCAAAGTGTGAAGCGGCCACACCGATATTAGAAGAATTTAGTTGGAAAACTTGCTTGCTCCCTGATTGTGTGTCACATTTTTGTCCGAGCACTTTTCTTTTTAAATTACACTCAAAAACAAACCAACAAAGGAAAAAGACTGTTAAAGGTACTCTTAGCATGGTTAAAAAAATTCATTTCGGTCATTCAGGTAACCTTTCTGAGTAGGTCAGGCCGCAGGTACGAGTGCGGCCGTGCGGGGCGGGAACCCGGGGCCCCGGGTGGACAGAGCGCCCCGGGAGCTGTGCGGTCGGGAGAAGCAGGGGGACGTGGGTGGAGAGTTAGGGCCGCATCAGTTCCGCGGTGCCCAATAGTTGTGCGGGCCACAGCACGCGGTGCGTGCGGTCAGGTCCAGGGGGCTGGTTCTTAGCCTCAACCCATCCACAACCGGGATGCTTCTAGCAATTTTCATCCTGACTCAGAGGCCCACGCGCTGGCCGCCAGGCTCGGGTCCCCTCCACCCTGACGTGTGCTGTGTGAACCCCCGTCCGCCCTCCCCCGACCGGGGCCCCGGGGCACCTCCCTGGCTTTGGCCGGGCCTGCCGGACCACACGGGCCCCCGCGGAGCTGAGGCGGAGTCTGGGCCGTTCCGGGCCCGTTTTTCCGGGGGCCGCGGGAGCCGCTGGGGGGGAGGTGCAGCCTGTTGTTCATGCCGCATGCAACTCTTAGTCCTCTCCACGCATGCAGCCTCCGGGTCTTAAGCTCTAACTCCTCGGTCGGTCATGCTGCCTCCTCGTCCGGGGGGTGGGAGCCTGACTGGGGCCCTCGCCGCCACACCGCACTGCCGCCCGCGGGGTGGTCCCGGCAACGTCCGGGAGTAGGCTCCTGTCCGGTGCGGCCGAACGTACCTAGCACATCCTGGCGTCCCAGTCACTTAACGGGATGTGTCCATGGGGACTGCTGCCAGAGCACATGCACGTCCAGCAGCAGTGAAGCGGCTAAACAAGAGACTGGGGCAGCCGGAGCCACAATTGGAATTGGACTCGGAGGACCCATGCAAGAAAAAACACACAAAAGGTGACTGGTGCGGCTGAGCGAAGGCAACAGAAACCAGCATTCCAACGTCCTGTCCCACGCGGGCGTCCACGTGCACCGCGACCTCGGGATGCGGGCGGGCTCCACCCTGGGCATGCAGGGACCTCGCGCGGGGCCCTCGAGGAGGCACTCACCTGTGGCCGATCGCACTGAGCTCTTAGGCAGTCAGTGTCGTCTAGTGTAGGGAGGGCGGTTGGCAAGGACTGGGGCGCCTGCCGGCCGCGGGGCGGGGCCGAGATGCGCGACGGGGAGCGCCTCTACCCGCGAGGCCCGCACCAAGGTGCCTGGCCTCTGAGAAGGGGAGGGCGCTGGGGACCGTATTCCCCCCCCCCCCCCCACCCCCCGGCCTTGCTGGTGAGCAGCCAGACGTGGCACCACAAGGACCGGCCTGCCGTCGGGGGCCACTGGCTGGGGAGGGGCTCTCTGCAGAGGCTGGCGGCCCGGCCACGCCGCTCCGCCCGCGTCACGAGCCAGGCGGGCCGCGCCCGAGACAGACGGATGACCCGGTGTGACCACGATGGCCCCTCACGGCTACACTACCACTACCACCCGCGGTGGGCACGCGCCAGCCCACGCCCCGGCTCTGAGGACAGACGGGGAGACCCGGGGGCGGCTGCAAACCCGAGGCAGCGCAGACGCGGCGTTTGCACGTCTGGGGACACCGAGGCCCAGAGCCGTCTGCTGGGCCACGCGCAGGCTTCCGTGGCCAGCGGCTCGGGCTGTAAAAGCCACAGTGACTGGGGGACATCGGTTCCGTTTCTCTGTCCAGAGACGGTTTGAAACTGCTTTTGAGTTCAATGAGGAGAGGGGCTTGGGTGGTTTACAAGCAGCTGCGTTTCCTCAAGCTTCCAGGCGTTAGCGGGCACCGGGAGAGTCAGGTCTTCGGGACAGAGGAAAGGAAAGGCCCGGGGGCCACGGAGCCGGGAGCAGCACACGCGCTCCTGGTAGCTGAGGTCGTGTTCCTGTTCCTAGCCTTCTTCCTAGTTTTGTTTCCCCTGTTTCTCCCCTGTTTGTCATGTTTGGGGGTCTTTCATTTTTTGAATCTCTCTTTTGTCTGGAGGAAATGTTTTTGGTCCTAACCGGGAGACGAGAAAACGGCCTGCTGCCTCTGCATCCTGTGTTGGCCTGGGCCTCTCCGTCATCTCTCACACTGCCACGTTGTGTTCCTCTCCTGCCGTCCCCAAACCCTGTCTTCTGCCCAGCTGCTTGTTGCTAGCTACCTGGTTTTAAGTTATTTTTTTAGTTTATTTTCTGCTCTGTCATCCCTCACATAACAAGATTGAGTTCCAGCCTTTTCTCCCTTCTTCCTGGGGGGTCTGCCTGTTTCGTACCTTGGTTTTTTTGGGTCCCGTTTCTAAGTGATTTCAGAGACTCTTAAGTTAGCATGAGTTTTGAGAACTAGGTTGATCAAATATGCTTATTTTACAGGCAAAGAGACAGATCCAAACAGGTGAAGTATACTGTTTAAATTTGCACAAAGAGCCGCCAGGTCAAGATGAGAACAGACATGTCTTCGGACCCAAAGCTCAGCTAGACTCGCCGTAAATGTCCCCTTGTGATCAGTGGCTCCTACCCTACAAAGCCGCCCCTCACGCCGGGCTCATTTTGTGCTGCAAGACAGAGATCACTTGTTCGTCTGTTTGCGATCCCCAGTGATCGATCTGCAAGGACCCTCGTGTCTCATAAAACAGGGAGAGTGGAGGGGATAGCAGGAAAGTAAAATGAAATTGCTCTAGACCTTTGTACCGAGGATGTAGCCAAAGCGGTTTCTAAGAGTCACACTGTCCGCCGACCGTGTGGTCCCCCTCCGGTCACGAGGGGCCGACCAGAGAGCAGGGGGCTCAGTGCCCACACCCTGCGACCGGAAGGTCTGACCCCGGTGCTGGTTCTGGAGTCTGCACAGCACGTGCGTTCCACTGAGGACAAGACGGGAACCAGCGAGAGCTGAAGACGGGGACACCAAGTCCAGATGGAGAGACCAGGGCAGGCGCAGAGGAGGGTGGCAGGAAGGGGGCTGAGGGCAGCACAGGCGTCCACAAGACCCTGCAGCCCCTGCACACGGGCCACTGTCCCGGGCGGGTGTGGGGCCGGGAGGCCCGGGCACCCCCGTGGTGCCTCCGAGCTCGGCAGCCCGGCCAGACGCGTCCTGTGGCGGGGACCCGAGAGCGACGGGGCTGCCCTCGCCCCGACCCCTCAGCCCCTGGGAGAGAGAACCAGGGACCCGTTCCTCCACAGGCGCCCACGCCTTGTTGGGGAAGCCTCAGCTGAGGGTCGGGAGCTTGGGAGAAGCGAGGACCGTGTGCCGTGCGCCAGCCGGTCTGCGGAAGGGACGCGGTGGTGACGCGGCAGAGGGGACACAGAGGCTGCCTGCTCAGCCGTCGCCCGGGCCCCTGGGGGAGTTCGGGGTCTGTCCCACCCGGACCTGCCGGACGAGTTAGAAGAGACGGAACAGAGAAAGATGCTGAGGAAACAAGACGAAAAGCCGTGATAAACCGAACGGACGCGAAAGACGCTGCTGGGCAGACGGCCTCCCTGGACACGTGCCCGCCGCGAGCCTGTGCCGTGCCCTGACTCTGCAGGGACAGGAGCTGCCTTCGGCAGGGACCGGCAGGCGACCAGATCACCTGAGAGAAAAGTCAATACAGCATTCGGAGGCGTTAGCTTGGAGAAGACTAGACGGCAGGAACCGAAGTCACCGTCCTCACAACGGGAAGGGAGGAGGGACACTTGCCCGAATGTGCCTAAGAGCCCGGGGCCACGCTCCTGGGGGGTCCTGCCCCCAACACGCGGTGCTCAACAGCAGGGTGGGGCCCCCTGGGAGCGTGGCAGTCCCTAGGGCGGGATGGACTGGCGCCTGCTGTGACCACCCCAGAGGCCTCCCGGGGCTGAGGGCCCGGGCTCTGTGCACAGCCCGAGGCGTCCTCCCTCTGGGGGACAGGCCGTGCCTTCCTCTCTGCGGCCCCCACGTCTCTGCAGGTGACTGGACGCCTGGGCCTCCCTCCTGGAAAGCTCTGCCTCAGGGCCCCCACGTTGTCACGCGGCCTTCCTGCCCGCGAGGGGCTCCTCCCTCGAGCAGGCCCTCTGGCCTCCGGCTTTTCCTCCTGTGTGTCCAGCCTCCCCGAGCCTCACGTGAGCCGAACACTGTGCCTGGCTGTGTGCCATCCCCTCTGACCTCCCAGAACCTTCCTCTCCTGCCTGCCCTGCCCAGGAGCTGGGGTGCCTTCCGGGTGGTTTGTCACTCTGAGCACAGGTTCTGGGGAAGGAGGGCGGAGCCCGAGCGCTGACACGGCCAGCCCAGGGCACACCCCACTGGGGCCCAGCATCTGGTGGTTTCGTCCTGTCTGGTGTGGTTCTTGTGCCGTTTGGTCTTCCCGTTTGCAAACTAGGTCCTGAGGGTCACAGAGCAGGTGCAGATGCCTCAGAGCTCCGGCCTGTGGCCCTGAGTGTGGCCTGTCTTAAATGTCCTCCTCGTTCTCAGCAGGACGTTGGCAGTTAGGGTCACTGCGTCCTAGGTATTGGGCGTGGCCCGCCGTCCCCAGGGTGTTGTCCCCAGCTGCTCTCAGGGGAGGCTGGCCTGAGGACCCCGAGGGGGTGTCAGCGGGTTGCCCAGGGGGGACCGTGCTGTCTGGGTGTGGGGGGCCGGGGGGTGTCTAAGGGGACTCTGCCCAGAAGGTGAGTGCGTGCAGCCCCACCCCTGCCGGGAAGTCGACTTGGAGGTGGAGGGGCCTTGCCCATCACAGGCCCCCAAACCTGCCCGCGAGCGCTCGGGTCCCTGGGGGGCGTGAGAGCTGACGCCGGGAACTCGGAGCTCTATGACCCGCCGGGCTACAAAGATCCTCATGTCCTGGGGGCTGCTGACCGTCTGTCCCCCACTTGGTGGAGGACCAGGTGACCGCCCTGCGCCCATCTCAATTCCCGGGGGCACAGTGTGTGCTCTGTGGCTCTCCAGGGAGGGTCGATGAGGACAGCCTCTCCTACCGACCGGTGATACTCCAGGCGCTCGGGCCCTCGGCAGTCACGCTGTGGGCCCACACTGTGGGGCCCGGAAGGTCGCCGTGGACATTCTGACTGTGTGCCTGCTCTTCACGAACACCCTGTGCTCTGGGTCCTACCCCATCAGTCCGTGTCACAGACGACACAGGCCCAGAGATGCTCATACTGTGCTCACAGCAGGAAGTGGCAAAGAGGCTTGATTCCCACCCACTGGCGGCCTGCTGTGTGCGTCAGAGACAGGGGCATGCTTGCGGGAACGTGGGGCAGGTGCGGGAGCAAAGCCAATGCTTGTGGAGTGACTGGGGTCCCCAGAGGGGTGGTGGGAGGGGAGGGGCGGGTTGGGGGGCGACTGGGTCCCCAGGGGGGCGGTGGGAGGGGAGGGGCACAGAAGGAGGTCCTTGGTGATGTTTAGAGAAGAGGGCTCCTTCAGAGCGGGGAGGGAAAGTCGGACGACGTGCAGAGTGAGGGCCCACGACGGGAGGACAGTGCAGACACACGTGGCAGCGGGTGGCGGCGGGTCCGAGGGTACGGGAGGGGAGGGCCTTACAGTGCCGGGTCCCAGCGGGGGCAGAGGAAGGAGCCCTCGCACCCCAGCCGGGTGCCGTCCGAACAGGGAGGGGGCTCTCGTCCGGGCCGGGGGCTCTGGTCGGAAGGGATGGCCTGCAGTGACCCTGGCCGGCCACACACACGCCGCGTGTAAGGGCACCCTGCCTTGGCGATGGTGACGTGGATGCCACCGTGGACACCGTGTGGTTTCCTCTGTCCCTGGAGCCGGTGTGAGCGGGTCGGGCCTTCCCGACTCCCAGCCACCACGTCCAGACAAGCATCCGGTCCTCGGGCCCATCTGGATCTGCCCGCGGAGAGGAAGCAGCAGGGACGTCGGGCGATGACAGGTGACAGTCGTGGTCCTGGGCGGTGTCGCTGCTGCACGAGGGCGCGGGCGGTCGAGTCTGGAGGTTCCGAGCTCATTGCAGGTGCAGCTATTTCTGCCAGGAACACATCCGCGCAGACCCGCGCCCAGTCAGAGCTACGGGGTCTGCTGCTTGTGGAAGCGGGAGCGTCAACGCCGCCCATCTCCGTGTGAGCGAAAGCAGCCTTGGGTCCAAGTTTGAAGGAAGTAATTTTAAAATATGGTCGTTCCACAGCGAACTTTGACGGAAACTTCAGTTGCCTAACACCAAAAGGGTGTTTCTTAGGAAAAGATTCATATTTAAAAATGATCTCTGTTACGTAAGCTATAAAAAAGGAATAGGAGGGGCGCCTGGGGGGCTTGGTCGGGTATGCGTCCGGCCTGGGCTCAGGCCATGATCCCACAGTTCGTGGGCTCGAACCCCGCGTCAGGCTCCGTGTTGACAGCTCGGAGCCTGGAACTGCTTCAGATTCTGTGTCTCCCTCTCTCTCTGCCCTTTCCCTGCTCACATGCTGTCTCTCTCTGTCGCAAAAATAAATAAACGTTAAAAAAAACTTAAAAAAAGGACTAGAAAAGATTTTCTGGAAAAGGAAGGGAGGGAAAAGAGAAAGAAAAACAAAGACAACTTTTATAACTGGGAAATCTGCTAGGGGTCAAGGGGCTTTGGTGATTTCCAGTCTTCCTGTGTCAGCAGCCGTTGTGCGGGAAGGTCTCTGGGGGCCGTCCTTTGGCTCAGAAGACAGGGCCAGTGTCAGTGTCCCGCGAGGGGGCTCCTCAGAGGCCCGTGAGGGGTGGGGAGGACATTCCTCACCCCCACCCCCGGCAGACCTGTCATGGGGTGGGGGGGGGCTGGGTGAGGAGTGAGTTGCCATGGCAACCCACCGTTTCCCCCACCCCCCTTCCTGCCCCCCTGCCTTGCTGCAGGTTCTATAATGCGCAGGACATTCTGAGTATCAGGGCACGGAGGGCGGGGATGGGGAGCAGGGCAGGCCTTTCAGCGGGCACTAAGGGTCTCTCACCCGGATGAAGAGCCCTGTGGATGCACACGCCAGCCTCAGTGCTGGGTGAACCATGGCCCTCGGGGCCTCAGGAGGCTCCCCTGCAGCCAGGATGCCCCCGGGGCCACCAGGGAGACTCGGGTCACGTGCATTCGAGGCTCAGTGCCGTTTCGCTGTCCTAAACCGTAGATCAGGGCCGCATGCTGCCACAGTCCCTGAGCACACGCTCCCAAACACGAAGCAGGAGCCTCGCTCGTTTTGTGTGTGAGCCCGTGTTCCGACTAAAACGTGTGATCCTAGAAGCAGGGTCCAGGGAAGGTGGCGCAGCCTGGTGGCAAGGGCATCGCGCTGGGCGTCACGAGCCCAGTGCGCAAGAGGCCAAACCTGAACGTGAACCAGTCTGTGAAAGCGGGGAGCCTGGGTTTGCCCATCACTGCACAAGGGTTTTCATTTCTTTTGTCAGGAAAGGAGCCATTGGCCTAATCAGCTCTTTACATTTAAAGTCCGTTAAAAATAAAGAAACGTCATCCGTCGAACGTCCAATTGGCTTCTCGAAGGGTGATGAGCCCTCGCGTCACATTTTCTCAGGCCAAGTGGGGAAACACGGAGGGTTCTCGTTCTGCACGAGTAGGTCAGCCCCTGCGGCGCTCGTGGGGTTACCCAGTAGTGATCCGAGTACGTTCCGCGGGCGTCCGCCGACCGCGCTCCCTGCTCCACCCAACAGCCGCTACTTTGCCAGGAAGGTGTGCGACTCCCGGGGCTCATCAGGCTCTTTGCCCCTTCCCGCCAGGGGGAGGAAGCGTGACAGGGCTCTCGTGCTTGCTGGCGGGGACTGGTCCCTCTCTGGCTGCTCCCTGCTTTCGGGGGGTGTGGAGAGGTCACGACAACCCGCACCCGGAGGTCTGAGATGGCCCTCCCAGGGGCTCCAGGCGCGGGTGCGCGTGGAGACGCTGCGTCCTGCCGAAACCGTGCCTCGGTCTCTGGTCTCTGGTCGTCTCCTCAGTCGTCTCTGGACCAAAGCACACATTTCAGAAGAAGATGAAAGTGTGTTCCTTTCTCCTGGACCAGGGCACCAGCAGAGCTCAATCGCTAGACAAGGTCGGCGGGTCCTATCCACCGTGAGAACCAAGGTTCTGGGCAGGATCTGGAAGGAGGGTTTTCCCTTATGGCTCAGCACAGTGGATGTGTTGGTCAGTACTGCCTTCTCCTCTAGTTAGAAGACAGGACCGAGTCTTGCCCGCGTGGGAAACAGCTCCGCAGCTGTGGTCCAAGTGGAGAACTCACGTTCAGAGGTCGCAGACGGTCAGGGTGTGGTCCCCGCGTGGGAGCAGAAACCCCCACCCATGGCGGGTTTCAGGCGGTCAGGCTTTCTCCACTGGCCAGCAGTCTCTCCCTGGCTTCAGCCCTTGGCCACTGGAAGGGGCACGTTGCGTATTTTGAAGGCATCACAAAGTCTCCTCTGGCAGACCATGAGAGGGGGTGGACATCAGAGAGGGCCACCGTGGGGGCCACCGCAGACGGGCTCTCCCAGCATCTCGGCCACCTCCAGGCCTGGCTCATTCCCCACAGTGTGTCACTGAACCTCGGCAGAAAGCCAGGATTTGGATGAACTGAGAATCAGCTGACTTCGGGGGAGGAACTGAGTCCTGCTCTGTGTTTACCCTTTAACCCCTAGTGAGTTGGAAATCTGCAGGTGTCTGCGTGAGGGCGGCCAGGAGGGGCTGAGGCCAGGCCCCGGGCGACTTAGAGTGAAGCTGTGATTCCGGAAAGTCTCTGGGCACCTGATCCTGATTTTTCCAAATAAGAAACATGAAGTTCAGAACTCTGGTTGACTTGCTGGGGGCCACTCAGCGAGGACACGGAGTGGGTCTGAGACGATCCCGTCTGACCCAAGGTGGAGCCCCTCTTCCCGCGCCGCACGGGCCCAGCCACATGGCCGCCCGCCTGAGGGCGCACCTGTCTGTGTCAGGGTCGGGGTCAGGGTCGGAGTCAGGGTCAGGGGGAAGCCTGCTCAGCGGTGCCCGGCGGGACGCGGCTCGGCCAGAGGGAGGCTTTGGGCTCATGCCGAGACCGTCTTTCCCGGCTCTGCCTGGCGCAGAGGTAACTAGCGTGCGGCCAGGAAAGCGGAAATCTAACCTGCGGTGCAGTGGGCTCGGGGTCTGGCCTAGATCTACGAACGCAGGAAAGAGAAGCGTGTTTCTCTAGGTCGTCTGCGCCGCTCTGACCCGTAAGGCTGTGCACTGAAAGACAAACGCCTGCTTCTAAGCGGTTCTCATCTTAAAATGCATGTCATCCAAATAAGGCAAGAGAACTGAAGCAAGAATCCGAGATAGTTTGAAAAGTAAAGAAACGACGGAGAATGGGACGATCAAAATATGCCAGTTGCGAAAACGGTTTTGTGCGGGAGGCGGGAGCCGAGGGGGGGGGGTCGCCGAGGGACCAGGGCTGCTGGGGAGTCTGATAGGCTGACGGACACCTCCAGTTGATGGTTTTAAGCCTGATTTGCAAGTCTGATAAAAGTGTTTAAAACTCTACCAGATCAGACAAGAACGAGAAAAGACATATTAGGAAAATGGGATCCTTTCATCTTTGAAATATTTTGATCTCGGTTGTTGGAGTTTGAAATGTAAGAAGTTTTCTTTCGCTCGCTCGTCGCTGGAATCGGGTCAGACTTCGGGCGTTGATTGCCTGTGTCTTTTTGTTCCAGGGCCCCCTCCCCCGCTCAGTCGGCCTCATTCCTGCCCGAGCCCGTGGCCCGACCCACCTGGCTGCCGCCGGGCTGGCTCCTGCCTCCGTCTTGCCTCAGACCTTGCTCTTTCATTAACAGGCATCATTATGTCGACTTTTCTGGGCACCAGGTGCTTTTGCGAGCACTTGACAAACACAAACTCCTCAGTCCCGGGAACGAACTGCCAGGGGGGTGCCGGAACCGCCCCACTTTGTGGATGGGATCAGAGAGGTGAGCAGCGTCTTCGGAAGGCGGCCCAGTGTGGGGGTGGAGTGCGTCGGGAGCCAGGAGGCCCGGGCGGAGGTCCACACCGCTAAGCCTGCTGGCCGCCCCCGCCCCCGCAGCGCTGGGCCGGACCAACCACCCCCCTCCGGACGTCCAGGACGCACAGCCCCCGATGCTCACGGTCTCCGGCGGCCTGTTCTTCGAGACCCGGGGACATTTCAACGTCTCTAGGCCTTTGAGGAGTCTCTGTGAATGCACTAAAATACCCTGATTTAAAAAATAATTTTCTAAGGAAAACAAATAGATCTAACTACCTGGAGTGAAACATTAACCCCAATTTAATTATTTCTACTTGGCCTAGAAACTCCCTCCAGTTGATATCCCTGGGGCTTAGAAGCCAGAGACGGGCGTTTTCAGTGGCAGAAATTGCTGTCATGACATGAAAAGGAGAAGTGCAGAAATACCTCAGGGAGAAGCCAGGCTTCCCGTCGCCGTGGGATTATTCTGACAGTGAGGGAGGTGTGACTGAGAAAAGCTGAGCGCCCCTTTGAAGAGCCAGAATTAATCACGGCGACTGAAAGGAACGGCTCAGGTGAGTGCACTCAGAGCTCGGTGTGGCGTGGGAGTGGGTGCCGGGCGTGGACAGGGCTGCCCACGTCCACACGCCCGTTCAGCGGGTTTCGAGGGGCCCTAAGTGCACACGTGGGGCCTCGCTGGGCCAGGAAAACTGAGCTGACACATCACACGTTTAACTGAAAACAAGCGAACACAGAAAATCCAACGTGTACATCAATATGCATACTTCCTCGGGAACGAATACACTTTGGAGAGGAGTGTGTACTCAATGCTATGTGGCCTAAAAACGCCCTACTGGAAACTGGGAAACTGTCTCCTACCCTCAATCTAAATCAGCGTCTCGGGCGTGGGAGAGGGTGGCCCGTGGCGGCCCAGGGGCTGGGGCCACGGGATGTGCTCTCGGGACCAGGAGGAGCGACAGGCTGTCAGGTCGGGAAGGAGGAAGCAGAGAGGGGGCTGGGCCACCCGTCAGGAGCCACACACGCGCCCCTCAGAGGCCCCAGCGGAGAGGCCCACGCCCCAGATAACCGGGCCTGTGCCTGTTTCCCTCCACGAACAGCCCAGGGCTTGACAACAGGTAAAATCGGTTTTGTTTGAAGACGAGATCTAAACGTGCGTAAGCGGGTGCACACGGAGACGTTCCATGTACTTGCTGCAATGAGTCCTGGGACCCTCAGCTGGCAAGTGGGGCCAAGAAGGGACGCCTCCTCTCCGTTCTCTGCTCTGTCTCCAGTCGGTCCTGCGTCGGGGGACGAGGCTGCAGCCGTATCACCTGCGTGCACCTCCGCGAGGCTGGACAGCGCCGACGACGGACGCCACTCACCGCGACGGTGGCCTGGTCCGTGCTCCCCGCGCGCGAGGGGACGACCTCGCGAAGCTCACACGCCATTCCTGCCTTTCCACCCGGGGTGCAGAGTTTCCAGGCTCACTCTTCCCCGGTCAGCTCGCAAGAGGGCCTCCCTTCACAAGGGGGAGGTTGGAGCTCAGAGCGAGCCGCCTGCTGACCCCATCGACCAGCACTGACCCCACTCAGCAGCCTCCCTTCGGATTCCCGGGCTCCTTACACGGTCTGTTGTACAAGCAAATGATTCTGACTCCTTCACGAACTCATTTACTTGACGGCTTGGCTGCCCAGCAACGTGCAAAACGCCCGTGGATGCTGCGGGGGAGCGGCCACACGTTGGGGGCCCAGGTCACACCCTCCAGGAGCCTCCCTTCCCATGCACGACACAGGTGACCAAATACCCACAGCGTGAGGTAGGGCGTCATCGCCGTAGTAAGAGGCCGGTGCGTCGCCGGGTCCTGGGTGTGGAGCGGTCTGTCCGTGAGTTCAGGGACTCTGGGAAGGGCTGACCTCGTTCCGTGGCTGGGCTTCCGTGGGCACAAGGTCAGGGAAGGTCATTGCAAGGGAATGTGCCTGTGCCACAAGGGTCACGTATTCTTTGTGCCATGGCCTGTGCATACGTTTGTAAATGCTTATTTCAAGAAGAAACATGCAGTGAAAGATCTCTTAAGCCTCAAGGTGCAATGGTCTGCAGATCTATGCGAATCTGTGGTGTTTCCTTCCCATCAAGGCGTTTCTCCCAAAGAGGCCCAGCTCCCCAGGGACAGCCGGCCTCACTGCTCTTCTGCCCCTGCCTGGAAGGCTGTGCTGGCGGGGTCTCGGGGAAGCCTGGGGGCAGGTCCCCTGAAGCGCGAGTGGAAGCCCGCTGCCCAGGAACAATCTTCACAGACGTTCATTTTAACTTTCTCGACCGACGCGTCCCCTGCGCCTCAGCGCCACCGGCCCAAGGATTCCCTCCGGCCAGAGGACGCCTGCCCTCACAGCTGTGTCCTGCCTCTTTGATCACGCGCTACGGAAAACTCGTCACTGGAGTCCTGTCTCAATGATCCCCACAAAGTCATACAGTCTTCACTAGTCAGCGGTACAGTTTTGAGTTTTGAAATCTCACCCTGCTAAGCACACGCTCTCGGTGAGGTCTGCAGGCGGCCACCACTGTCTGTAACCTGGAAACCTCTTATGCTCCCGCGTGCTCAGGGCCGTTTCCTACCGGTGGGACGGAGGGATGCTGTCCTCTGGGGTCAGCCGGACGTTTGGAGGGAGGTTATCTGTGACAGGACTTCCCAGCTTTGTAACCGTTTTCCCTTCCAGGACGCGATCAGCTCATCCGGGCCCCTCCTGCCAATGAGGGAGCAGGTAGCAGCCCAGGAGCCTGGCCGGCTGGGTTTCGGGTGGGTGAGAAGGACGGCCCTGCTCTCTTTGTCCACACTCGCTCCTGGAGCATCACCTAGCCCGCCGTGGAAGCGCCCGACCATCCCCCCCCCAGAGCCCCACGCTTGCTCTGGCCTCGCCCGGAGTCCTGCATGGACGTGCAGCCCTCAGCACGGGCACCCACACGACCTCCGCCTGGCCCCCCCGCGTGTCCCCTGCCCCTCCTGCAGCCACAGCCGCAGGAGAGGGCAGCCTCTGGGCGCCTCTGGGTGCATCTCACGCCTACGTCCTATCCCCCCTGCAAACCTGCCGTTCTGCCCACAAAACGCCCAGAACTGGCTGCTTCTCACCCCTGCTCTGCTCCTGACCACCTCTAGCCAGGACTGTCACCGAGACCTGTGCCCGCCCTCCCTGCGCCTCCTGCCACACTTCACGCTGTCCCCTATGTGGCACCTGGCGTGGCTGTGGGAACACGTCAGATCCTGTCACCAGTGCGCAGGTGGTGGGGGGCGGTGGGCTCATCCTACTCAGAAGGGAACTCAGAGCCCTGCCGGGCCTTATAAGCCCCTGTGGGACTTGACCCCTGCAGCCAAGCTTCACACTCCAGAACATTCCTCCGGCTGCTCCTCTTCTGAGTGTGCAGGCATTGTGCTCCTGCTGTTTCCCCTGCTATCAGGAGGCAGGGAAGGACAGGGACTGGGGTCGCTGGCTACCTGCCGGGGACCGGAGCAGTGGTCTCACGCAGCAGGCGTTTGTAAGCAAATCACCGTGAGCAACGTGAGACTTTGCCTGTTGTCCTTTTCTAGACAAGAATACTTGAGTTGTCATTTCTATGAAATAAACCACACACGTGCAGAATATACCGTCGCACTTTATAAAGCACTTTCACATCTGCACTCCACCCCCGCTGACCTTGACCGTGTGAGGGGTCTGCCCTAGTCCCCAGAGGAAGAGTGCCCCGTGGGCGGTGCACGCTTCGGGCATCTGGACTCCCGGCGCCGGGGGTTTGCTCTTGCTTTGTGTGTTGAATGGAAGCCACAGAAACACCTCCCCACCCAGAGATTCGATGCGGCTGTTAAATAAGATTACCCAACCAACGTGTTGAGCAAAAAAGCAGGTTTCAGGATCACAGAGAGATTGAGGTTGAAGAAAGCCTCACCAGATGCAGTACAGAGATGAAGGTACAGGGTTTCTTTCCCTCCTTTTTCAATTTCCGGTGGCTTCTGTCTAAAACCTTCCTTGTCTTGTTTTTTTTTTGTTAAATTTTTTAATGTTTTTATTTATTTTTGAGAGAGAGAGAGAGAGTGAGCGAGCATGAGCGGGGGAGGGGCAGAGAGAGAGGGAGACACAGAATTTGAAGCAGGCTCCAGGCTCTGAGCCATCAGCACAGAGCCCGACGCGGGGCTCGAACCCACGAACCGCGAGATCATGACCTGAGCTGAAGTCGGGCCCTCCACCGACTGAACCCCCCAGGCGCCCCATAAAAGCCTTCCTTGTCTTGTTAAGAGCACATGCCCCGTCTGACGTAAGAGGAGACCTCTGTCCCGGGAGAGGGTGATCTTACACGCGATGCACATTGTCAGCGGAACAGAATGGACGTACGCGGGAAGCACCGGCAGGACTTGAGCACAGAAGCAGAAAACAAGGAACACGGACCAAGGAGATGAGAAGTAGCCACTCCCACACCTGCCCTGGGAGCCAGAGCAGAAAGGGCACACGTCCGGGGCCCGTGGTCCCACGTCCTCGAGCGCGAGAGCAGAGAAGGAGGGCCCTCTGGGGGCCCTGAAAATGAAGTTTGGCTGAAACAAGTCACTTGTGTGAACCCGGGTTGTGGAAAGGGCATTGTAATGACGCGTTCAGGAAGCAGGCGCTAACGTAATTGGAACAAGGGAAGGACCGACGCTCCCCTCTGTGTGGCAAGCTCTCCAACAGCGGGCTGATGAATGGTCTAAGCAGGCTTGAAAGAGAAATATTTAAGATACTAATGGCAAACAGTCTTCTAACAACCTTAAAGCCCCAAGTGTTCATAATGTATCTGCTAATTATAAGCCAGGTTTATTTAGTCACTGAAGAAGGTGGCCTAAGGATCTCTCTTTGATAACATCTGCTTAATGAAATTTGAATTTCTGTACAAGTTTGAAAGTAATAAAGTGGAATATATTTTTAAATAACATAACAGACTTTCTCCTAACTTCTAATGAATGCTGCTCTCATGGTCCACAACAGTGAGGTCCAGGCAACATGCAGGTGTTCGAGTCTGAAAAGTTACACTGTGAAATTTATATCATATTTAATTCTAATCTGTCTACAAATGGCATTAAATTAAAAAAAGAGGCCAGTATGTAAAAATAAAAAGACCTTCCTCCATTTGTCTATGGCCTAGTACTAAAAAATGTTGAGTACCCAGATGCTAAAAAGAGTCCTAAGCTTTTCAGTTGTAGGAATAGAATATTCCTGAATGTTTATTAGAGTATGGTAAAAAATATCTTTAAAGAACAGTGCAAACCGAGTCTGGGGTTCTCAGTGGCACTGTCCTATATGGACATCCGCTTGATAGCTGTGACTTTTAAATCAGCTTTGACAAAATGGACACCCTGGAAAGTGCATTCCCCTGGCGGCCAGGGCGCGGTGCGGCGCCCAGGAGGCGCGTGTGGCTGCGGCTGCCGTACTGGACGGAGCAGATCTAGAACATTTCCAACTCCCCAAGACTTCTGTTGGACGGCCCTGAAAGACTCATCTCACAAAGCCGAATTACATTTTCGTTTTGGTTATTAGAAACTATTTGCACTGAAAGTTTTTTTCTTAAAAAGAAAATCAGGCGAGACTGGGGTTTCTCACGTCTTTACGCTATTACAATCTTCAAGGACTCTACTGGAAGGCCGACCACATACCGCTATTTCCTAACTGCGGGGAGAGGACACTGCTGAGCACCTGTGGAGCCTGGAGACTTTGGCCACGCGGAGAACCAAATGGCAGTCACCAGGGCCAGGGTTGTAGCTCTCTCTGTAAACATGCAGCGGCAGAACCGCACCCCCCGTAGGAAGGCGGGTGGGATTTCCCCTGAACGGTCACTCCCGGGAGATCACAGGTCGTGTTCTGGGATAAAGACCTGGGCAGGTGGGGTTGTGAGCCGTTCTGCTCCTGGGTCCACCTGCAGACCCTTCAGCCCTTCGGGGTCCGTCTTTCTAATCAAGAAAGAAACCACAGAGAATGGTTCTCTCTCCCGGAATTGTCAGGAAAAAGTGTCCTCCAAAATCCTTGTCAATAATTTCCCAGAAGGAACATCTACTGTGTTTCCAATTTTGTTCATTTTGCTCCAGGGAACTGTAAATTAGTGAAGTGTTTACTGAAATAAAACCTCAAATTTATAATTAAAGGCCGATGAACCCGGTCCTTACTGGCCAGACGTCTTTCCCAAGGAGGCTGGCCTCTCGCCCCACTCGGCGCCAACGTGGGGCTCCCGTGATGTTGAAGGGAGGTCCACGCTGAGGATCACCCCAGCGGGGCCAGGCATGACAGGAATGTGAGACCAAACCCCCGGTAATTGCGAGAGGCCAGAGTCAACTAGACGTAGCGTATGAAGCAGACCCGACGACAATTTGATGTGCTCTGTGACAGGAAGCGTGCCTAGCTCTGAATCCTGGCCTGAAACCGCGGACGACAAAACCTATAGGTTCACACACACACGCGTGTGTGAATACGTTAATGACGTATCTTCTATGTAAACGTGTACGCAGATATAGAATACCTGTAAAACCGTAATATTTGAAATCGCAAGGAAAATAACGTTTCCTTTGTCTGGTGCACCAAGTACGCTGCGTATTTATAAAGAGAAGTGATCAATCCAGAAGCGAGGTCTGTCCACAGCGTCTGGCTGCGACACTGCGTCTGTCCTCCGACTACCGATTACAGGTGTTTAAATAAATAAGTGAATGAAGCAGTGTGGCTCCCGGCTCGTGGACATGCCGTGGTGCGTGCTCCCATCCAGAAGTCTCCGGAGGGTCCGGACCGCCCCCCTCCGCAGGGCTGCGGGCCGTGAGCCAGAGGCGAGCGCGGGGACAGCCTGGGCATGGGCGTTGAGTGATGCGCGCGTGCCTACAGGCTCCAGAGGGGCTCCCCGGACCTCCTGCCCAGTGTCACCAGCAGGGGCTTTCCTGTTTGAATGTGAGGACACGTGATGTCCTCCACACCTAGAGGCTCACTGACTACGGGGTGACTTAAAGCTCTCATGATACAAAGTCATTCAGTGAATGTTCAATTAACTTGTACATTCTCCTCCTTTCAATTCTGGTTAATATTTTCACAAAATCCAAATTTTAAAAAGAGCTATGTGATTTTTGTGCATTGATAATAATGTTTACTGAGCGTCCTCTACGTGCCTGCTCCCAGCACGGTCCCATTTCACAGGGGAGGACACTGAGGCACCAAGTCCGAACGACAGTGAGGCCCACGCAAACACCCGAACCGCATCCCAGATGTTGCCGGAGAGCCCCGGGTGTGCTTCTGGAAAGCACAGGTCACTTCCTAAAGGGAATGGGACACTGAAGTTTGCTTCCGGTTTTGTTTTGGTTGGTGTGTGTGTGGATGACCTCCGGTGAGGTTAACGAGATGTACGCCCACGTCCAAACACCTGGGATGCCCACTGCACAGTCTGGGCGTAACGTTGACCACCAGGAGAAGGAAGTGGGGAGGGGGCTCCCTCGCAGAGACTGAGCCCAGGACGCGGGGCAGCGAGCCCCCTCCCGCGGTGCTGACCGTGGCAGCGTCCGTGCTCCCGGGAGAGTGGAGGCTACTCTGGTTGTCCTCCCCGTAATCGAGAATCTCCATGAGCCGTGAGCTGAGGAGCACACAGCTTTGCTTTACCTGTTATGTGTGTGTGCTCACCCGTGTGCGTTCATCTGTGTGTGTGCTCACCCGTGTGTGTTCACCTGTGTGCATATCAACGTGTACATCTGTGTGTTCATCATGTGTGTGCTCACCTGTGTGTGCTCATCCGTGTGCGTGCTCACCCGTGCAGGCTCAGTTATGTGTGTGCTCACCCGTGTGCGCTCACCCGTGTGTGTACTCATCTGTGTGTGTTCACCCGTGTGTGCTCACCCGTGTGTGTGCTCATCCGTGTGTGTTCATCGGTGTGCATATCCGTGTGTACATCTGTGTGTTCATCATGTGTGTGTTCACCTGTCTGTGTGTTCATCCGTGCATGCATCGTGTGTACATCCATGTGTGTTCACCGTGTGCTCATCTGTGTCTGCTCATCTGTGTGTACATGCATGTGTACATCTGTGTGTTCATCCATGTATGTCCACCTGTCTGTGTGCTCATCTGTGTTCATCCGTGTGTACATCTGCATATACGTCTGTGTGTTCACCTATGTTCATCCATGTGTACATCTGAGTGTTCGCCCGTGTGTGTTGACCCGTCTATGTGTTCATCTGTGTACATCCGTGTGTACATCCATGTGTGTTTACCCACGTGTGCTCATCCGTGTGTGTTCATCTGTGTGCATATCTGCGTGTACATCTATGTGTTCATCATGTGTGTGTTCACCTGTCTGTGCTTATCTGTGTTCATCCATGTGTACATCCGCTTATACGTCCGTGTGTTCACCTATGTTCATCCATGTGTACACCTGTGTGTTCACTCATGTGTGTTCACCTGTGTGTTCATCTGTGTACATCTGTGTGTACATCCGTGTGTGCTCACCTGTCTGTGTATTCATCTGTGTGTGTGTGCTTGTGTATGCCTGGAGTCATCCTCAAACATTCTCATTTTCGGTTTGCTATAATATGCTTACCTATAATTCTTAAATTTAACTTATTTTAAATCAGTCCTACTTAAGATAAAATAAAAAAATCTACGTGCAGCCAAGCGTGTGTCTTAGGGTATTTTCAGAACCCTCTGGGGAGCGGACGTCCTAGACCTTGTACAGTTGTCGCACCCTGAGGCCTGAGGTACGTTCTGCAGGGGGAGCGGTGGGCACGTGCCCCAGACAGAACCCGAGCTAGGGGTGTGTGTGCCCGGGACACATCCCCAGCTGTGTGTGCTGCGTGTGTACAGGTCAGCAGTCCTGGCTGGTCTCCAGCGCAGCCCTGGGGGGCTGGGGGGAGTGGCTGCTGTGCGTGTGGGGCTGCCGGTGGGACTGAGCCGTGCACTCCCACTAAATTGCCCCTGATCTGAGGAGGGCCAGCGCCGTGTGCAAAACCCACTCGGTCTGAGCGCTGTCACTGCCCCCTACAGCCCGTGGGTCCAGGCCTAGCCACCAAAACACCCATCCCTCAGTGTCCACGCCCGGAAAATGGGCCGAACCCCTCCAGCTCTTCTCTCCGGGGGCAGTGTGTGCAGAGGCCCTCTGTGAACCGTCAGGCACCCTGGGCGGGGGACACGCCAACCCATCAGCTGCGCTCTTGTAGGTGCGGTGGGGAGGGGGGGGCTCCCGAGCTCCTCTCAACCCCAGTGGGCAGAGCTCTGCTCTCGCACCAGGGGCCTGGTGGGGCTACAGCCCTGCCCGACCCTGCCGCCACCAAGAAGCTGGACTCACACAGCAGTGGCCGCCCCTCCGTGGGAGAAGCCAGGCCCGCGTGGAGGGCAGCTGTGATTCACCAAGCCCTGTGCATTCCCTTTTGTAAACCGTGAAGACAAACCATTACAGAAGTGAGGATTACGTACGGGAACTGGTGCCCAGAGAAAGTGCATGCCGGACAACAGAAGCCTCAGGACGAGCCGCCTGCATCAGACCCCAGTAAATAATCCTCCTGCTGCCTAAAAAAACCAGCCCTAGAACATTCTAGAAACAAGCAGCTTGCAAAGCAAAATAATATCGTGGCCAAAATTCAAACTTTTAATTCTTTGATTTAAATAAATTGTGGCCTATGTAGGGGTTACAATTCCTGTGTACCTAGGACAGATGCCCAGAGACGCCAGGAAATGCAGGAAAACGCAGGGCCCCCACCCCATGGTGCTGAACCAGAAGCTCCAGCATCAAGAAGGACGGGTGAGCGGCCCCCACAACCCTCTCTCCCACCACGCTCACGAGCGGCAGGGGTGGGGGCTGCTAAGAGAAAGATCCAAATAATGAAGAGGTATCTAAATTTGGCCAACCAAAGTATAAATGGAAGCCAATTTGGGGGCCCGTTTTTAGAGCTAATTGCCTCTGATTGAAATCGGTTTTGATTTGGCTCGAATTGGAGGCTCAGACGGCTACGGCACCTACATGCCGCCCGTGTCTACAGTGATCGCGCATCTGGAAGCGGACGGCTCCCGGCGGGAGGACGCGGCTTCGCAGGAAAGAGGCGGACAGCGATGTGAGGCGGCTTCCAAGCTCTTCCCCGTTGGTCCCTTCGGGTCCTCTTGGCCATGAAATCTTTAGAGAGGGGACTTCCCTTCAGAACGAGAACTCGCGTTAGGCAGAGTCCTCACCAAAAAGTCTCTTTGATTTGAACAATTCTGTCTATCCTCCCCCCTGCTTTCAGCCTGGGGTCCCAGTGAGTGTCACGGCCGGTGAGGCAGGTTCGCAGGATGTGTATGTGACACACGGCACATCGGCCCAAAAGTGTGTGCACGTGGCACGCGGGCTTTCCTGGGCTCACCCCTGCTTCCCTCCCGAGCCCCTACACTGTGCTGTCTACACTGCACGGGCCGGGGACCAGGGCGAGCAGCCCTTGAAGAGTGCGAATGGTATTCACGTACAGGTTACATTTTAATACATTTTCAGTTTACATATTGCACATAATTAGACATAAAATTACCCACTTCTTTTAAAGAATATCCCCAATGTGTTGCCCCGGGTAAGAGCGGAGCAAAGTGTTGTCTCAGGAAGTTTAAGACGCTTGAAGATCCAAGACCAAGAGTTTATCTGGCACAACTCATCTTTCCATGATCAGAAACGTCCTGTTAATGGCCAACAACCAAAATTCAGTGTCAAGTGTGACAAGAGGAACATTTCCAGAAGGTTCCACACTAGAGAATCTTTGGGAGGGTACTGGCACCTCCCGTCTAAGGTCTTTATGAAGAAGTAGAATTGTGCGCCTACAATGAACGGTGTGATCTCACTCTGTCACGTAAGCAGCTGCCGCAGCACAGACTGACCAAACCTTTCGAAGATTTGAAGATGTATGTGATCTGTTGAGGGGGGCAGGTGCGTGAGTTGTTCTAGAGAAAGCTGCTGTAGATCTTTAAGGAATCAACCTACACTCCTATGCAGGGAAAAGCCATCCCCAAGGCCCTCGTGACTCAGACTAAAGGTAACGAGTGGAGGGGTATCATCGAAAAAGACGTTACAGGACAACAGATATTGTATTCTATAGTTTCCTCAGGTGGGAAAGACTTATCATCAAGTAAAACTCAGTCGCTGAAATATTGGAGTTTTTATAGCAGACGTTTAATTGGAACCCGTAGTTTTGAAGATCCACCAATAAAAACGGGCCATTTTAGAAAACTGGTCAAGTTTAGATTTCCCAGAAAGGATCGCTCAAAATGGCATTTAGTTGTTGCAAAGACACGCTGACAAACGAGCGTGGCTTTCAGATGAACCACAATTAGGAAAAGGCCATCACTCCCTGAAGATCAGTTCTCATCCAGGAACAGGCAGCATGGAGGGAACGGACCACTCCAACACTGCCCTGGAGGACGAGGAGGGCGGACCGCCTGCCTCTGAAGACGCGGATGGCGAGGACCCTCACCCACCTTCCGAGACGGAAGAGAAGAAGACAGTGCGGACGGAAGCCAGAGAAGTGGCGGCTATGCTCGGAGCTTCGGGGCAGCGTAAACCGAGCCCAAAGTCAAGGGACGAACACCCACAACACCTAGGTCCCTCAGAAAACTACTCTGGCCTCTGGGGGTGTTGAGACGCTAACCCCTTAGAAGCAGTCCTAGATACAAGCTGTGCAAGGGCTATTTCTTGTTTACGGCTGGCCTGCTGGAACTGCGTGTACGTATGGCAGACTTTTGCAAAGCATTCCTCATCAAGAAATTCAAAGGAAAGGTGCCATGGTCTGATGTGTTGGCCACGTTCCATGTGCAGTTAGTCACGTTTTGATCATGAGGGAAATAAGGCTTTAAGCTGTGAGAAAGGATGTCTTAACAAAGTGGGTTGAGGTGTTCTTGCACCTGTCCGTTCTGAGGTTCTAAAAGCTATTTGTCCATTAGGCACTGCGTGGACGACACTAGACTTTAAAGCCGTTAAGTAAGAGGATGCCCTCCGGGTGTTTACATGCCATGAAGAAAACGCCAAGAGTCTCGTGACGGAAGGGCTAGTTCAGGAGGTCACTGAACATGAGCAGGTGATCTATGGCGCTAGGGCCTTGGACAGGGATCCTGCAAAAAATGACACGATGTGAAACAGAGCCCTACACTCTGAGACAGGCCTGGTGTAGCACAGTGGGACAGGTGTGGGGTGGGATCCTTGGAGAAGGAATCGTGTCTCCTCCGATCAGAGCGCCGGAGACTTCCACGCACTCTCTATGACTTGTACTGACTCCTTCCAAAACTTGTGTCGGAACTGAATGTGGTTCTGCATTTTCAAAGAAGAGAAACCTTAGTCTGGGGAAATAAATGTAAGCGATCAGATTTATGCTTAAAGTATAGAAAGAGTTACAGGCACAGGGGAGAGGGAGAGCGAGCGGCTGGAGGGGTGTGTGCCTGAGTGCTGGCGAGCTCCTGGCTGGACCCATCGGTGAGGTGACGCTGTCCTAGAGTCTTTGGAACTATGACCACAGCATGCCTAGGGAATTGGCTACTGTCGTGGTGAGTCCTTGTCATCAGTGCTATTTAAATGCCCATATTTTAAATGATCGTATTAACTAGCGACTGCTAAAAAACCAGTTTTTCATCTTTTAGGTTATAATCATTTCCTAAAAGCTTGAGTACCTCTGTCAAACTTGCTTTCCGTGTGCGTGTGTATCAGGAGAGAAACTACTTATGCCTGAGAAAATTCAGGACAGAAAGGCTATGGCATGAGAGAGCTAGAGACAAATGAGAAGCAAGAGGCAGAGAGACTGTCCGGAAAGGTGACCGAAATCCCGAGGACCCGGTCGTGTGTGCTGTCCAGGCACTGCGGGCGCAGGTGATTTTCTTAAAGACACTTTCCTTTACATGTGACACACCCATTTCGTTACTACTAGGTGCAGAGATTTTTAAAAGAATGATTTTCGTTAAATCTTACTTGAGTTCTTGTGAGCTGGTAGCCAGCATGCTTCGAATGCTTTTGTCAGCGAGGGGGCAGCCGGACAGACTGTAAGACAGGCCAGAGAGTCAGGTGAGTAGCGGCTCCCGCCAGCTTACGCTCCCGGACAAACACAACATAAAGTTGAAACTAAAAAGTTTAATGCAGAAAAGCGATGGGGCAAGTGCTGTATATTGAATTTTTTTTTTTTTTTGGTATAATTAACTTGGCATGTTTACGTCTTCATTGAATCAAACAGGTCTGTTAATAAAGGATTTTTGAAAAAGAATACGAAATGTTTGCGCTCTTTGGTTTAAATGTTTGTAAAGAATTTTCCAAATCGAGGTGGTTTATCCGAATGTAAAAGACACTATACGACACATAAATCAAGCACGATTTTATAGGTCAACATAGAGCACTTAGAGGGTTGACACGTAATTCGACGTTTTTACTTTGACAGCATTGTTGAGGTAAGCTGAAAACAATAAATTGAAAAGACAGAATCCACCATGAGAAAAAATGAAGTCACACCTTCTATGTGAGGCGTAATTACCAGTCACATGACCACTCCCATCACACCTTGGTGTTGGACATCTGCCACCAAACAAAAACAAAAACAGCCAAAATAGTAAGTAGGTTTAAAAAAAAAAAAAAACTTTAAGAAAGTTTCATTGTTTCCAGTTTAGCTGCAATGTCTGTGAGGGGGTTAAGCGCCCTGAGGGAAGCTGCAAAAACGGCACGGACCAAATGGTAGAAGGCGTCTCCATCACACAGAGCGTCCTGGGAACAAGCAAGCCACGCGGCTTCTCGCTCCCCTGAACTGGCAGTTTGAGACATTTATATGCTGCGAACGTCGCATGCTCAAACGGCAAGGCATGTACAGATCGGTTTTTAAAAATAAGCCAAAGAAAGGGACAGTCGAGAAGAGCAGGCGTCTCGCCTGGAGTTATGCTTACGTTATTAAGTCCTTTTTGCTCTCCTTGCACTGGGGGTACTTGGGCTTGGGGCTGGGGATGGTCACCTCTCCCGGGTACCTTCTCTCCTCCAGAGCCTCCTGGAATGGGTCCAAGTCTTCCGGCTGCGGGCAAAACACAGCTTCAGGGCCGCACAGACCACAGTGTGACAGACCGACCGCAGACGCGTCCCGCCGGGGCGCCGGCCGCCTCTGCGTTTTCCTCCCCTCCCACCGCTGTCCCTTTAAAGGTATTCCACGCCTTTGTCCGGATGAGGCCCCTGCCGCAAGCGTGGAGCGGGGCTCTGTTCAAAGACTATCTCTTTCGGAGCGGACTGTAGCCGCTCACCTACCGCTCTAAACTTCTAAATTCACGGTCACCTGTCGGGGGGCAGGGCCTCACTCGATATTTCTGTTGGGGTACTAATAAGAGGGACAGACACATGGTTCGGAAACCAGAGACCCTGTTTCTTCGTTGGCCTGTCTCACTCGATGCCCAGCAAGCACCTGTTGCTGTCCGGCACCCGCGTCCGACACTGACCTGCTAAGCTTAAACACTGACCCTACACGTGTTCTAGAACGAGAGTTATTCCGACCATCGGTGAGCATTCTGCGCGTGTGCGTTAAGTCCCAAGGCGAGGGAAGACCAACTGAGATTAAGGTTGTAGTTCTCAGTTACTCTTATGCAACATTTTCTTTTTCAACAGAAAGCGTCTCCTCCTGGGTAAGCGGGTCCCCTTGCGCTAACTAAGAAATGCCTATAGATGGCAGTACTCAGCAAACGTGTCTTGTGAATGCTCGCGAGTACTTTTTCCTTCTGGGACGGTCTGTATGATGAAAACACTTCTGTCGGTTTAGGAGGGCTTAATTTTAATTAAAGTAAATTCGGAGACTCAACCATCACGCCTTATTTGGTGGTGATGATTTAACACCGTAGGAGAGAAAAGAATACTTTGGAATTTAGCTTTTGCCACTCAGACTCTATTCTTTGGCAATGCGTGGCTTCAATTTAATCAAATTTAATCATTTTTGAAGAATAAAGACGATAGGCTTTGAGATGAAATGGCCTTATAGCCGGGTGCCTTTTCTGCCAATTCTTACAAATAGCTAATGTTCCCTTTTTTTCTGCACTTCCTTGTTTCCCTAAGAAGCTATTGCTTTGATGGTGGTCTCCCTCTTGTATTCAAAAAGGATTTTCATTTTCCAGTGGCTAAAGAAGACGCCACAATTTTCAGGACTGAACCCTGGAGAAAAAGCCGGGACAATAAAGAACAACCTCTTCTTCGCTTCTTTTCTCAGCTTCAAGGCTATGTTCACGACTTGGGGAACTTGAGTGTGCACGTTGTGACTACAGGTCTCCCCCACTTGGCGAAAGCGCGCGTCACACCACTTTGCTCTCATGAAAGACCCGCATTAGTACCTGCTTCTGCTAACAGAAAGAAACCAAAGAGGATTCGTGCTTCTAGGAAAAGAGGCGAGAAACGCAACAGCGCTCCGTGTTGGTTTTGCGGAGAGCCGTCGAGCGGCGGCTCGCACCCGGGCACGCTCCCGCCCCCGAGGGCCCACTCAGCAGCGTCTCGGCGCCCTGCTCCAGGGCCCCGACCTGTGCCTGTGCGGTGAGCACCTGGGCTTCGTTTCAGGCCATTTCCCTTTCGCAAAGTGTGTCCTCGGGTTGAGAAAAGCCTGAGAGGTTATTTTTGGGGTCTGGGGATGCTGAAAATACATTCCATATAAATTACTGGTACCTGCTTCTGCACTTTGTGCCATTTGGTTTAGGAAAGTCTCCACAGGAAAGCTACAATTTCCGGTCACCGTACTTCAAAAGTATGTTCCTGACATAGCTGTTTTAGCAATACTGTAGTCAGGGAAGATTCAGGCGATTATACTAAAGCGACTTCTCAGGGCTGGAATATACTCTTCTGAATATTTTAGGTTTCTCTGGGAATAGGCACGAGCCTTCGCGTCAAAGAGCTAGCTAATTAACAGCACACAATTAACCATTTAGGTACTTAACACTCTCCTTAGGATTCTCTATCTGCAGGGAAAACCATGCATCATAGCAACATGTCACCCAGAAAAAGGGACGGGCTGGCTGTTGACGTCTTTTCTTAGAGAAATCGTTTCTAACTAAATGCACTTGTTGGAAAATAAAATTCACGCTCAAGAAGACCCCGGGGTTTGTTTCACCGAATTGGTGTCAGTGACAAATCTCTCCCTGGTCCACGAAGCGTGTGGTCAGCCCTAGTCAGCTGAGGTCATCCCGCGGGTGCCCGCCGACGCCCGACCCCGCGCCCCGAGCCGGCCGGCAGGTGGGGGGGACGTACAGGGGCCTCGCTGGTGTCACCCCCGTCCGCCCTGCGGGGCTTCATCTTGGTGTAGTCCACGGGCAGCTCCCAGCAGTCGTCCTCGCCCAGCTGGAAACACCGGCCACCCATCACCGCCTGCTGCTGGGGGGACATGGGCTCCAGGGGCGTCAGGACCGGGCAGCAGCTCTCCCGCGGCCGTGGCTTGTTCATGCTGAGGTCCAGAGTCCCGTTCTCATCCACCTCCATGTCGGGGTTCTGCCGGACAGAGAGACATGGTGACCGTGCGGCTCCACCGCCAGCCACAGCCCTGCCTTCGGCCAGTGCAGAATCCAGACGCGGATTCCTCCTGGGGTCTCCCGCGCATGGGCTCCCGAGGTGAGTGAAGCGGTGCCCTGGGGACATGTCTGCTGTCCCGCACTTAGCCGCGACATTGGATGGCAGGTGCGTGCATCTATTCACCTGTTGGTGACCTGCGACCTGTCCATCTAGCTCTTATTTATTTGTCTACCACTCACCGCTTCTCTTTATCTTCTCTTTTCTGCAGTTCCCCTCTGCTTTTAGAAATAAGCCTGGCCGGAAGACAATCATGCCTAATCTCCACTCTATTCCAGCTCAAATACCGTTTAAGAGATCAGGGATAGATGTGTGTTTACGCTTAAAAATTCTCCTTCAGTTTCACTGATGCAAATACTTCAAGACCGGGAGAGGAGGAGACCAGACCAGTCAGGGGCATGGAGGGCGAGGGAGAAGGAGCCAGAATTTACTTTCCAATAAGAAATGCTGCGATGAACAGCCTTTCCACCTTAAGGGAGGGAGGTGTGCAATCACAGCTCAAATGACCTCTAGTCTAGTGATTCCAGTCTGACCTACTCTGCGTTTCAGCAAGCCCGAAATTTAGACAGCTGTCTTAAAAAAATAAAGAAGTACAGGGTGAGGGTTTTTTTTTTTTTTTTAAATGATGCTTTGAAACAGACGAAGAAGTCTTCAGACCTTGCCTCTCCGGAGGAGGGAGGCAAGGAAGGACACATGAAGGGCAGAGCGAGAAATACCGCCAACCACCCTCCGCTTCTGTTCCCGGAGAGTTACACTCTCTTGAGCAAAATTCGGGTTTCAGGCTGGCGTGAAAGCTGCTGCCTACCCCAGCGTCTGGCAGCTCTTTCCTCTGGACGTCACAGCGGAGGGAAGCTGCCCGGACGTCGGCCCATCCAGGCTGCTACCTTGATAAATTACCAAGCGGGATTCTGTCTGTGCTCTTCCTGTCCGTGAGCACTCCAGCTTTCAAGCTCTCCTACTAATTTAGCCTTCATAATGTTGGAGTTAATTCTCTCAGTCTTAGGTTTAATAAAGTGAAACAAAATCCGAAGGGGTTACTGTCTTTTTTTTTTTTCCTCCTTGCCAGGGAAGCCCGTCCATGCTAGCCTTGAATTTTAGCAGCCCTGATCACCACAGAAATCGCACGCCCCTGACACTTCTCCATAATCGTGGAATAAAAATATTAAGAGTAAAGAAAGCGGGGCGCCTGGGTGGCTCAGTCGGTTAAGCGTCCGACTTCGGCTCAGGTCATGATCTCACGGTCCGTGAGTTCAAGCCCCGAGTCGGGCTCTGTGCTGACAGCTCAGAACCTGGAGCCTGTTTCAGATTCTGTGTCTCCCTCTCTCTCTGACCCTCCCCCGTTCATGCTCTGTCTCTCTCTGTCTCAAAAATAAATAAACATTAAAAAAAAAAAGAGTAGAGTTCGAGCCCCACATCGGGCTCTGTGCTGACAGCTCAGAGCCTGGAGCCTGCTTCTGATTCTGTGTCTCCCTCTCTCTCTGACCCTCCCCCGTTCATGCTCTGTCTCTCTCTGTCTCAAAAATAAATAAACATTAAAAAAAAAAAGAGTAGAGTTCGAGCCCCACATCGGGCTCTGTGCTGACAGCTCAGAGCCTGGAGCCTGCTTCTGATTCTGTGTCTCCCTCTCTCTCTGACCCTCCCCCGTTCATGCTCTGTCTCTCTCTGTCTCAAAAATAAATAAACATTAAAAAAAAAAAGAGTAAAGAAAGCATTTGTAAAACATGAAGTTACTGGCCTGTCTCCATTCATACGCATCACAAGCACTCGTAAGGAGTCCCCTCAGGTCTGAGTGCTCAGGGTGCATGGCCGGCTGCGCTAGTACAGGAGAAGGGGTGACGGAGTGGCCCCCGCCAGGTGGCACCCTCCGCTCTGCGGCAGCCTGAGGGACTGTCCTGCCCCCACGTCAGCAAGGTGACAAACCCTGCGAACAGACGTCTCTGCACTAATGAAAGCCAGCAGGGATGCGTGGCAGTCCCAGCGGAGACTGGATTTCTACTTTCTTTCTTCCCTGATACTAGTGACCCACTGGGAGCGAAGGGACAGTCCTGTGCTTGATTTGACAGCGGGGCCACCCGACCCTCCTGGTGTTCAGGGTTCTGGGCACGTGGCCGCTTCAGTTTCCTACTGTCCCTGTGGCCACTGAACCGACGTGAGGGCACTGGCTGTCCTGTTTCCAGAAACGCCCCTGGGTCCTAAGGGCAGGGTCCACGCACACGTTACTCTACCAGGCCTGCGCGTGCCCCCCTCCCCGCCCCCCGCGTCAGAGAGCGGGTCGTCCTGGGACGCGTGCGATTGAAGCCGCTCCCAGCAAAGCCACGCTTGGGGCTCCGCTAGGTCGCGCGCTTTGTGGGGGAGGTAGCACCGGGGGCGCGGGCTCCAGGGGGCGCGGCGCCGGGACGCGCGCTTTGTGGCCGGATCTGCTGGGGTAGGAGCGCCGGGGGCGCGGGCTCCAGGGGGCGCGCACGGCCCGGCAGCGGGCACCCGGCGGGGCGGGGGGGAGGGGGTCGCGTACCCGCGCGGCGCACAGGTCCTGCGGCTTGGTGGACAGGTTCTGCGGCATCTCTCGGCAGCGCGTGGACAGGTTGAGGATGGCCGTGGCGGCCATGTGCGCCGCCTCCATGTCGTGCGCGTAGTCGAAGCTGCTCTTGCTGCACGTGCTGCTGGCGCTGCTTCCGCCCCCGCAGCTCAGGTTGCTGCTGCTGCTGGGCGCGTAGCTGCTGGTGGTGCTGCTGCTGGGGCTGGCGTTCTTGCAGTACCGCTTCGCTGGGGAGACACGGGGACAGGGGTGACTCGGGTCCCCGCCGACGGGGCGACGGCAGAGCGGGGCCCCGCGCCCCGCCACCCGCACCGCTGCCCTCCCGCCGGCCCGGGGCACACCCGCGCCAGCGGCGGGGGAGGGGGCTGATCGGTGGAGAAAAGCCCATCTGGCCTTTCCCCCGTGACCCTGGGAAGTTGGTGGGGACAGAGCCGGGTGTGGGGGTTGGGGGGCGGCAGGGGAGACGCACGCGTCTCTCTGGCAGGCCACACGTGGCTGCGGTGGCCACCACCCAATCCATTTAGAGGCGCACACCTGTTTAGGATTGGGTCCCCTGATGTCAGGGCATGACCAGCGTGCCGGCCTGCTCCAGCCTGGGGGAGGGGTGTCCCGGTCATGACTGCCCATGGGCTCAGGGGGGCCACGGGGACCCCACAGACCTCATGGCTCCAGAGACTGGCCGCTCCTTCCGGCCGGGAGGGGCCTCAGTGGCCACCTGGGGCTCGCTGTCTTGTGTGCAACCGCACAGCCTGGTGGGGGCCTGTGTGCTTTGGGGGGTGGCCCAAACACCCCTTTCCTCAGGGGACCAAACACCCCTTTCCTCAGGAAAAGCCTGGTCCTGTGATTCTAATAAAGAGCCACACGGAGGAACCAGCAATGTCAAGGGACAGACGATGGCACAGGCTGTGGGCTGAGCCCAAGGTGAGCAGGGCAGGGCGGCCACGTGCACGCCCCACACCGGCCCTCCTCCTCGTCGCGACGGCCTCCTGTCACCCGCGGGGAGCCTGGCTCCCAGGATGCCCTGGTGAACAACCCGCGCCACCCACGGCTCAGCCACTTGGGAGCAAGTGTTGCTTTTGTTTGTTCGGAATCTCTGGCACGCGGGTGGGAAAACGTTTGTGGGTTATTCGTCCGGGCCCTGTGGCCATTGCCAGGCTGCCAGATCTCCCCTGGGGTCCTGGGCGGTGAGGGGTCACCCAGGGCGAAGCTGGGGGCGCGGGAGATGCCCACGGTCCTCTCCCTCACGGGGTCCCTCGCTCCGTCCTCGAGCGGCTCTTTCCCGACCCACCCGCACGTTTGCGCGTCCTTTCCAAAGCGACTTGCGACTCGGCCGGCTCTCCCGGCGTGTCCAGGGCTGGCAGCAGCGGTCCGTACCTGGAGCCGCTCTCCGCGGAGGACACGCGCAGCGCTTTCCTCCCGGAGGGAGGGGCACACCCGGCGATGTGACCAACGGACCCCCCCCTCCCTCACCGACGCGGTCGGTCATCGTGAGCAATGGCACGAGGGTGCCCAGAACACCTCATTCGGATACAAGTGGCAGAATAAAGAAGGCCTCACGGTTGAGAACTTGCAACTTTGGACCGAAGGCCTCTTTCATCTCGGCCCCGGGTCGCACAGCGATGCTGGCAGAGAGCACGCGGGCCCTGGGGTGCGGAGGGCCACCAGGCCCCCCCACGGCCCCCACCGCGAGTCACAGAGCCGCTGCACGGGCAGGTGGCCGTTTGAAGTCCCCTTGCGTGGACCAGAGGGTGACTGCACACACTCGGACCCGGCACGAGAGCGGGCCAGCTCTCTCTCCTCGAGGACTCGTCACACACCCGTTGGCGTGTCTGCGATGTGACCTTCCTTCCTCTTTCTTCTGCGAAGGCAGCTTGTCTAAGCAGAAGATGACACCGTGGGTGCCAGTGGCCTGGGGGGCTGAGGCAGCAATGCAGGGGCAGCCGACAGAGACCCTCCCTGGAGAGACAGCCCCCCGTGCCAGACCTGAGCCTCGGGCACAGGGAACCACGTGACACAGCAGCTTGGGGTGCGCTCTGCCTGGGCTGAAGTCGTGGCTTTACACCATTTACAATTTTGACACAAAAACAGGCCTATCAGGGCGCCTGGGGGCTCGGTCGGTTGAGCAGCCGACTTCGGCTCAGGTCATGATCTCACGGCACCTGAGTCGGAGCCCCGGTCGGGCTTGCTGTTTTCAGGGTGGAGCCTGCTTGGGACTCCCTCTCTCTCTGCCCCTCTGCTCACGCTGTCTCAAAAATAAATAAAAATAAGGATATAAAAATTGTAGGAAAAATGAAATAGTATTTATCAGGGTTCCTGTCCCTAGCGAGGGTTAACCGCTGGCTCAGGAAAGAAATGTGGTGCACGTACGTGAGAGAAAAGGCCACTTCGTGGTGAAAGGAGCAAATTTCAATTTCTAAAAGAAAGTAAGCAGGACACGTGTTCATACGGCAAATGGCAGCAAACTTTTGGGAAAGTGCGTGTACCGCAGCAAACGTTGGAATCTTGAATTCTGGGGTCGGGGCAGAATCCTAGCCGTGACTGACCTGGGGGCCACCTGCCGATGGGCCTGACGCAGGAGAAGTCCTGGGACAGGCATCCACGTCATGTGCGGCCTCCTACTAAGCGTGACCCCTCCTTCCTCCTTTCATTCAAAACGAAAACAAGAGTGTGGACTTCAAGTCTTCCGGGTAACGTGGCTCCTACTCGTAGGATGCTCGCAAAGCCGGCGACACTGACCGCTGACCACGACCAAATGCGCTCCCCTTCCCAGTCAGTCAGCAGACAGAATCTGTCAGTGTCCCTCCACGTGTCGGCCTGTCACTGGAGGTTATGGGGTGCACACTTTCCCACGAGACTGCCATCACCACGCGCGGCAACCGCGGCAGCCAGCCAGGCCCCACCCCGCGTTGAGACCCCTCTTCAAGGATTCTGCCCTCTCTGGCGGGACAAAGAAAGACTCCGTGGGATTTCTACTGACTAAATGTGACAAGTTGGAAAGTAAAAGCAACCAGCTTCCAACCAGAGCCTTCTGGTGACCCTGTGCTAAGTGCGTGCCTCCTTCCTCCAGGAATGCCCACCTTCTGATGTATTGACGTAAAGGAACAGACCGATGCATCCTTACGAAAACCAGACATAAAGAGCATAGTCCAGACGTTCGCCTCCTGAGGCTTCACCCGCGGCTGAGAGCCGGCAGCCGGCAGCCTGGTTGCGTTCAGGCATCCGCACACCCTGATTCACGGCGCTGACTCTCACAGTGTCGACGTAAGTCAGCATCGTCTTGAGCACATGGAGACAGACGCAGAGGATACGTGGGAAAGGAGCTTTTTGGCGAGAACCCGCTAGAGGAGGTCTGCCCGTCGTTCGCTCACGTTACTTAAAGCATCGGATCCCAGTTGGGACTCTCCATTTTCCCGCTCACCCATGCAGTCAGGTGCTGTTCTCTGCATGGCCCCGGTCTGCCTGGCCGGCCCCGGCACTGTGAGGTTTGAATCGGCACGGGCGCTTCCGGTCCAGTGGGAAGATCAGCTGTTTACCCCGAACTGCCACGCGTGGGGCCCGGAGCTGCATGTGGGCCGAGGACAGTTGTCCGGTTCTGCGCAAGTGACCTCGTGAAGTTAGGAGGAGGGCTGATTAGTGCCGGCCGGGTCGAGTCAGAGCGCTGAGAGCAGGAGAGGCCCTGGGAGCGACTGGCCCTGGGGGAGCCCGTGGCCAGGCGCGGGCAGGACGGGGGCCTTCCGGGGAGAGCTGGCTGGGGGCAGCAGCGAGGGGGCCTGGAGGGTCTGGCTCCTGAGGATTCACCCCAGACGGCCATCCAAGCAGCTCCGCCAGCCGGGGGGCCCAGGCAGGGTGGAAGGCGGGAGGTTGAGCACATTGGGGTGGTACTGAGTCTGAGGAGCAAAGAGAAAGTCCAGTTGATCGCTAAGCGCTTAGCTTGGAGGACTTGGGAGTTGGCAGCAATACAAAGGGAGGCTCGTGGTGGGAGCCCACGGGGGCTCTGGCGACTATGGGTTTGGACAGAGCTTGGGGCCGTGATAAGTTGCCCAGAGACAAGAGTGGAGATGTCTTAGCCTGGGGTTGGCGGCTGTTCCTGTAAAACACCGGACAGTAGTCTAGGTGTCGTGGGCCCCGTGGTCTCCGGCAGAAGCACTCAGCTCTGCCGTTGTGCGAAAGTGGTCACGGGCCAAACAGATGAGGGTGGCCGGGGGCCCGTACAGCTTTACCTATGAACGCCGAAATTTGAATGTCACGTGATTTTTAGATGTCACAAATTCTTCCTTTCCCTCCAACAATGTAAACATATTAGAGCCATTCTCAGCTCACGGTAACAAACACTTAAGGGGAGATGCCAGCCTGGTGCCCATGGGAGAGGGCAGGGCCGACACACATGTGCAGGAGCCCCACGTTCTTTCCCACTTTCCCTCCTTGAATGCCCTGCACATAGACTTTCAAGCCTTATGAGAGAGAACCCCAAGCTCCTTGGCACAGTGGGTGATACACAGCCATCTCGTCGCCCTCTCCACAGTTGCCTGTTCCTACTTTCAGGCACCTTGCCAGGCCACTGGCCATTCCTACCAGCCCATGGGGCTTCTGTCTTTGTATAACTTGTACTCAAGCTCATGATCAAGTGTAAGGTTTGCCACTTCAATAAAGCTCATGCTAATTCCTCCAGAATGGATTCCTTCCTTCATTGTCTGCATGAGTGTGTGTTTCACTGCCTTCCATTTGTTCTCAAGCTCTTCCTTGAAACTTGACATCCAGAGGGAAAGAAGAGATAGATAGATGATACATGATAGACAGATGAGTGGATGAATGTGGATGGATGGATGGATGGATAGACGAATGGATGGATGGATGGATGGATGAACAGACGGATGGATGGATGGATGGATGAACAAACGGATGGATGGGTGGATGGGTGGATAGACAGATAGACAGAAAGACAGATAACAACTAGCCAGTGTCTGGAAGAATGCAGGCAACTAAATCAATGTGTGTTGAGTGTTTTTGATCACAGGTGGTGGGACCTAAGTCATGATATCCAAACACTGGAGAGAAAGGTCCTACTCTTTTTTCCTGTTTGGCATTTCCATGGTCCTGCCCCTTCCTCCCACACGTTATGCTTCTCCTCACAATAGGCTCATTTCATGGTTATTCTTCAAGAGCAATGACTCAATTCTCTGCACCTGCAGCAAGTCCCAGGGAGGACGCTCTTGTAGGGACCACAGACTACAGTTGCTCTGTGGTGCAGAGGTCCAGGGAAGGCTCTTCTCAGCTCTATCCCATCAAGAAAACTGACCTGCCTCATCCTTAATGGGCACTTTCTTTGATGTTTTAAAAGTCTGTCAGATGAATCTAGTGTAAGGAAAACATGGAGTCACCGATGCTTTTCTTGGTAAATTGTGGTGAAAGACTGTCTTTCTTTTGCTTTTTTCTCCCTTCTTAAAGACGTAATATTGAAGTTTTTCTTCTGTATTCTTGCTTCCTTGTGGGCCAGCTGAAGAGCATGGCTCAGCCCTGGTTTCTGACAACAGGTGTTTTCAGGCTCGGTGAGAATGAATGCCAACGATCAAATGTCTGTCCAACTCTCTAGAGCTGCCAGCCAATTCTCACAACAGCTCTGTGAGGTCCCTGGGGTGGGCCACTAACTCACGGACTAACCACTAACTAACACCCAGGAAGATTATCTGCCCCACACCACGCAGCTCCTAAACGGAACAGCCGAGAATACGCCCGAGTAGGTTTGACGTCTGGCGCAGGAAAATGTGCTCTACTGGTCGTGACCTCACCCAAAGTGCAACCGTAACTATGAGGTTAAGGAAATCAGGCCACACATAACAACAGGTGTGGCAAGCAGGTGCGGGAAGACAGGCTTCCAGAGGAACTCCTTCTCCAGTCACCGTGAGATGTCACTGAATCGGAAATCGTGTAAGCGGAACCCTGATGACATGGGTTCAGTTTTTTTGCTCCTTCCTTTGCAATCACATGGATAAAATTCTCACAAACCAGAAATTGGCAAATCATTAGGATAAAATAAACAGAACAAAAATAACTATTTTCTGTTATACCCTAAGACGCTCCCTTTTCTCCACCTACATTTTTCTTCCTCTACGTTGAGAATCGATACGCACGAGGATAATCAATATGCAACACATCTAGGAAATACTAAATTTCATTCACTATGCATATTAATTGTTACTAAGGCAAAGAATGACTACCATAACTTAGACACAGGCGCAGCAACTCACACTGCATTGGAAAGAGGTTTTGGAACTCCCCAAGCGTTCAATCGAAATGAACTTTTTTGTGTGCTGTGATTTTAATTAAAGATCTTTTTCAGAGAGGAGTTAAAAGATCTTTAAAGGCCCATCTCCTTGCCTCCGCTACAGAACACCAAGATAAGACTTATAAGTCATCAGAACTCCTATAACCCACATCTTAGTCGGAAACGCTTGCCAACTCGGTCCATATATATCCTAGAATTCCAAGCAGAGTTGCGGTCGGATAAATACATGGTGTCAGAGAAACGCAGTGGTCCCTCTCTGGTTCAACGACTTACCATGTTAGCAGTGGGAACCGAAGGCAACTAGTTCACGCCCCTGGCAGAGGGCCCAGAACCCGCGAGAGGAAGGAAGCTGCCCCCTCCTGAGGAGGTGGCATCTCATCTGTTCTACCTGCTCTTTGTTTCTGGCGGATGCGTGGTCGCTAGGTCACAGGGGGCGGCCCTGCCTGGCCCCACTCGCGGTGGAGGAACAGGCCAGGGCCGGTGCCTGCTGGAAAGAGGCTGGGTGACACCGGTAGAAATCGTGTGCCCTTGGATGCACCTTGGAATCACTGGCTACTTAGAAAATGTCACCGCACAGGCAATGCCCCCGGGGATTCCGGTCTAATTGGTCTGGGGTGCATCCCGGACAATAGAAGTCTTAAAATCTCCCTAGATGAATCTAATGTGCATCCAAGGTTGAGATGACTGCAGAGTGCTGGTGCTGGGGGCTACTTCCGGCTCTCCCAGGCTTCTCTGCGTTGGGGCCATCGACTAGAGGAAGTTCACGAACCTAAGGACGCGGCAGCAGCACAGCCGAATGCAGACCGGCCAAAGGCTCGCTCTGTCCGCATCTGAAAGCGGCCAGAATGCATTGCCTTGGAAACCCCGAGGGAAGGGCGGCTTTCTCCCTCCCGCAGGGCTCCCGCTCACCCACACCCGTGAGCACACAGGTGCGCCCAGGTGGGCATGCTTTTCTTTGGTACCCAAGGGACCACATGCTCGACCAGTGTGCAGGGAACGGATAGACACAACAACAACATTATTAACGGCAAGCGTGACTCTCGTGTATAAGAGTGTGCACCTCCTACCATCATATCCTTTGGGGGATATATCCCTGGTTTGCACCTTGGGGGCTATGGCCCGCTTGCCGTAAGTATGGCTGTCGTAACTGTTGTACTCAAACGAGGTCTTGGAATATTTCTCTAGCTCTTTGGCCAGGTTGGAGCGAGGCGTGGTCGTGGGGACGTTGTTTCTGTAGCCGTAGTGAGGGATCTCGAGCTGCTTGACAAAGCACATTGGCCTACGAGCAAACAAGAGATAACCGGTAGTTTACTTTCTCGCGGCTGCAGGGAAGACACGGTTCACATCAAAACGAGGGCACGTTGCTCAAATCCCACCTTCCCGAGCACAGACCACATGTGCCGGGATTTTATAGCACCACATAAGCCATCCGCCTGACTTTCAACACACCAATAAAGAGAACGAAAGCAAGACCTTTAACTTTTCCCCTTATTTCTTTTTTGGAGTCCTAGCCGGCTTGATGAACATGGGAAAGACCTCACAGCCGGGCCTTCCTTTCCCAGTGGCTTCAGAGACGAAGAGTCACAGCAAAGGAGGTGGGCTAGTAAGACCTTTTCCTCAAAGGAATAAGCGGAGGGGCGCCTGGGGGGCTCAGTTGGGCATCCGACTTCGGCCAGGTCGTGATCTCACAGCCCGTGAGTTTGAGCCCCACATTGGGCTCGCTGCTGTCAGTGCAGAGCCTGCTTCGGACCCTCTGTCTCCCTCTTTCTCTTCCCCTTCCCCGCTTGTGCTCTCTCTCTCTCTCCTCTCCCCCCCCCCCCCCCACCGCCCCGTCTCTCAAAAATAAAAACAAGCATTTTTAAAAAAGAAGAAATCAGGGAAATATGAGGTGAAAGGGTAGTATTTGCTCAAAGACTAAGCTATTACAAGTTTTTTGATAAGCTTCATCTTTATCTTTTAAAATATTGGGCACAGGGGCACCTGGGTGGCTCAGTCGGTTAAGCGTCCGACTTCAGCTCAGGTCGTGATCTCGCGGTGCATGAGTTCGAGCCCCACATCGGGCTCTGTGCTGACGGCTCGGAGCCTGGAGCCTGCTTCGGATTCTGTGTCTCCCTCGCTCTCTGCCCCTCCCCTGCTCATGCTCTGTCTCTGTCTCTCAAAAAATAAATAAACATTTAAGAAAAAGAATAAGCGGAAATTAGAGACATACCCTTAGGGACACGGGCTGACGCAAAACTGGATATTAAAACAGAACATGTGATGTGTTTTGACGAACACCAGCCTGTGCCTCCCGCACTTTTATTGGGTAGTCGTTCAGCTTTCCAGACTCTCGAATGAAGTATTTAAATGGAGGAGCACTGAGTTCCATACGCTCATTACTATTCTGCCTTGTGCTGTGCGTGCGCGTACGTGTGTGTGCTCACCTATTTCCTGATCTCATGGGTGGGATTTTTAAACTGTTTTGGGAAATCACTTCAGATTTACAGGCAAGTTGTGCAGAGGACTCCTTGCATTCTTCACTCAGCCCCCCATCATGCTAGTATTTTACCAGATCATCAACACATTTATTTTGGTTTCATTAATTCTGCGTCTTCTCGTCACATTAACGAAATAATGTGGTCATTCGTTGAACGCCTGTTATTGGAGGCCCTTTTCCAGGTAACACGTGGAGGTGCAGAAGTGAATACAACTCGTGGCCTTGTCTTCCAAGAGCAGGCAGAGTGTGACATTAGTTTACGAGTCGAGGTGTGAGGTCAGCTGTTGAGGTGGATAAGTGGTCCAGGGGCACAAGTGCAGGGGTGAGAGAGGAGAGGCAGGTGCGGCGACAGCATCACTGGGGGCTCTCGGGAGGCGGGGTAGCATGGGGCCAGGGGGAGTCTGCTCTGCCTAGGGGGCAAGGCGGGGAAGCGTGGTCCCCAAAGCTTCAAAAGTCTAGGCCCAGCTCAGAAGCAGCAGCGCCTGGAGCAGAGGCATCGGAGAGAAGGTGGCACTTGGTGATGGACAGAGGCTGTGACGGAGGCCGGCCCCCGCGGCCGGGGAGTGGAAAACTGGGACAGAACTGGAAACTCTAAGCCCTCCTGTTGGACACTCTGCTTGAAGACTTTTCAACTCTTAGCTACATAAGTGTAGGTTTAAGCGATCTCTTTCCTCCCTTCCTGTCTCTTCCCTCGCCCACCGAGTGAGCATCCCCGCATGGAGACCCCACGGGGAACGCAAAGGTGGCCCACCCGGAGACCAGGTCCCCCAGATCGTGCTCCTAACTGGGACGTCAGTGCCTGCGGTGAGCCGTCGGGAGCTGGGGAGCACGGGGAGCCCCGGAGGCCTGGCCAATTCGCCACCCTGGAGTTAACTCCTCCGGAGAGAGCCCCCAGTCCCCACGGCCCGGGCTGGCTCCCCGGTGCCTCCCGCTATGGTGGCTGAGGGTCCTTCCCTTTGCGGCCCCTCCTCGCCAGGCCCAGCCTGGGCATGTAAAGAAAGCCTACAGGTGCACCATTTGTGGCCCACAGTCGTCTCCTCAGGAGGACGGGGCCCGAGGGGGCAGCCATTCGCCCCCTGTCTGCTTTACCTTCCGGGAAGAGGGGGTCTCAGGCACACGGAGAGGTCTAGAAGGATGCACACCAACATTTATGGAGGGCTTGTCTCTAAATAGTGGGATTATAAATGATTTTTATTTTTCTTATTTTTGCCTATTTCAGTATTTTTCATTTTCCATAAAGACTTTAACTTTTCTATTGAGGGACAAAAGGGTGTTTAACGACTGTGGTAAAATCCTTTCAGAACGCTTCAAAATAATACACAACAAAACCAAGCAGGTGTTCAGGCCATTTGAACAGTGATTTTTTTCCAGGTGATTTATCCCAAAGAAAGAATTGGTAATTGAACAGAATCAAAATTGTGTGTGTGTGTGTGTGTGTGTGTGCGCGCACACACACATGCGCATGAACGTACTGCTTCCTCTTTAACAGCAAGACTTGGAACCAACCTAAATGCCTCCGAGGGAGCGCCTGTTTTCTGTGCCAGTGACCTCCCACTGGAGAAGGTCTGAAGCCACCACAGCCACCAGGGCCGCCTTTGTAAGGACACGGGGCATGTTCCCACTACCACGTCCAATGAAGAGTCAGAATCCCCGACGATGGCCACGCAGCCCGGGGAATGAGCTGGTGGGTGGGTCCTGTCTGGGATGAAGTTTTTTCTCTCCACCGCCTCCTGAGAATCCTTCTTTTCTAAACTTAAGAAAACAGTGGGTGGGGGCGCCTGGGGGGGGGGCTCAGTCGGTTGAACGTCAGACTTTGGCTCCAGTCATGGTCTCACGGTCTGTGAGTTCGAGCCCCGCGTCGGGCTCTGTGCTGACGGCACGGAGCCTGCTTGGGATTCTCTCTCTCCCCCTCTCTCTTCACCTCCCCTGCTTCTGCTCTCTCTCCCTCTCTCTCAAAATACATAAACATTAAAAAATCAAAAAAGAAAACAGTGGGCTGGACCAGGTGATCTCTGAGGTCTTCCTGCTTGGACCGTCAGGGACTGAGTGGGTTCACGTGAGTCGCTTGGCCGCTCTCGGGTTCTCAGTCGGGTGGCTGAGGGTGGAAGGCCCCCCGAGGGCTCCCGTGTGGAGAACGGCTTCCGCACCCACCGGGAGGGGCGCCGGGCTGCGGGCTGGCCTCCGCCCTCTCCTCCACATTAAGATAAAAGCACTTCGGGTGACTGTCTCATTCACGTGTAGAGCTCCCCTCCCTCCCCCCACATTCAGAGAATCACCGAATACTTTCAAGGCCGGAAAGAAAACCAGAACCACCGACGGCAGGCGGACGGAGGCCCCGACCACCGAAGCGACCCCCTGCCCTCACACAGCCCTGCGGGCGAGGGGTGGGCCGGGGCTCGGCTCTTTTACCCGCACCGGTGACCGCGTGCCCGCCTGCCGCGGCGTGAGCCCTCCCGCCCGGCCCGGACCCCCACATGCCCTGGCGTGCTGGGCATGCGCGGCTCTCACGAGGCGACGCGCTCGGCATCTGGTACCTTAGCACGCGGTCTGAGGCCTGGTTGGACTTGGACACATCGCAGCTCTGGTGCTTCTCCTGGGCCTTTGCCAGTTTCTCCGCGGCAGCAATAGGACATCCAGAGAGGCTGCAAGGACAGAGAGGGGGCTGAGCTGTCTCCTCCAGAGGCTTCACGGCACACTGACCCCGTGACCACCTCCCCCTCTCTCCCCTGGTCGGCGCGAGAAGGCTCCGGCGTGGGTTCCCACACCTGCCGTGGGATTTCCTGATGGGACGGGTTAGAGGGCAACAACCGCGGCTGCACCTTGCACGGGTTCCTCTGGGTCTCCGGTGGACGGTGCTGAGGGCCAGGCCGTGCACCAAGGGCACGCAATCCTTTCCAGTGACAGCAAGCCAAGTTCCGTGTCATTCAAGAGTACAGGAGCGAGTTGAAATTTCAGACACAGATTCCATTCCGGGATGTTTCTGGAGACGAGGATCTAGCCGTCTGGGCCGGATGAGCCCAAGAACGACAGGTCTCTGACCGGCACCAGAAGGCGAGCTCTCGGCTGACCCCGTGAGCGCCACCGACCACAGCGCTCTGGCTTGTCACTGACCAGCTCGTTCACACCCTCCCCGGGGGACGAATGGCATTGGGGAGGAAGCAGGATAGTCTCCAGGACCACCGTTAAGTGGTTTTTGGAACTAAATGCTCATGGAAGAGACGGCAGGTTGGCTCTCTTGTGTTTGGGCTTATTCCTCATGAACTCACAGTGTCTATTCTTTGTGTGTCTGTATATATATCTACACACATGTGCGGACGCTCACCCCACGTGTGCGTCACGTCTCAAAAATACACGACCCCGCCAAGGTTTGAGGAGGGGGCCGATATTGTAAAGACCATACGGAACAGTGCTCGGCGTGAACTGAACCGACCTATTGATCATCCCTTTCTTGGCAGATTAAGTCCTGGAGGATCGCTGAGGGGCACAGGGTCGTGATTTGTTTCATGGTAAACTTCACACAAGTCACAACATTTACCAGTCAGGCAAGCAGAGATTAAGACGAAACTCATAACTGTTTCCTCCACTTAGGCATAATTTTACGTGCGCTTTTGAAGCTGAAAGTATAGGCCATGAGGCGGACCGTAACAGAATCACTCCGCTGTTGATAAAGAAGTATTTGATATGATCTGAATATCATGAGCAACTTGGTAAAAGTCAGAACAGGGGAGGAAAGAGAATTGGAATTTGTCAGAGCAAAAGTGCGATTCTGGGTACGCCTACGTACCTGGCTTACGGTCGTGCCAAACGCCCCCCAACTAGCGCTTTTGGACACTTGCTAGTGTTTTGTGTCCACACCGTGTCTACACTGATGACTGGGGTTTCGGCAGAGTTCTAGGGGCAACTCGGTTGGGTCGCGGACCCCCCAGTCTCGCGCTGGAACCCTTCCCTGCACGGTGCGCACAGGAGAGCTTCTCCCCACCCACGAGGGTAGCTGAGCGTTCCCCACAGAGGGCTGTGGATCCGTTCCTCACACCAAGGAGGGCGCCTTCTAGAGGACGCAGGACGAATGAGTGGAACAAGTAACAAAGTCCACGCTTCGAAAATGGTTCTCCGGATTTGCTTCCCCATGCACCATGCACCAGTACCCTCTGCTCCCAGAGAGCGACCCAGGAGGGGGAGGGGTGCAGGGGCGCACTCCCTCCCGAGGGACGGGGATGGGGCTGTCGGGGAGCCGCCTTCCCCGCAGCGTGGGGCGCAGGACGCTTTGCTTACCTTCTGTGCGAGTTTCTGTTGCTATTTACATGCCCTCGCCCTGTGCAGCCCGGAGTAGGACACTTGAGAACATTCTCATGCATGGCAAGAACTTGACAAGGAAGAGGCAGAGAAGACAGCCCAGCGTTAAAACACAGAAATGGTCCGGATACGAGTACGCGATCATTTTAACAAAGGCTGGGTTAGTTCACAATGGACAGTCCTACACACACTTGTGATGGGCATGGTCGGGAACACACATGTGGAAAGAAGAAGGTTCTCTCAACCTTAGTGTAGTGGGCATGCAGAGCAGGGAGCGCTGGGCCGGGGCTGTGGGGGTGGGGAACGTTCCAGATGGGGCAGGGAAGCGGGGCCTCCCTACATCTCCTGCGCGTCAGCCCTGAACATCGGTTGGCCATGTAACAGCACATACACTGGTGATTTGTAAGACACGCCTATACTCTCTGGAATCACATGGTATTAACAAGGAATTAAGAAGGTGGTCACCGGTGAATAGAGAAACCCAAGCCTGATTTTTAAATAAAATGAATTAAATAATGACTTTTCATCTGAGAATCAAGTATTTTGTTATTCTTCCAATGGAATGAGCTAGAATAGTAAGTGAAGTCAGCACGGAGACACGGCAGGATGTGGTTCAGCAGCACCAGGAGTCAAGCGGCCCGTTGCTGGGAGACAGCGTTTGCGTTTACACGTGTCGGGAACTGGCCCTGACAGTTTGCATATGTCATCCTCTGTCTGGTCCTCCGTGAGCGGCCGCTACTCTGGGGAAGCGGGAGGGGCTGACAGGTGCCGGTGGGAAGCCAGGAGGACTGAGCCACAGCACCTGCCCCCACACTACCGTCCGCTTCGAGGCAACAAGACCGGGGGGCGCTTTCCCGGCCAGCGAGGTTCACCCACGATCGAACCATGGAAAGCAAAGTCTGCCCGAACTACTTCTCTATTTTCTACAACTTTCCTCTTTCTCTAGAACAATCTCTCTCTTCCCTGACGTTTGCATGCTATTCCCATAAGACACTGTTCTACTGGAGCCTACGAGAGCCTCCTCACTCCTGGCCAGTTTCTTGAAAAGGGAGTATATTTTGGTTTCATCTTTACGGTTTCACGGCTCCCGCATCATCTGGACGTCCGCTCAGCGCTCGGTAAGCACTGACCTGACAAAGGTGAGTCAGCCTTAGGCTCCTTGTGTGCTGGGGAGCTGGCCAGAGTGGGGTGTCGGGAGGCCTTCTCCCCGGACGCCCCTGTACCCCCACCCCGCCTATAACCCCCCACCGTGTCCTCTGAGCACAAGGAGGCTCCTCCTGCCCCTTCTCTCCCCCACTTGGCACAGGGCATCCCCACCCCCGTCTACGAGGACTCCGCCCCCTCACCCCCCCCCCCAGTCTCCCAGCTTGGGTGCCCCCCTCCCAACCCAAGTCTTCCTTCTGTGCTCCTCCCTGGCCCCAGGCCTCCACTCCCCGCCAGGGCCTGGGTTCACCTACATCAGTCTTTATTCAGTAGGGTTCTCCCGTCTTCCTGTTACAACATCACGCGCACTCTTCCCAATGTCCTCTTTCCTGTCTGTTTATCCACACTTGCCACAGCTGGGTCCTCACGGCAGATAGCAGACCCCTCCGTGCTGGTCTGCAGCTGGGTCTTGCCTGCTGCGTGCGGCCTGCACCCAGCCGGCGGTCGGGGGGACGGCCGCCCTCTGCTGCCCCCCCTTCTGCCCTAAATCCTGTTCCCGTCCCAGGATCCTGTGCTTCTGCCACCCCCAACCCCCCCCACCCCCACCCCGCTCTGCCCCTGCTCCTGTCCCCACTCCTGTCCCGCTCCTGTCCCCTCCTGTGCTCCTTTGGTCACGGCGAGTGCCCTCCAGGTCGTCAGGGCCCACCGCTCCCTTATTGTATCCCCAGGACTGAGGCCGAAGGTCAGGTGCCTTCCATCATCCCTCATTCGCTCTCACTTCATTTATAAAAAGGAGCCTGGTTGTTACAAGGTGTGTGTGAGCTCTTAAGCCTGACTTAAGAGCTCCCCTTTGCCTCCCCTGCTCCTGCCCTCCCCTGCTCTTGTCCCCACTCCTGTCGCCCTCCTGTCCCCACTCCTGTCCCCACCCTGAGCCCCTCCTCTGCTCCTGCTGCCCCCTCCCCCGCTGCGCCCCCCATGTTCCTCGGACTTGTGTTGCATCCACGGTTCCCGCTCTTCCCCACCGCCCTCTGCCCTCCCTTAAATGTCAGCGACAGGTTTTGCTTAAGCCTGGTGACCCCGGGGTCTGGCCCCCCGACACGTGCGGATCTTTCCAGAACAACCATGCTCTCCTGGCTGCTTGTATCCCCTCTTCCTCGGCCCCACGTTCTACACACTCATGTCCCAAACTCCTGTTTTTGGCTCCTGTCCGTTTCCGCTTTATGTCTCCTCTCCAGGCAATTTCATTCCCGGTTTCCGGCAGCATGGCTGGGAAAAGAGGTTGGGGAGCCGCCTGTGTACCTGACCCTGGACCCTCCTCCAGGCAGCCTGTGGCAGTGCCACCCAGCACTTCCAGGGAAGATGGCAAATCCGAGCCTCTGTTCCTTCTGTTACACGGGGCCCTGTTTCCCCATCACATCTACTCCTGGAGTCCACGTTCTTACGTGCCAGGTGGGAGCTCTCGGCGTCACCCCCACCCCCTCCCTCTCCCCTCCTGCACGCCAGCCTGTGTCCGGAACGCGTCTTGAACTTGTCCCAGATCCTCCCTCCCTGGCCACTGCCTCCGTCACGCCTGGTCTCCCGCGTGGACTACCGCAACAGCCTTCAGACAAGCCGTGGACCCCTTCTCTCTCCCTCAGGACCGGCTCAAGTGCGACCCCGGTGAAGCCTGCGGGCCCTTGGGAAGTCTGATGTCTCAGGTGTGAGTCACCCACTGTCTTGAGCACGCGGCTGTCCTTGGCTGGGCTGGGGCTCTTGGAGGGCCAGAACTGAGTCCCATAAGTGGGATGTCCTCGTGTTTCTAGCACAGCGTGCTGCAAACTGGGGTGTGCGACACTCTAATGCCTTCGGCTTGACGGAAAGGGTGATTAGGGGAGCCTAGCCAAGGAAAAACCGGAAAAAACACCTAAAAACTAAAAAATAAGACATGCCCTTTGAGGAGTCTCATGTTTTCCTTTTAAAGTTTTTATGATTCTACAAAGAACTATACACAAGTATTTAGAAACAGCTTCCTACAGACGCTCTGGAAGGCGTTTGGGAGACGGGTGTCGAGCGGACCTCCGGCCTCCTCCCGGCAGAGGTGAGCCCAGGTGCGGGCTGACCCGTGGTCTGTGGGAGCACGTACACCACGCAGCCGGTCGGGGCGCATCCCCCTTCTCTACTACATGTAGGCTCTTCCTGTGAAAATGAGTAGCGTGGAGAATTTCTCAGCCACGGAAGGGAACTGATTTTCCACTTCGGAGGCGAAAACGTGTGCCTTCGGGAAAAGTCCTGTCAGGAGCCTCTCTGTACCTAAGACACCAGTGATGTCCTCGTGCCCCAAGCTGGGGATAAGGAAAGTGGGGTGTGGAGGGCCCGTGGCTGGCCCGGTGTCTCAGCTCGTGGGGACCCGGGCAGGAGCAGCAAAGCCAGGCCTCGGCAGAAACACAAGCTTGGGGTTCCGACAGGTGGAGTCTCCAACTCAGCCCTGCTCCCTGCTCAGGCGGGTTAGTACCTGTGCAGATCGGGGTCGGCCAGACACCGCGCTAATCCCCCAGGAAGAGAGGGTGAGGGCATCGGCTCCCCACTTTCCTCATCTGGGAAACAGGGGCTCGCCAGGGAGTGAGGGAGGCAGGGAGGCTGGAGTGCGCGGAGAGGCCGGCACGGACGGTGCTCAGACAGGAAGCCGCTGCGGTCAGACCATGCTGTCTCCCTGCTCATGTAACACACGGGCACGGCCATGCACTCGAATTCGTTTCTTTCCATACCCTTCAGGTTTGCTCACAAGGCCGTTACAAGAAACACGGGCTGCTTACTTTCAGTAGCCGTTTGAAAACCTGGAGGCACAGTAGTTTCTAAAAAGATTTCATCGGAAAATGTTCAGCCAAACCCGTTTTCTAAGCCTCAGCGACTACCCTGAATTTCTCTTTGTTCTGACAGATTTGCGTCTCAAGAATTCCAAAGTTAGCCATTTTAATGGGACAACCCTCAAAAACTCCTCTGAACCGTCACCTGGTCATCCTGACGAATGTCGGCCAAGCGATTTCATTTTCCCTGCTAGAAACTGTGTCTCAGCTAATGAGGAAAATCCTTCACATACCTTAGGCTCAAAATCGGGATCTTAAACTCATGTTGTCATTTCTGAAAATGTGCCTTTTCCCCTGAGCAATCAATTCTAATTGTATTTAAATAGCTGGCATACTTTATGTGCTGAGAGGAAGATAAACAGAGAAGGTGTACACCGTTTCGGTCCCGAATTAAATTTAGTTGTGTTTGTAGATAAATTGCACACTCTCACAACCTAACTCATTAAAAGGAATGCGTAAGATCTAGACCCACCCGATTTTAGCCTCCATAGCTAAGCTTTTGTTGTGTGGAAAAGTTGGGGTAGCTGTGACACGAGACAGACTCTGGACAAGCAAAATGCAGTAAGATACAAAAACAAATATGGGTTCATATATACAGAAGTCTACATAACTGGGCGAGAGGAGGCTCCGGGACCTTTCTCTCGGGGACTCATAGGAGGTTAGCCCTGCAGGGGGCGGTGGTCTTAGAGACCATCTCGGTCCACTGCTATGATTTCTGAGAGATGAGGGGACAAGTCACTTGCCCGAGGGCCCGAGCGAGTCAGAAATGGAAGCGGAGTGGAGTCCCGGCTGGCGAGCTGCCGTCCTGGGCCACCACGGAGCAGGAGTGACTGGGCCTCGAAGGGGCCGCCAGTCCTGGCCGAGCGGCCCGTCAACACAGGAAGGGCCGGGGAGACGAGGTTGGGCTGCACTGAGATGGAAATGACAGAGGCACGTGGGGTGACACAAACAGATCCCCGGGGCTGTGCTCCCACGGGTGTTGGCGAAACACGGACTTACTTTCCGGAGGGACCCTATCTTTGTGCGGGCATCCAGACAAACTGCGGTGATGTGGGTAAAGCCCGGTTACGTGGCCAGTTCCGTCACACCCCGGGGTGGGACACTTGCTCTCTTTCTTTTCTGCTCTCGAGGGATCTAAAAGCGACAACAGGTGTCAAGAGAATGAACTTCTTTACCCATTGAAGACAAATGTGATAAATTAACAACCTGAAGAGACCTTGACAAATAAAGAAAAAAAGCAGGTGTCAGGGGACAGGCTGTGACATAGACTTTTGCGTAGGTAGTTCCGTGGTTTTGGGTGATTTTTTTTGACCTGAAACACTGCAATCATGAATCATAAAATAATTTACTTTCTATGAGATAAAAAAAAGACTAGCCCTACCGTAGCTCCTGATTAATTGCTTTCCCGTGTGTTACATGATAAGCTGTGTTGCTCAAAGAAATCAACGTAAATACTGATGAGACAGTGACCTTCTCAGAGAGCAAAACCGCACAGCGACCCTCAACAATCGCTCTGTGAAATCCAACCGGGGGGCACAATGCCGTTAAAACGCTGCTCAGTGCAGTGTCTGTCTCTTCTGGTGCTCTAATCGGATACACTACTAGGTGCAAAATTTTACTGGTGGTGGAATGTTTACATTTTATTTCTTTTATCTTGCAACGATGTTCCATAGCACACCAATTCAGAGACTTTTCTGAAAAGGAGCTGAACTCTTAGAAGGCACTGTAAGCAAATGACCAGAATGGTGGAAATCCCACCTGATGGGGGTGACGGGCAATAAAAAATGTTTCAGAAGCTGCTGGAGCAACCATTTCTTTTGATTTCTTCATCCGTCCTTGGAACCAGAGGAAGGATCTTACGATGCTGTGCATGCGTACGCAAAATTAAGAGGGAATGGTCTTATACAGCCCTGTTGGCTCTCTGCAGGGAGGCGCAGAGCAGACCTTTGGTCAAAACTTGAACGCCAGATGCCAGAAATGCAATGCTATCGTTAATAAAATTATTTCTCTATCCAGAATTGACCACAGCTCATCAATGTGCAGAAATATTTCTAAGGTAAAGCTCAGACCAAATAGTAATATAAGTGTGCAAAAAAATTATTTCTGAGTCAGTTTTTGAAAACCGGTTGCACAGATCATCAACAGAGAGTGACTACGGTGGTTCAGCCCAGGGAGTGTGTGCTTAACGTTTCTTTAGGGGTGTAACACTTTTCTATCCGTGGCTGGTTAACCGGGCCAATCGTGACAGCTAGAAAATACATGCTTGGTTCAAGTTTTTTGAATTCGGATGGACTTTCTTCTTAAGTCATTCATGTGAACTTGAAACGGACACAGGAGTCACAGGAATATGTAAACGCTTTTACGTTTGTATAAAAAGCTCACCTCCCCCCCCTTCCTTTTTTAAGCTAGCATTTTAACCTAGGTAATACATCTTTCAGGTCCTGGATCGCTAAACTGGGGCTGCTGTTGACGGGCCTGTATCCTGGATGCAACTGTCAGCTACTTCCTACAGGTGTCGAAGATCACGGTTTCCTGAAACAACTGAAATTATGTTGTAGCTTCAGTTTCTCAGTATCTTACTGGAGCTTCCCTTGCACATATAATCAAAAAGCCTGGCGTTTTATTGCCTTTTGGGTAGTGTTGTAATAATATCAGCATCATTTAATCAACGTAAATATAAAATAGTAAGTGCACGGTAACAGTTTCAGAGCAAAATACTCATTATTTAAGATCATAAGCTAAATATAAATAGCATTTTAAAGGTAAAAACCTAAATTTTAACTATTATTCATCATTAAGTGATGCTTTCATCAGTACACTTGCAGCTTCCTAACAAGTGCTATCATTTCATACATTTCCAAAGTGTTCTGAAGTTAAGTGCAGATCTGTATAAAAACAAGTGGCTCAAACAATTTCAGTTTTGGAGGACACAAGGGTATACTCTCCTCTCGATGCCGCTCGCCTCCGCCATCGCCTCCCCGCGCATGCTGATTTCCGGGAATCTCAATTCATCTTGAAGGTAAACATTCAGACAAACCCAAAACAACCAACCAAGCAAACAGGCCAGTAACTCAACCGAAAACCCGGCAAGGATGTCTAGAAAAAAAAAAAAAAATTGCACGCTGGGTTTAGCTTTGCTCCCCTTCCTCCCTTTCGAGTGGATGTTGAGGAGGAGAAAGGTAGAGGAGTTTCATGATGAACGTGTTTTGTTTTAGCTCAAGATTTTGGAAGAGTCACTCATGTATAATTCAAACCATTTTGAGAAGATCGTGTTTAAGTGAGAACTGTTGCAATAAAATAACAAAGAAGCTGGAAATGAAGATTGTTGACGTGCTGTGCGGTTGTAGGAATTGTCCATTGGCTATGTTGGTAAAATGTCACATAATTAATCGTTTTAGTAAGGAGGGCATTAATCTCCCGGCCCCACCGGGGGTCCTTGCCTGGCTTTACTGATTTGGTCCTGAACATGCCCACAGACAGCTTGAGAAGGGACCCGGGAAGGAAGCAGGACACACATGAAAATGGACAAGCCTTGCTCGGAGGAGGAAATCTAGAGAAACTGGTCAAGTCAGGAATCAATGATTTCTGACTCTTCTGGAAGGTCCCAACCCCAACCCTTCCCCCATTTCAGGGAAAAGCACATCTCGGCTTTTACTGTTCCCACCCCTGCCCCATTTGTTGAAGGGAAGCCAGCGGTTTGAATTCCATTTCTTGCCCGAATCAAAATAAGACCAAATAGCAATAACAAAGCAAAATGAGTAAGAATCTACAGAAAGCTGCCGGGCTTAAGGGAACCACAGAAGCCAAAGGAGCCAGGGGCACACATTGCGTGCGCTGCCCCGGGAGCCCACGTGTTCCCACAGTGCTCTGCCGCGTGCCTCGCTGCCCGTTCCGCGTGAAACCCGGTCTGCAGATGTCTAACACGTAAGCCCAATGTGTATTCGCCCCACCGAGCCGCCCTGTGAGAAAGGACACCCTTCCTTCCTAAAAGCGTTTAGCTCCTCTCCGCCTCCCAAACGTCCAACTAAAAGGTCCTGATAGATCGCACTACGGTTATGAACGCATGTGCTGTTTCCCAGTCTTCACAGCACCAACGCAAGCCTGATGCTGCACTGAGCTAGAGCCTGTCGCCTTTAAGAAACAGCCCCTTCCTCATATGCCGCCCCTCCGGAGGGTCTCCCTGCGTCACCCGAGACGGCGGTCAGCGCTCAAGCACCTGCCAAAGCAAGAACCCGACGGGCCTCTGGCTACGGTTCGTCCCCTGTTGGGCTGTGGTTACAGCGATGCCACAGAGTTCTGTGCACACATTGAGAGGAGAATACACACCTATGTCACAGCGGGAGAAAGAGGCTTTCTGATTGTTTGGTTTTCAAACCAGATTCCTGAACCTCACCATCAGATCCACGGTGGGGAAACTCAGTCTTTATAAGGAATACAATCGAATACAAGACAAAAGTTCTGTTTTTGGTCCTAATATGGAAGGATTTAAGGAATTACCAATTTCATTCTTGAAATTGCTCCTTATTTAGTTCTGAGAGAATCTTGTAACCGAAATAGCCACAGCGTCAAGGTTCTGCACGAGGTTAAGTCATGACCCACCTCATATCACAAGTGGACACGGTTGTTACTGCAAACATGAAGTCAGTCATTCATTCAGTGTGTATTCATACTCTTAGTGGATATGGTGACTACACATGGGAACGATTAAACATACAGATACATGCAGATACGTGTCAATATATTTTATAAGTGAAAATCTGTTAAAACTATCATGTTGGATGGTTTTTTGAGTGTTTTATGATAAAGTAAGCACCATAACTGTTTCCACCATGGGATGGAATCAGAGAGCGGGAATGAATATACTAAAGAAATTACTATTGATCTCAGCTTGGGATACACCACGCCTTGCATAGCAAATGGCTCCCATTACTTACTATCTTAGGATAATTAATGTGCAGTCACTGCCCTTGTCTTATGTTATCGGTCATTCTGTTACTGTTCAATTTCTATCAGGGATGTTTTTTATGGGGGGGGGGTTCATCAATAACCGCCATTTGATGATAATTTTATAAATCATGATGCCACCTACCCAATCCAGTATATAAAAAATGTGCTTCCTCCCTGATTGGCTAATTGTTGTGTAAACCCTCGCCACTCCACATAGATCGTGGCTCCTTTGTAAGAACACAGGCTCATGCTAGTGGTTTCTATCACGCGATGCGTGTGTGCGCTAGCCCTGTCTTTCCGAGGCAGGCGTCTCCCGCTGAAATACCATATTACTCGTCTGCTCTGATCATAGGGCATTGAGCTGCTTTGTGTATTTCCCAGACAAATATTTTATTCGCTGTCCAGCAACATAGTCACAAAACATAATCGTGTAACCGACTCTGAGAAATCTGCATTAGTGACATGACTTAGTGTGATGCGCACTTCGCTTGTGGACTATCCTCGCATCTTTCACCCTAGCTCCTGCTTGCGTGAGGCAACTTACGTTAGGTAGAAATATTACCTTTACCATAGTATGGCTTTTTGACATGGCTGTCACTGGACTTAGGCTTTCTCTCCTCCCCGGGAAGCTGTCTTGGCGACTGCTCTTCATAGGACCGCGCATTGTCCCGCCTTCCGGCCTCCATCGCCATCTTCTCCCTCATGGCCTTCGCCCTTTCTGTCTCCAGAGCGATGGCTTTCTCCAGGAGGGTCAGGTTCCCCTTGGTCATGTCAAACACCTCCTCAGACCTGTCCGAGTTCACGGAGGTGGTGTCGTCATCTCGTTCGTGATACCCGTCCTCCTTTGCACAGCTGGAGAAAGTTCTAGACCTGGGACTCAGCTGCTCCTCGAGCCGCATGAGGTTCATCATGTCGGAGTAGCTCCTGTCCGGCGTCCTCCCCGCGAAGTCGTCCTCCTGACGGGCGTGCTGGCGGATGTTCATGTTCGGGGGCTGGCTCCGGTCCTGCGGGTTCGTCTCGCTCAGTTTCCGGGCCAGATCGAAGCACTGATTCCTCAGGCACTCCAGGCTGCTCAGACACACCTCCTCGTCGCTCTCCTCCACCATCTTGTCCACGAGCCCGTTGTTCATGGGCTTGCCCAACATCACGTAGTTCATGTTCCTGCTGTCCTGCTGCGACAGAGAGTCTGCGTACGCCCTGTCGCCGAGGTTGTCTGCGAGCACCACACCGTGTCCCTGCGCCAGCAGCTTCAGGGAGTCCACCGTCTCTCTTACCACGTCGCTGTCCAGATCCAGGCTCAGCTCGCTCTTCCGGCCCAGCGTCTCGTTCCTGTCGCTGCCGTCGTCCAGGCTGGTGGACGTGTTGCTGTTCATCTCCGACTCAGTCCTGGCCCGGTAGGCTGCGTCCTCGGCAATCTTGCCGAGGTTCAACAAGGACTTGGCCACCAGCTCATCGTAATTATCGTACTCATCATTATTGTTATCATCCTTTTCTGCGTCTTGCATTATTCGAGTATTGTGACAGTTCATTTGATGGTCTTCTGCAAAGAAAATAAAAAAAAAGGACAAAAAAGAAAAGAAAAGAAAAAAATGGCTAGAACTTGAAGTTTAGTTGCAACAGCATGGAAAGCAAGTCAATGGCATGTCAAACCCTGTTCACCACGCACTGGAGACTTAGGTCCCGCGTGCGGCTCGGCGGGCGGTGTGGCTCAAATCGAGCGGACTGCTCTAAAACCAGGAGGCCACAGGAAGCACTTGCTAGCAACTATCAATTTCCTTAATCCTTCTGAAAATAAACCAGCATATGCGGTAAATGTAATTTTAAAATATTAATTTTTCATTCTAAATTTTACGAGTGACTTTTATTTTTTATCCGCTTTATTTATTTACAGCCCAAACAGATGCATGATAATTACACTCATCATATTACCAGGCTTTCTAAGAGTTCATGAACTTTGCTTGTTACCCACTCTTAAACAGATGTTCGCAGCAATTGCTTTTAAATGGTTTGTTTTCGCAGTGACGCTCAGGCAGCACAGTGCAAGGCCTCGGGCTCACGCAGCGACGCCACCTATGCTGGGCGTTCAGCATCAGAAGCACATGTTTGGACTGAATTAAGCTATTTTGAATTTTCTACCTTACAGACAATTCATTATGATATGCAGCGAGGCAACAGAATGCACGTAGAAGTTTAGAAGCTAAATCTAATTCGCTGTGGTTCCCGCATGCGTGTCTCAGCAGGATTGAGAGAGAGGGGGAGGAGTGTGCAGAGACCAAACGCCCATGAAATGCAGGACTGAGGTCAGTTGGTGCCACCGTGGCCCGTACGATGTGTCATTCAATGTGACCAGTGCACCCCTGCGTTGGCCTGCCTCCTAGCCTCAGGAGAATTTTGGTGAGCTGCTAGAAATAACACCCGAATGAGCATTATGTTCAATAGCAAAAAAGCATTTAGGAAAATTCGCTGAAAGAAGGCCATGTTAAAAATTACATAAAAGCCCTATGTTTCACCCGAAATGTATCCTGTTTAATGCTCAAGGAATGTTTGGGATGCGCATCTGTCTCCACCGGGCTGGATAATTGCTGCCAGGTATATTGCGAATACAGGTAACGGTATGTGTGGATTCTAAAGAGCCCCTCCCCCCCCCCCCCCCCAGCCCTCAGACTGGACTTTGTTACCTCCATGCCACTTTCACACCTGCTTTTTGTTTCTTTGATTAAAAAAAACAAAGAAGGATTGTTCAAGTTTATCGATGCACTGAGGAAATGAGGTGTATTGATTAGGAGAAAATACCTGTTTGCTAACAGCTGAGTCAGGGTGTCCCCGGGGGCCTCCTTTATGGATTTCATGCTGTTCCCTCAGAAAAGACTTTTGTTGGTAAAAGAGGTCTGGGCACCAACATATCAATAGCAAATCAACACATTTTTAAAAATCTAACACATCTTTCTAAACATCAGCAAGTCAGACTTGCCGTACCTTAGTCATAGAGCGTCACTAATTGTATAAAACAAATATCGTCTCTTTTCTGGATAGTTCCTACAAATACTTTTCTTTAGTAGAGATACATGTATTCCCAAAGAGCGGCAAGAGGACAGAAACCTGACCCAGTGAGTACAGTCGGGAAGACTGTGGAAGGACTCGACGAGCACGCACCGTGCCCTTGGCCCAGGGTTCAAGGTGATACGAGTTGAAGGCGACCCTGTTCTACAGAATTCTTGCAAATATAAAAGTTATATTCACCTCTCAATTTACACACTGCGTGTTAGGCTCCCGGGCCGTGATTGGAGAAGCAGGCCTCCAGGCGGCCGCTGTGTCTCCGTGGCACCGTGACTGGCCACCTGGAGCCCAGCACTGCTGTGCCCGCGAGGGACTGACCGTGACACGAATCTATACGTACGTTTGAAAACACGGAAGCACAGGCAACATCTTGGGGCATTTTCCAAGCTGAGTCCGAGGAGAGACCGCATCAGGCGAGACTTATTATTTTTGTGATTTTCTCTGAACTTCTTGTGAAACACATCCCATCACCCTCAAGAGCTTGGGGAGGAGGAAACGATGGAGGGAGCAACCACGGAAACAGAATGCCCCTGTCACCGCCTGGCTCTTTCTACACCCACGAGAGAGGCTGCCCAGAACATGCCAGCGGTCCACGGGTATGACCTCTGCACCTTCCTATCACGCTGTAGTTGTAGGGAACTTCAGTTAATTCTTCACGCTGTAAATCTTAGGATTATCTTCAATTCATTTGTCCCGAGAAGGAAATGGTTTTCGCTGCATTTCTGAGCTTGCGGCTGCCCCTCTGCCCCCCACCCGGGGAAGGAGCCCAGGCAGGTGCCTGGCTGGAAACAGGCAAGGGAACCCGCGTCAGCGCCTGGCTACCCGGCCAACGGCAGAGCGCAGCTCTTCCTCCAGGCCACCGTGCTCGGCGTCGTCTGAGATTGCGCGACCGCCATCAGTAAAGGTGGCGATGGCTGGTGCAATGGTGCCAGTGGCCACAGATCCTTGCAGGTTAATGGAATTTCTCAAGTTACTGGCATTTAACTATTTGGAAGCATATGTGCAATAAAGTCTGCTCTTCATTATGTGGACTAGTGGAGGGGGACAGTCAGTGCAGCCATCAACAAGCAGGCTCTAAATATCCTGCACGCACCAGCCTCCTCCAGGATTCAAAGTCATTTACAGAATTCTATCTCTGGCTTTGTGTTTTCAGGCAATTTGCTCTACTTACGTTGTGCTGAGGCGAATAATGAAATGGGTCACAGGTGAAAGCAGGTATGAAGAAAGGGCGAGTGTTTTCGGTGCCGATCCGGGGTTAACCGCGTGGCACCAACAACAGTCCACAAACCGAACGTCCCCTTGCAGGGACCTCAGGAGTCCGCTGGACTAGTTCTTCACGCAACCCACGTTCTGTCAGACAGGGACAATGTGTGCTGAAGAAAAGGGTTTTACCTGAAAATCATATTAAAGTATGGGTTCACATGCTAAGTAGAAGACCAGAACTATATAGATGGGGGTTTCAGGAGGAGACCCGAGGACCTCAGTTTCCTTTTTGTGGTTTTCTGCTGCGATCGTGGGCCCAGCAGAGCTGTGAAGTAAGGGACACGAGTCGGAGCCACAGCAGGTGGGTGTCAGCGCTGGCGTCCTCCCCTGGGGTGGGGTCGGACTTGTCACACTGGGGCGTAGGTGAGGGAGGCCTGGCCCAGCCGCTTCCAGGGTGGAGTCTGGGCCCAGAACGCAGAGGCCGCTCTGGCTGGGCCCAAGGGCCCTTTCGGTTTCTACGTGAGTGTTCTGAAATGTTGCGGGTGTGAATTTTATCTCCTTTGAGTCAGATTGTTATAAACAATTTATACTCAATAGTTACAATTTGAAAACACAACAAAAAAACCCACCCAAATTCTTAAACAAAACCATAGGGCATTTCTTTTCCACCTTCATGACTATAATTTGATGTGGTTAGAACTCTGGGGATTACAACTTTATAATTACAAGTGCTATTTGTTTTTTTAGTGCGTTGTTGCTAAAAAATCCGATTGAGACACAATCTAGATTGAGACCCAATTCAAGATCTAGTCCTGATTGTGTTACTATTGTTGTTTCCAGACATTCAAATAAACTATGGGCAAGCAAGTACACAACTGATGTAAAAAAAAAAAAAAAAAAAAAAAGAAAGAACCCAGAAGAACAACGAGAAATGAGAGATACTACTTCAAAGCAAGAATTGCTCTAGACTTTTCCAGGTCATAGGAGATGTGGTCTGGGAGCGCCCCCCAAAGGGTCTCAGGTAATGAAGTGCATTGTTGCAGCATTAGATGGGTGCTTCTTTTTGATTACAGAAACGAATCGTCAGCTTCCTCAACCTGCCATGTCCTGGGGCCTGGCCAACGAGTTACACCCTTTCAGACAGGCAGAGGAGGCTGGGAAATTAGGGGAATCCTGGACTGATGCTCAGGAGGCCGCCGGAGTCACGAGGTCGTGTTCCTACAGAGCGCGAGGGGACTGGAGCCGGTGGGAAGGTAGCGGACGCCCTGGCGAGGCCATGTGGGGGGCTGGGCGGGGCCACGGGCAGACGGAGACCGCCTGGTTGCTCTGACGGTGACGACCCTCCCCTTCCCTGCGACCTCTGCAGCCCCTCCCCGGGCCCAGGTACAGTGACCTGAGTTCACATCCCCCTGTCTTCATCCTTGTCAAATACTCCGGATCTGCTCTGGGACAAGTGTGGCGTCTTTCCCTCTGAGGTAGAGAAGTCTCCCACCTGTCTAGGAGCTGGTCCCGGCCCCCGGCCCCCTCCCCAAGGCGTCACGCTCTGTCGTGACAAAGAGGGGCCCCCGGAGCCCCTTGTTCCACAGGGATGAGAGGGGAATCTCTGAGTTGAGAGCCGGGAGACCCCCGTTCGTCACCCTTAGACTCAGCTGTTGCGTTTTCTAATCACAGTTACTCAGCGATGTTGTTTGTCTTATTTATGGGGAACTTTTAGGCTAGGTCTGCTCATATTCACAGTGACGGCAATTATTAGAGGCTAAAATTATCCAAGCGGAGACGCGCCGTCATGACCCTTGTCAGCGTGAGTATGGCGAGGGATGCCCAGTCTTCTGGAGCCCCGAGGCTGCATTCTTAGGATCGCAGAACGTTCGTGTGGGAGAGCGTTCCAGGTACAACTCCATCAAGACTCTCCTGTGTGAAGACGTGTGGGTGAGTCCAGGGAGTTGAGGCCGCCTGTTTGCAGCCACGTGTCTTTGGGCAGCGAGTCCTTCGTCCAAGGTCACCAGGGCTTCCTGCCCCGCCCATGACACTTCCTTAACTCTCCAGAACTTGCAGAGATTCTGGGGGTTAACTAATGGGCTAATCTCAAAGATCAGTTCCCAGGAGATAAGAAGATCCAAGAGAAGACTTGTCGCTGCTTCCAGTGGGAAAGGTGACTCCTGGCCCCCACGAGTCTGCGTGGGTAGGTGAGCAGGCTGGTGAAGGCACAGCGGGCCCCCCAGCTGGACGGCGCAACGACTCACGAGGAGCCCCCAGCTCCTGGGCTTGAACCAGTGGTCGGAAGGGTCACAGACTCTAGGCTGGGGGGGAGGGGGTGGGCACTGAATTCACGGCTCCTAAGGGAAGCTCTGACTCCTGAGCGTCCTCCATTCTTCCCAGGGGCTGGGAGGGTGTAGGGCCATCTCAGGACAGAGCTGCACGCTGGCTCTCCAGTCCCCCCCCCCCCCCCCCAGGTCGCGGAAAGAGCCCTCTATGTTTCCGTAATTAATTCGTTTCTCATTTTGCTCAGCAGATGCAGATATGGTCTGATTCTACTTTGCCTTGTTTTTTCCTTTCTCTTCCAAACGACGAGACGTTTGTCTACCATAACCAGCTGTCTGCGGTCCTGAAACTTCAAGCACCAGATACGCACGTGAACGTGACACGGGCACAGGACCCGTCCCCGGGCGGCTAACGCTGCCGCGGGTGGCATGAGGCGCCGGCCACAGCCACATACCCACCAACTCTGTGGCCACGATGAGGATGAAGATGTGTTTGAATTTGTTCATACGGACTAATGAAATACTCAAAGTCTCTTTCAATTAAACGTTTCAAGTGAGTGACTGAAATCTGACGTTCGATTCCCCAGTTGATTGTGAAAAAATATTTAGAAGTAGTTGGATTTTGCTTTTAACTAAGGAAAGTAGATACGGCATGCCCCAAGTGATCTTCCCGCACTGTGTAAACGAAGCAGGGTGGCCCCAGGCCCATGTGGGAATCGGGAGTTCTCGCTGAGTTTTTGGGTTGGGTTTTGGTTGTTTCCACTGTGGGAGGCTGGTGCTGACCAGTGCGGTCTCGGGCTCTGGTGCTCTGTGTGGCCTGTCTGGGGGACCTGCTCTCGTGCGCCCCCAGCGGGGGGCTGCTCACGGGTCCCAGAGGGGACCTGCTCTCGTGCGCCCCCAGCGGGGGGCTGCTCACGGGTCCCAGAGGGGACCTGCTCTCGTGCGCCCCCAGCGGGGGGCTGCTCACGGCTCCCAGAGGGGACCTGCTCTCGTGCGCCCCCAGCGGGGGGCTGCTCACGGGTCCCAGAGGGGACCTGCTCTCGTGCGCCCCCAGCGGGGGGCTGCTCACGGCTCCCAGAGGGGAGTTGCTCATGAGTCCCAGAGCTCAGGGGGCGGGGGCACCCCCGAGATGGCCTCGTCCTCGCTGGCCTGGCGCGCTTCCTCACCTGTGAGCTGCAGGGGGAGAAGTGGACTGACGCTTCTGGGCTGGGTCACGGATGGAGCCTCCTCGGAATCTTGGGCACTTTCGAGGGGCCCCGTCCGACTGGGCTTCACTCTGGGTTCCTCCAGACAGCGGTTTCTCTGTTCCAGTTGGTGCTAATCACCGGTGAGATGATTTCGGTGAACTAACTACCTGCCATCAACCAAAATGTGTATTTCCAGCCCTTTTTTTCTGAACTGCGTGTTTTCCTTCCGGGGCTGTTTCTGGGCCGTGGCCTCATCCCCATGAACATCTGTACATTGGCTCTGCGCCTTGGTGTTTGCCGCCGTCCATTGCTTTTGTCTTCGCGGTCGGTCCGCTCTGCGCAGCGGGAGCGGATGCCTCCTGCACCCGGTTAGGTCGCGCCTGCCGCCTGCCGGCTGGGGTGCCACGCGCTCCTGGCTCCTCCCCTTCGTGAACACGTGCAGGCTCCCCGTCAGGTTATGAGTATCTAGGTTTACTGACCTTGGCCCCTGTCACTGCCCTCAAGCTTTCCTTGGAACTGAATGACAAGCATTTCCTGTGCCCCCGCAGATGTCCGCGGCACAACCTAAGGGTGACCGGGTGGTGCCGACTCTGGTGGGGATTTGGAAGTACTGGTACTCGGGGCCTGGGGGACACAGACCCGGTGTTGCTTACTCATTCAGCAGCTACTTATCGAGCACTTTGTAGCGCGGAACAAGGGACCAGAGCCTAGTCCTGGCGGCCTGGAAGTGACACCGCGGGTGGAGGTAGGTGTGCGCCATGGTGTCGGGTCGGGGTCTGTGGGATGAAGAGGAACGGGGCCTCCCAGGGGCAGACGGGGCCAGGGCGCGGCGGGCCTTAGGTGCACGGTCAGCAGAGCCCCCGTGAAGCTGAGTTTGCGCCAAGATCGGAGGAGAGGAGACAGGTCACGGGATGGGCCCCAAGGACGAGCGGCCGGCGCGCAGGCTGCTGAGACCCAGGAAGCACGTTTTTAACATTTTGCCATTTAATTAATTTAAATTGATTTCATACTTGGTCAATTTGACTGATGCACACATAAATAACCGTGTTTGGCTACGGGCTACCATGCTGGCAGCACAGGGTCCGAACACGGAGAGTCAGCGGGAGCTGAGCTCTGATTTCCATCTTCGCAGCATGCGCGCGGGCACACCTCGTTTTCTCGGGCTTCCCTTTATCGCAGATACTGCGGGTTTTACAGACCCGCGGCCAGCGTGTGTCGGGTACCTCCGTCAGCACCACTGTCCCAACAGCATTCGCTCACTTCCTGTCTCTGTCACATGTGGGTAATTCTCGCAATATTCCAACCTTTTTTGGGTCATTATTATGTTTGTTATGGTGATTTAGAAGCACAGATGACGGCCAGCGAGTTTTAGCAACAAGGTATTTCTTAACTGAGGTGTGTCCTTTGTTTGTTTAGAGATGCTGCTCTTGGACACTTAGCAGACTACCGTGCGGTGTAAACACAACTTGTACCTGTACCGGGAAGCCACACAGGTCCCTGGGCTCGCTTTATTTTAGTGGTCTGGAATAGAACCCCCAATATCTTGGAGGTGTGCCTGTGCATACGTGTGTATCTAATTCATACACATACTTGCATAGCACAAATTTTACACGAACCATCTACTGGCCGATCACTGTGTGTGCGCGGACCAGTTCTGATGGGTCTGCAGGCCACACGGCTCCGTGAGCCCTGGACCCTGGATCGTGATGGATACTCTGGTCCTGGGCACGAAGCCCGAGAAGCGTTCACTGCTTGTCGCCCTGACTCCTGGGGGCGAGTGCTAAGCTTGTGTTTTTTTGTGAGCAAACCTCCAGTGCGTGCAATGGGTCCTGGAATATAGACGGGGCTCCGAGAACGTTTGTCACCCAGTGAATGAAGTCAGTGAGGAAAAGCAGAGCTGGTGGGCAGACACCTCTCCCGATCATCACAGGGCCGGCCCCGGAGCCCTCAACCTGTCTGCTGTGGGCTCTGCCCCTCATCCCGCCTGTCAGAGAATTTGGAAGTCCCGGGTCGCACCTGAGGTCTCGTGTCGGATCTTGCGTTAGACGGCGAAGCCGCCCCACGTGCTGGCGGGCGGGAGGGGTGGGAGCACAGGTCAAAGCACCCATTAAAAATCATTACAAATTGTCTGAGGACTATGGCTGTCTCATTAATTCTGAATGCTGTCCATTCTTTTTTGTTAAATTTTTTTATTTGAGAGAGAGGAGAAAACAAGTATGAGCGGTGGTGGGGGGGGGGGTGGAGAGAGAGAGTTTTAAGCAGGCTCCACGCTCAGTGCAGAGGACTCGATCCCACAACCCTGGGATCATGACCTGAGCCAAAAATAAGAGTTGGACATTCAACCAACTGGTGCCCCTAAATCTTGTCTATACTGCAAGTGAAACCATGATTGGAAAATTCCCATTAAGCTAAGTGAGATAAACTGAAGGAAAAATAAGTTTTCACGAGGGACCCAACTCACATAATAACTTGTAGAAATCGTGAATTATGTTTCTTTTTTAGAGTGATTGTTCCTGAGGATCTGAGCGAGTGGAAAATGGAAGAATGACGCTTTGAGGGCCTTTCTACTTGATGACATTTTGGGTATCTGGCTTATCTAAATTTCGGCTTAAAACTAAGGTAGTCCTATCGGCCCCTCCCCACCAGAGAAGGAACTATAAGAAGTCAGTATCTCCCAGACTGAGACAGACTGACACATATTAACCACACTCTCTCCCTCCTCTCCCTCTCTGTTTCTGTCTCTTTCACACTCATAGACACACACACACACACACACACACACACACAGAGCTCACAGAGTTTCTAAATTTTACAGAATGGGCTGGAAAATTAAAGGTACTGCTCCAATTGGAAGGTTTGATTGGGACGGAACCTGAGAGTCCCTGTTCTCTGTTCCTACTCGACCATGGTTAATCCCCACTGGATGGAAATAATCTGGTCTGTTTGTAAAGGCCCTTGGCAAACAGCACGACAGCTTTCCAGGGACCTAAGTTCAACAATCTTCAGCATCTGGAAGTTTTGTTGTTTTGGGCCAAATCTTTAAGGCTCTACCTCAGCACGCGACTTCTAATTCTGCCATTTGTAAAGAATTGTAATTTATATTTTTTCACGGACGCACTCAGGGGACCCCATGCACGTCTGGATGTAGGGAAAGCACATACGATTTTTTGTAAGAGGTGTCACCGTGCTGGGAGTCCCTCACGTTAACGCAGTCCTGATAGGCACAGTAGGCTTGCTACCCACAGCCGGGACCTGGGGCGCAGAATCACGGACGAGCCCGAGAGCGTCCCTGAGGCCCAGCTGCTGCGTGTAGCTCTGAGCTGCTTGCCCTCTCGGGACCGCACCTTCTCTCTGCTTCCAGACGAGACAGCAAGGTGAATGATGGGCCAGCGTCAGCCCCCGAATCCTCGGAGGGCCCACTGACAGCCAGTGGGGGCAGTGAACTGCCTGGTGCGATAGGGCCACCGGGGCTAGAAAACACCCCTCACCCGCTGGGCTCTTTTCTACGCTTTGAAAAACTGGCGTTTGGAATAAAAATTATGTTAATAAGACAAAACAAATATGCTGGCGATTTCTTCAAGTGGACCTTAAAACAAACCGAATGAAAACATATTAAGTCTGTTGGCTCGTGTCTTTTATTCCTCCTTACTATGTAAAGACAGGTTTTTCCCCAGTACGTCATGCATGTTGCTGGCATCTTAAACATACATGACGTTACAACCTCAGCAAGATTTGCGGTTGGGATTTACTTGTCTGCAAATTCATGAAATATAAGCCCTAGTTATATTTTATACTTGTGCAAAATTAGCTTGCATGAGGGAAGTTTAATTTTTGTCACTGACTTCTACCTGCAAATGTCTAACTCTGTGCTCACTCATTTCCAAGTTACAGAGCCACACCCTCCCGTATACCTGCGTGGGAAGCCTCCTAAAATAAGGCTTTCAAGGATGGAGGGAAAGATTAATTTTTAAGATGATATAAAATCACCATATTCTTTCTCCCAGCTCTGTCCACAGCCGTTCTCAAGTTGAAGCCTTGCATACTAAACACATCATCTTTGTTTCTATGTTGGTCTCAGAACTCATTGCTTTTTCTGCTGACTGCAGTGGAAAACTGGTTTGCTAATTCCGATTTTCACAGTCTGTCTGTATTTCAACTTGCTTCCTCATCAGGGACATTTCCCCGAGAACGATGTAAGAGGATAATTGGCTAATCAATATGAGAACAGCCTCCTGAAGGGAGTTTGGGGAACTCAGCGGCCACAATACAGACCCCTCATCACCTTCCTTCTGCCTTTGTCTTAGAGAAATTCAAGCCCGTCTATTGCAAATTGTCACGATGTTCTAACAACGTGGGGCCAAGTGCATCATCCTGTTTGAAAGAGAAAATACCTTGGAAACTTTGCAATTAAAAAACAATGTTTCTTCGAGGAGGAATTTATACAGGGTGGGTTTTGCTTTGGATTCCCTTCGAAGAAAGTGGAGTTATTGCATAGAATGCTCTGTTAACAGCTCAACTGTTTCACGTGAGGGTGGTGGGAACAGTCCAGAGCCAGACGTGAAAGGCTCTGACCACCAGCGCGGCGTGGCGATCTGAGCAGAGGCCGGAGGAGAACCACGTGCAAGCACCCTGGTCAGCTGTGCACCTGACACGGTCATTCTGCACGTGGTCCGCTCGCTTCCCCTTGCCTGCAGCGATCAATCACACACCCGGGAGGTTCTCACCACCATGACTCACACTCCCTCCAAACCACCCAGTTCCTCCCTGGCTGTGAGCTCTCAGGACCGGCACGACACATCTGTAACCAATCCACATGCAGAAGAGGGGCTTTGGGAGCCAGACCACCCTCACGGCAGGAAGGCATTTGCGGTCCGTACCATCCGATCCAATGGCCAAGTGAATCGTCCCTCAGAGGTGAATCGTCCCAGGCAATCCCAAGATTCAACCAAGAGTAGTACAGAAAGGACTCTATTTACTTACAAATGTATTTAAGAAACAGAATGTTATGAGACGGTAGTGTTGGAGATGGCCATGAATGTGAAAGTTCTCTCTAGTCTTGGAAGCAAATCGCTACGTTCTTCCCCACGGGCAGATCCATATGAACTCCTAAGGATACGCATATGCACGCATTGACTGTACACACGCATATGTGTGTGTTTATTCTTTAAAGCTGTGTTCTTTTTAGTGGGGTGACCTATGAAAAAAAAACGTTAACTTGTTGGGCATTAAATGACCATTTAATCTAAATTTCTCAAATCATAAGAGTCTGAAAAGATATTTACCCCAAGATCTGCAAAATCTGCTATGAGAAAAATCTCTGACCCTTGAACAATAACTTTCTTACTTCTAGTATAACAAGGGAGCGTTCATTTAATGAATGCAGATTAGACCATTACAGTGTATTGTGAAAATAAAATTCTCCAGGCCACCTGGACAAAATATAATTTTGATTAATCAAATCTGAATTTAATGTAGTCTGAAATGAATGACTCAGATATTCTTTCCTGTTGTTCAAACAAGCAACAAGTGATAGAAAGAACATGAGCCCCTGGTAAGAAAACACCTCAGGAGAATCGGACTGCGTATCCACCACTTACTGGAAATCGTCGAATCTTTCTGAGCCTCACTTTCCAGGGAGGATGACAGTGAAATGGTATCTACCTGTCTCACGTAATCACTGAAGATCCAACACAACCCTGTATGTTGACACACCCGCCGGAGGTGTACGTTAGAGGCAAGATTTTGTTCATACGTAACTACAGTGCCAGAGGCTCCTTGGAATTAAAACAGATATCTAATTTCCAAGTTATAAATAATGGTCCTTTATGGACAATGGGCTCCTCTGTAATAATGTGGGGGTTGATATGCATTTATTTTAGCTAAAACAAAATCTCTCAAAGCGCACAATGCAGCTTATAATAGAGATGGGATTGCCACACTGGCTGAATGCATAGTGGCATCCCACTGGGAGAAATGGAGACTTTGCACCTGCTCACATGGTTAACATCAGCCTGTTTGGTCCATGTGGCCCCATCATGGTGCCCTGCTTTCTTCACGTTAGATGGTGGTCTGCTACTTGTGGACGTGCTCGTGTGTGAACCAGCCTCCTGGCACCGTCTGGAATGTTCTCCTCTCACTATGGCATGAGTGCTTTGCTTCTCTGTTAACTTAAGTCACTGTCTGTGCTTCTATTTGCTGAGATAAAGGCACAATCCGCCTTGGAGGGAATATGCTGACCGCTCGGGGATATAACGGTCACCGAGTAAAGCATGGGACATGAAAGGTTGACTTCAAGATGGTGACCCAGAACTCTGGTCACCAGACAAAAAAGGTACACCCTGTTCCTAGCTTTTCACAAATGTATGATTTCTGCCAAATCCATTCAAGGAGTGGACAAAGGCTTGCAATGTGGGATGCCCTGTGCTCGGACTGTGTTTCTCATGGTAGAGATGTTGTTATCATGGCGGGAGCTCACACATATTGACAGCGATTTTGGCATTAAATTTACCAGTAAGGTAAAATAGAATGTATTTGGTAAGTGAGGACATGAAAGCAGGAAGTTGACAGACGTATGCCTTTCAGAGTCCTGTTTCACTGAATTAAACATAGCTCAGAGTTTGATCATGTAAAATGAGTGCTTGCTCAGCAAAGCACCTGGCTAACCGGAGTCTCGGACCATGTATTATGGGGGTGCGTCCTCCAACGGAGACTTCCTGTATAATAGAGAATCTCGGTGAAGCCGTCTCTAGATATCAGGCATCTAAAGGGATTTCTCAGGAAAGATACTCTGGCTTGGCTCAGAAATCGAGCAAAGCGTTTGGTGCTTTCCTGCAGAGAACCAGCAGTGGTCAGAACCACAGCGGAAGGTCCTTCATGTGGACCGTCACGGTTTGGTCGGAGCGACTCCTCGGGACCGAGGATTTGCGGGAGAGCCCATCTGAAAGGGGGTGGGTTGTTACACTTTACTGCCGAGAACACTCAGTTCATCGGAAGTATTTGTCTTCCAACGAAGCAGATAGTCTAACGATCTCGTAACGCTTCACTGTGGCCAAACCCTTCTTTAGTGGTTCCAGGGGATTCCTTTACAGTTTACACAATAGATGATTCTAGAAGGTGCTTAGCTGGGGAGCTGGATGCCGAATATGAATTCTGAATCTATGAATCCAAAAATTGATTATTTATTCTCTTAACGGGCATTTGCTTTCCAGAAACCAATTCCTTGTATGCTTCAGATTCAGACTTGATGTTTGCTGAACATGAGGGTGCCAGTCACCGTGCTAGGTGGGTTGTGCAGTTAACCACTCTGGGGCTGCGATATACTCACGCAGCTGTTCATTTCGTGGCTCCATCACACATCCATTTATTATGCCCACTTACTTGACTTTTTCTAGAACAATGTCACTAGTTTTGACCTACTATCTCACTTTTTAAAAAACAGTTATGTTCTAGGCATTCAAGTTAGAATAGTAATTCAAAAAAAAGTCCATCTAGTCACATTCTAAAGCTATTCCAGTAGGGCTCTACTCTTTCAGAATATGTCACTTTGTACTTTTAAAAGTAGATTATTTGAAAAATGACCCTAAGTAAGCTAGAATTGAAAGTTTCATTGTAGCAAACGAAGACAGGACCTAAGATCTGGTTCAGACCCTTGGCTGACCGCACATGTACGAACCTCTCCTGCCCGACTCTGTCACACACAACAGCCGTACCTCGGACACTGACGCCTGGCGCCGGGCGGCGCAACCTGGGCACGAGGAAGAGCGGGGCTGTGCACCATCTTTATGAGAAGCCACAGTCAAGTCACAGACCATTCGCCAGCTTCAGCAGATAACGATTTCACCCCAAACTGCGCACGTTCCGTACAGAGTCCATAAGGAAGTTGCCAAATTCGTCTATTTTCCAACGTCCCACACACTGTGTTACATGGAGCCCCTGTCTGTCATCCTCCGCGCGCAGCCCTGGTCATCAGGTCGGTGACACTGGGGCGCGGGCACGGCGGGGCTGCTGCCGCCGGCACGTGTGTGTGTCCCGATGCGCCTGCTTGGACTGTCTCCACGCCTGCTCTGTGATGCCACAACAGGAGCAACAGTCTGGGAGCCCACGCTGCAGTGTGTGTGTGCGTGTGTGTGCACACGTATGCACGCAGGCATACATGGACATGTTCGCATGTCTGTGTACATGGAACAATTGAGGATTACTTCCTAAAATCCAGGTTTCCTGGAACAGACTGTTCCTTCCGAAGGGGGAACGTGAATTTCTGTCCGCCACGTGGGATTAACAGCAACCGGCTCACACCCGCCCGGCCCGAGACAGCTCCCCACACTGGCTGTCCAGCGGTCCACTATACCGAGAAATTTGCTCCCCCCGAATTCAGAGTTTTGAGGAGCTTTGATCCCAAGGAAGAAGCGTAAGAGAAGACACCCCCTTTACTTTTAAACACGTTTGGCATTTCTCTGAGTCAAACTCTAAGCCAGTGAAGACTGTATGTATCTACATTCTTCAGAAACTTACTTTTTTCTAGAAAAGGAATGAGTTTTATAAAATGATTATCTTTGATGTCATAGTTTGAGTCTGACACCGACAGAAAATTGGATATAAAAGCAAAACCACTTAAATGCATCGCCCGAAACACGTTCAGCGCCCCGTGCGCTGTGCCTTTTCAGGCACATCTCACGGGAGCCGGACACCTCAGGTCAGAGACACGGGTCTCAGATGCGAAGCAGATGACGGATCGATCAACTATTTCAGCTCAGCGGTTTCTAATTCCCACCCTGGCCCGTGACGAAAGGTAAAGCCTCGGTGATCAGCAGACAAGCCTGACTCCGGCAGCCGGCGCCCTAGAGGGTCTTGCAAAGCTCCCAGCTGCTGGGAAGGCGAGCGGGTGAGCCTTCCCGGCAATGGTGGGGCTACTGTCACTATGTGCTGGGAAGAGCATCCAAGAAGATGCCGGACGGAGACCGGGTGCGCCGCCCTAGGTTCCCGGACGAGGGAGCCGAGACAAGTTAATCAAGCGCGCGCACCGTAAAGGCCACGGCACACTTCCGTCACGAGCTCTCTGAACCGTAGCTCGGGGGAGTCGGCAGCTACCCTCTAGCAGGAAACGGAAAGGGATTCTTTAGAACCAGGGTAACGACACGGGAGTGGTTGTTTGTCTCAGCCTTGACCAGGCAGACGCAGCAGGCGAGCAATCGGGAGTGAGTCCTGAGCACTTGCTCCTGTGCCTGTAGCTGCAGCTTCACCTGTGCCTGCACCTGTGCCTGGAACTGTATCTCTGTCTGTGCCTGTGCCGGGGCCTGACCCTCCACCTGCACCTGCACCTGCGCCTGCACCTGCGCCTCCACCTGCACCTGTCCCTCCACCTGCTCTACCTGCGCCTACACCTGCACCTCCACCTCCACCTGCACCTGTGCCTCCACCTGCACCTGCACCTGTGCCTCCGCCTGCACTTGTCCCTCCACCTGTGCCTCCACCTGCACCTGTCCCTCCACCTGCTCTACCTGCGCCTACACCTGCACCTCCACCTCCACCTCCACCTGTGCCTCCACCTGCACCTGCACCTGTGCCTCCACCTGCACCTGCGCCTCCACCTGCACCTGCACCTCCATGTGCACCTGCGCCTCCACCTGTGCCTGCACCTCCACCTGCGCCTCCACCTACACCTGCACCTGTGCCTCCACATGCACCCGTGCCTCCACCTGCACCTGTGCCTCCACCCGCACTTGTCCCTCCACCTGCGCCTCCACCTGCACCTGCGACTCTACCTGCACCTGCGCCTCCACCTGCGTCTCCGCCTGCACCTGCTCCTCCACCTCCACCTGCGCCTCCACCTGCACCTGCGACTCTACCTGCACCTGCGCCTCCACCTGCGTCTCCGCCTGCACCTGCTCCTCCACCTCCACCTGCGCCTCCACCTGCACCTGCGACTCTACCTGCACCTGCACCTCCACCTGCACCTGCACCTGTGCCTCCACCTGCACCTCCACCTGTGCCTCCACCTGCACCTCCACCTGCGCCTCCACCTCCACCTGCACCTGTGCCTCCACATGCACCCGTGCCTCCACCTGCACCTGTGCCTCCACCTGCACTTGTCCCTCCACCTGCGCCTCCACCTGCACCTGCGACTCTACCTGCACCTGCGCCTCCACCTGCGTCTCCGCCTGCACCTGCTCCTCCACCTCCACCTGCGCCTCCACCTGCACCTGCGACTCTACCTGCACCTGCACCTCCACCTGCACCTGCACCTGTGCCTCCACCTGCACCTGTCCCTCCACCTGCACCTGTGCCTCCACCTGCACCTGCACCTCCACCTGCACCTGCGACTCCACCTGCACCTGTGCCTCCACCTGCACTTGTCCCTCCACCTGCGCCTCCACCTGCACCTGTGACTCTACCTGCACCTGCGCCTCCACCTGCGTCTCCGCCTGCACCTGCTCCTCCACCTCCACCTGCGCCTCCACCTGCACCTGCGCCTCCCCAATGACACACTGGCCCCCATCACCACCGGACGCGTCACTACTATTTTAAAGATTACCATTCTCGTCCTCCTCCTCGTCGTCCTCCTCCTCCTCCTCGTCATCCTCCTCCTCGTCTTCCACGTCCTCCCCATCCTCGTCGTCATCGTCCTCCTCCTCCTCTAGCTCCTCCTCCTCCTCTCGGTCGCCTTCCTCATCCTCCTCGTCCTCCTCCCTGCGCTCGTCCTCGTCCTCCGAGTACTCCTCCTCGTCCTCCTCCTTGTCATCCACGTCCTCCGAGCCCTCGCTCTCATAACACTCGTCCACCGAGGAGCTGTCGGCTTTCACGGCGAATGGTTTCCGCTTGGGAGCAGGCTCTTGGGGCTGCTTATCCTGCGTTTTTCTTTTTTTAGCCAAGGGGCAGCCATACACGCTGTGTAGAGACAGAGAGAGAAGACCTGTGTCACTATCTTTGGAGGTTAGAGCACGGGCGCCCTGCAAGAGAGCCAGGGCTTAGTGTGAGTGCCACCCACACAGGCGCGGGCAGGGTCTCGCACACGCTCCTGCGTGTGCACAGCCTCGGTGCCAATGCTGCAACGGCGACGGAGCTCCAGACACCTAGTCACCACACACACATGCCACCTCCCAGCCCCTTGTCCCGGCCATCACGTAGGGACGCACACCCCATGGCGCTCAGGAGGACGGTTTGTGACACCCCTCACAATCGACAGTCGACCACACAAATCCTCTTTCTTAAACATCTTGCCAGATACACATTACGTATGATGTGTTTCACGAGAAGAATTAGTTCATGCACAGTATATTCACATATCCCCTCTTCTGTGAAATATGACAATATATGTGTTGTGAGAAAGCTTTGGATGTGTTTGTATCTGTAGATGCTGCCGACAAAATGGTATCTGTAAACTAACGAGCTACTCATAGAAGATGAGCCACAAATGCCTGCTGGTGAGAACAGCCGCACAGTTTAAATTGATGAAGAACACTGTCAGTCCCAACGTTACGGAAGAAAGTCAGTGTTGTCGGCAGCCATCCCTAAACCCTGCTGAAATCAGTCCAAACCTGGGCAAGACCCCCGGAGCAGGACCTGTCTTCCATAGAGGGCAACTTTCCAAAGTGACTTTGCTATTACGGTTCTTGTCTTCCTGGAAACCCCACGATACACCGCAGGAATAAGGGGGAGAGACACAGGGCACGGATGCTGTGGGAGCCTATTCCATTGTCGAAAATAAGACGTGTGGTCTCCGGTGCTGACTGAATGCTTTGGGAGCACTGTGATAGGCTTACGTTTAGACCTGAGATGAGAAGTATCCAGTCTCACGTGGACCATCCAGTACATGCTTATTTGGGGAGGATCCTTGGGGCTGGGTGCTGGGCCCTGGCGGATTCAGAGGGGAGAGGCATAGATATGGACCGGTGAGGAAGACTGTGTTGGAGCCACTCAGCACAGGTGACGTGTGTGCCAAACACGTGGCATGTCACGGGCACACAGTAAAGGGCTGTTGAATGGATAGGTGACGTGTGATAAATGCTATGATAAATGCATGTTGAGGGCGTCCCGTCGAGAGGGTCAGGGGGTCAAGGGAGCTCGGCCATGCTCCAGACAAATGAGGCTGGGGCTGGGCTTGAAGAGGTTGCACGAAGCTATGGAAACATATTTCAGGCAAAACAGAGACTTTGTGGGGCACTTGGGGGGCTCAGTCGGTTGGGCGTCCAACGTCGGCTTAAGTCATGATCTCACCGTCCGTGGGTTTGAGCCCTGCGTCGGGCTCTGTGCTGACAGCTCAGAGCCCGGATCCTGCTTCACATTCTGTGTCTCCCTCTCTCTCTGCCCCTCTCCCACTCATTCTATGTCTCTCTCTCTCTCAAAAATAAATAAACATTAAAAAAACCCAGAGACTTCGCAAAGACGTGAACACAACGAAGAGCACGATCCGTGCAGAAAATGGAAACAAAAACCAAACACAGAGTTTAGAGTGTGCAACGGTGGGGCCAGTAGGATTGTGTCTGGCAAGGTTTAGGAAGGGGCAGACCGGCCTGGGGACCCATCCAGGAGGGGCCTGGAAGGAAGGGGAAGGCGAGGCAGTCACTGTGCTGACCTGATGTCCGATGAGGGTCCCCAGAGCCTCTGCTGGACGCACAAGTCTCTGATAGGCACTGTCCCTCCCCACAGCGAGACTTAGGTCCATGGTTGAGGGGTGGGACGGGCAGACAGGATGCACTGTGTCTGGAAGATTATGTGCGTGAATGGCTTGTGGGAGGTGTCACAGAGTGAGGGGCTGGGGAGACATTTGACGTTGTACTTCAGGGTCCCAAGCTGTAAGTGCACATCTCACACACTTGCTTCGGGGATGGAAGGGTCACTTCTGTAGAGAGGTCAGTGCTGGGCACACACGCAGTACTCATACTTGGTGCCTGCTGTTGATTATCATGGTGATTTTTATTCTTACTCAGGAATTGGGTGCTCAGCAGGCATGTCCCTCTGTGTTTTGGACACTTACTGTTGTGCTGTTTGTCACTACCGTCAACAGTCCCCAGACCATCTGGATGAACGGCATGAGCGAAGGGGTGGCCCTGACACTGTTTCCTGGAGAATTATTTCTTCTGGTTGCTTGGGTGCATCTCATGCTCTAGTAAAGACAACGCCATTCATCGGGGGCCCTGGAGGTCGCTGGCATGCACTGGCTCCCAGAACGGAAGGACTTCATTCCTATCCAAGTGTGTGACCGCAGTCAGTCCCCTTTCCAGCGTGGATGTCCCTTTCTTCATCTGTAAAGCGAGGGCCACTGGGTGATCGCCAAGGCTCCACCAACCCCAGAATCCCAGCACGATTGGTCATCTGCCTTTTGAAACTAAGCATCTCTTAGAACATAATAATCAAAGCAAGAATAATACTTAAAACCCGAAAAAAAACCTGAAGAGAACATATATTGGTCTCTGTAGCATTTCTAAGATGAAACAGAGTTCTGAGCTTTCTTTCGTGCGACTCTTTCCACGGACCGGGAGACCGGGTCCGTGGCCTCAGACACACAGGCCCAGCCGCCCCCACCTTGCTGTCCACCCCCTCGTGCCCAACGACCACCTGACAGTGCGTCCAGCCCGAGCTCCACACCAGCCAGGCTTCTCGGAGATGGCGGTCGGGGGACTCACTCATGGGTCCAGTCTGTTTGTCCAGATAAAGGATCAGCGGTAGGTGCTCGTGCCAGGTCGGCCCACGACGTTCCGGGGCGTAACGACTGTTGTCACCTGCCCGTGAGGGAGCTCTGTTCTGCACCAGTGCTACCCGCACAGGGCACCAGGCCTCTCTCTGACCGTCTCTGACCGTCTCAGGTTCATCCGGATTGCTAGGAAGTGACGTAAAAACGGCTGTCTGTGCTGTTCAGCGATGCCACCCACAATGTTCCGCTCCAGCTGGCAGTGGGGACTCCTTCAGGCAGGGTGAGCCAGCACTGCGGCCGGGCTTCGTGCCCTGTCCCCCGCCCGTCCACACACACCTACCTGCCTCAGATCTCCTGGGGGCCTGCCTGCTGCTCAGACCTTAAATGGTAGGGCAGCAACGTTCAGAGCGGGCAAGTGGATGTTATCCTTAAAACGGATGTTGCAGTCAGAAGCGGACACAACTGGCCTTGGCTCTGCCCAGACGGGCCCCTGGGGTTGTGGGAGGTGGCGAGTCTGGCCAAGAGGACACCTGAAAGTGTGGGGTCTGAGCTGGAGGTCGGGGGCTCCACCCCGAGGGGGGCATCTGGCCCTCAGGACAGCTCCTCCTCAGACGTCTGCCCCGTTACCCCCGCAGGTGCAGTGGTGACGATGGAACCACGGCCAGGCACCCATCTGCCAGTGCCCACCGTGGCCCCCTCTCCTTTAGAGCCCTGCGGGGTGGCCAGCGGGGCAGTGGAGGAGAGAAAAGGAGGAAGAGTAGAAAAATCGCAGAGTATAGACAGTGGGAAGCATGGGGGTGGGGGCGTCAGGGCAGAATGAGAAGGAGGAGGGAGTCGGCCACGTTTGTGCCCCATCACACCTGCGCCTCACGCAGCGGGTTCTGGTGTCAGCGTGTGACACGTTGCGCAGACAGCCTCGGTGCCGTCAGGGAGGCGACGTGGAGGGAACAGCACGTCCGGAGCCCCGTGTTCCTGTCTCGGCTTTGTTAACACCTGGATGGGCTCCTGGACTCTGGCTGGGCCTCTGTTTACCTATCTGTGCAATGAGGGGGTTGCCCGTCCCTTTGCTGTTCTATAGTTTTTATTGCTCAAACTTCCTGAAGGTTTTCCTCCTCATTGTGGTCTGCTCATCTACTTCCATTTAGTTCCCTGTGATACATTTTGGAAACCATTTCAACTAAATTCCTGACTGTTGGAATTAGCTGGCCTCAAACGTCCGGTGCCTTCTGCTAATTCACATGGCTCGATGCTCAAAGCCTTTTCCTCCGTCCATTAGCGTGAACCGTAGGTCAAAATCACGCTTACCGCAAACACATTCCGTTGCCCCGTTCCCTAAGTGCCCACTTTCAAGGTGAGAGCAAAGTCCCAGCCCATAAGACAGATTTCACTCACGCATCAGGCAGCAGGTGGCCCGGATGCCCGGTCTACGGGACCCAGTGGCTTGGAACATCCCTCCACCGAAAGAGAGAGTCTGCACGCACAGGAAGGGCGGGTGCTGCCCTCCTCTACCCGGCAGGTGCTGTGGAAGTGAGCGTGTTCCACAGCCGTGTTGTGCTCCATTCACCCAGGCTCATGCCTATCAGCCACGCGAGTCTTTCTAAGAAGACAGCAGAAACCCACGGTCCTGGAATGTCTCCAGATTGTGGACGCCAAATGGAATCAACGGTGGAGTCCTGGGGGTAACTGAGAAGCTGGCGCCGAGGTGAAGCACCAGTTACACGAACGCAGCAGGTGCACGGCCGGCCCTCCTCCACATCCCCGCACGCGGGAGGGCCCGAGCTCAGCCGACTGTGTGGGGTTCACGTTGTTGCTTTGGTCCCCGATTCTGTTCCTCAATAGGACAGGTGGGCCTCCACCAGCTGTGTATTTCCCATGCTGGCCAGCGGAGGCTTGCTGCTGATGGTGGTCACGGAATATTGCTTGAATGAACAAACCATGGTCTCCTCCATTTATTAAAAATGAAAGCACTTACTGGGGCCCCTGGTTGGCTCAGTTGATTAAATGTCTGACTCTTGATTTTAGCTCAGGTCATGATCTCATGGTTGGTGAGATCGAACCCCAAGTCGGGCTCTGCGCTGGGTGTTGAACCTGCTTGGGCTTCTCTGTCTCTCTCTGTCTGCCCCTCCCCTGCTTGTGGTCTCTTCCTCTCTCTCTTCCTCTCTCTCTCTCTCTCTTCCTCTCTCTCTGCCTTTCTCTCTCTCTCTCTCTCTGCCTTTCTCTCTCTCTCTCTGCCTTTCTCTCTCTCTCTCTCTCTCTGCCTTTCTCTCTCTCTCTCTCTTCCTCTCTTCCTCTCTCTCAAAAGAAAAAATGAAAGCACTTATCACGTACTGGTGTGATTATGGGTTCTCCTTCATGACACTGAGAAAATGGCCTGTGTTTAATTGATTGTTATATTCAGGGCTGCAGTATCCAATATAGTAGCCCATAGTCATCTATGGGTTATTTAATTAGCATTAAGGAAAATTAAAAAAATGGACTCCCCGGCCACACTGCTCACATTTTAAGGGTCCAGTAGCCGCAGGTGGGTAGTGGCTGCCATATTGGTGGTTTCCATCACCACAAAAAAAATTCAGTGGACAGATCCGTGACGGCCATCTGGGACACAGTAGGTGTTCATCAGGTATTTGTTGAGTGAATAGTGGCCACTGGCTACTGCAGGGAAGCAGGGCAGGACGGGGCAGGAAGGGCTGAGCTTTGGGAGGTAGCTCAAGATCCCAGAACTCCGACGTCAAGAAAGCTCATTCTTCTCCAGTCGCTCAAGGGAATGTGTTCTGTGTCACTGTAGCAAAATCAGATGGATCCGTCTATGAGGGGCAAGGCCGATCCCGGGTGGAGATCCCAGCGATGCCTGCAGACGCCCCAAAGCAGAGCTCCCCGCACGCTCTGGCAGGCTCACCTAACGGCGACCCTGGACGCCAGATCCCCGTCTGCGAGGTGTCGACAGGCTCTTTATGTCCTGCGTCCGCTCCTACTTTACAGAATCACAACCTTTGGAGATGGCGACGGATGCTCTTCTGGTTTTCTCCCCACAGTCGAACCCTCAAAGCACTAGTAATGTGGTGACTCAGGGTGACGGTAGCTCATGTGTTTGAGCCCCGCCGAAGGCCTTGAAGTTGCAGAGGGAAGAACTGTGTGCCGTTAGCGGGGAGTTTCCCGGGGCCCCCACGTCCTGCGAGCCTCGCTGTGCCGCTCACGTATGCCCGGAGCGTCTCCGCCAGTGCAGCTCTTACGATCCTTTGCTGTTAGCTTGGCTTAAGCCATCTTGAGTCTTTCCTGTCACGTTATTCTAGCAAATTGGTTACCTGGCCGCAGTGAACACTTACATTTAAAATGTTGTGTATTACAAGCTCTCAGGGCTGGTTTCTGTGGGGTTTTCAGTGGCCTCTTGCTTGGTGTTTTCATTTATCTGATTTTAATATAAACAGAAGGTCAGGTCTCAGTAACTGGAAAATGGGCTTGGCGGCATGTTCCTGGTCCAGCCCTGTTGCATGGCCTCTGATGAGAGAGGAAGGACTCGGGCAGGCAGGTCACGTCTCCCAACATCGAGGGGAGGCTCGCGAAGCCACAGCCACTTCACAGACGCACGGTCGCTGTGTATGATCGCTGTTTCACGGATGACACCTTTCTTGTATTGCCTGAATGGCCTCGGTTGTGTCAGGGCTAAAATACTTATTTTGGAATCATGTAAGTCATATTTGCACATGATTCTGGAGCCCTGAGTTCAGATCCCAGCTTGGCGAATACGGCACGACTCACAGAGCCCTTACCTGCTGTTTTTTAACATCTTCACAAAAATGAGCCCACTAACCCCTCACGGCGACGGTACACGATGACGGGATAGAAATGATTATAATTCCCTTTTTGTGGGACGGAGATCGTGAGGGATCTTCTGAAGGTCACACGGCTGAATAACATTGAACAAAGTACTTGAGAGTCCCTTGTCCCCACATCTTGCCTTTCTGGTCTCTAAGGACCAAGAAACCCTGTCCCACTTTCTTATGGGGCTGTGGTCAGGATCCATGAAAACAATCACACACCTGTTCCTCTAATGTCTATCACACGGTGAGCAAAAAATACGTTTTGCTGAATGAATTAGACAGAGTGGCTCCTTTGCGCATTTGTTCAGAGAATGTTTCACTGAGCAGCACGGACACAGTCCCCAACTTCACAGGACATGAGCAGAGAGTTGCCTGATGGACCGGACGTGCTGTGGGGCAGGAGACAGACAGACACCTGGGAAGGATGGGCCACACCCACACGGATGGAAGAGTTCAGGCCATGTACATGGAGAGGCGTGTGGACAGCCGCAGGTGCACAAAAACACAGACAGTACTGGTCACACCTGTCCCTACTTCTCACTCTCGATGCCCAAACTCTCCTTCGGGGGGTCAACTCTGCACACATTCCACTCCGTTAGGAACCCCCCACCTCACCCTGGAGGAACCTGTCCTGGACTCGTCTAGCCTACTCTAAGTGTCTGTCCCTAGACCTCTGTCCCCCTGGGAGCCCCAGCAGCCTCCTCCCAAGGACGCCCTTCCCTCACCTGTGCTGGGTCCCCTGCTTCTGGACCCAACATCTCTGTCCTCCACTGTCTCGCGTGGGTGCAGCACATGGTCCAGGAGCTCACGGAGGAGGCATGAGAAAGGGACACGCGTGAGACCCTTGCACGTGTGCAGGTGTCTGTGTGCTGCCCACAACCGATGGTCCGCCCAGGAATGCAATTCTAGGTCATATGGCATTTTCCTCGGTACGTCTGCCGCTTTCTTCCTTGTGACCTAGTTCCTTGAGAGCCGGTCAAGAAGTCCAGTTCTGTTATGAGTTTTGATCCTCTGTATGAAGCTGGGCTTCTGAGAGTCTTTGCCAGTTTCTCTGGCGGGGGATACATTCCCACGTTCTGGGCCACGCGCTGCTGTGGAGTCAGTTCAGGGAAATTTTTTACTTACTTCCAGCGCTATTTTATCCTTACTGTTTTCTCTGGTTCTGGATTGCTATTATTTGGCTGTTGTGCTTCCGGAGCCATCTCTTGTGTTGTCTTATCTTTTCTCTGTTTTCCCCCAGGGTTTTGTCCTTCTAACTGGACAGTTCCTTCAACTTTACCTCCAGTCCTTCTCTTGAGTTCTATTTCTTGCTATCTTTCATTTTCCTGAATTTCTTTGAGGTCCTAATTGTTTTCTCATCTTCCTGTTTGAGAATATTACACCTTTGCAGGGAAGATTTTCTCTATTTTCTCCGGGTTGTTTTTTCTGTTGCGCTGTTTCATTTTAGAGGCTTTTCCCCGTGCCTGGTCCTTGGACGTCCCCCACACGTGGGGCAGGACTGCGCTGACTGCGGGTCTCGGGTGCGGCCGGACCAGGCTGCTTCGTCAGGTGGTCCGGCAGGAAGCGGCCGTTCCTCCCGGCAGGCGACGTGCTGGGAATCCAGTGTGGAGACTCCAGGGTCTCGGCATTCCTTGCACAGATGCCCACGCAGCCCTCCCCTCAGCAGACAGTGACCCCGTGGCAGTGACCGGTGACCTCGGTGACAAACTCTGTGCTTCATTCTCTCCAGAGAACATTTTTTTAAGCTGATCCGGTCTCGGGGGTGAAGAGTTGGCTCATCGGCTCTGGGCCCGGAGCGGCACATTGGGGTGGCTGCTTCTACCCACGCGTAAGACCAGTTTCCCCGCTGTCAGGTCCATCGTCAACACGTCCAGCCGTGCCTGGTGCCATCGATTCGGGAGTTCTAGAGGATTCCAGGGTTCAGGTTTCGTCAGGGCCACCCGAGGTTCGCCTGTTGTTAGGGGCCGGGCGTCTGCTAGAGCTCACAGTACTCAACTCTCTGCTCCTTCGCCTCCAAAATTCTGGTGCTGTTTCTCCTTCCCATTATTTTTCCCAGTGTCCTTTTGCCTTTAAGAACCAGACTCTTGGCCGCTGTTTTAGTGAGGTCTGCAAGGCGGCCCGAGCTAACAAGTGTGTTCAACTCTTTCTGGAACTTGGACATTGTCTACTCAATTTTCTTTAAGTTTATTTATTTTGAGAGAGAGAGAGACAGAGACAGGGAGTGAGTGAATGGGGGAGAGGCAGAGAGAGACAGAGAGAGAGAATCACAAGCAGGCTCCACACTGTCAGCACAGAGCCCGACAAAGTGCCTGTTCCCACAAACCGCGAGATCACGACCTGAGCTGAAATCAAGAGTCAAACGCTTAATCGACTGAGCCATCCTGGCGCCCCGACTTAATTTTAAAGAACTTAAAGAATATGGCTCTGTCCTACCTATGTAATTTTATTTTGTTTTTATTTTTTATCATTGGCTGCCTTTTCTTTTCTTTTCTTTGTTAAAGTTCACTCATTTGTTTTTGAGAGGGAGAAGGTGTGCACGCGCACACGAGCGGGGGAGGGACAGAGAGAAACGGAAGAGAGGGTCCCAAGCAGGGTCTATGCTGTCAAGCGGAGTCTGTGAACCGTGAGCTGAAACCAAGAGCCAGACGCTCAGCCAACTGAGCCACCCAGGCGCCCTTCCCGTGTATTTTAGATCCCGCCACATGGCCCTGGAGCTCTGGTGGTGGCTGCCTGTTTCCCCCCACTCTCCGCCCGCAATCCCATGCCCACCCATGACCGTTCCCTCTTGCTGACCCTTTGAAATCCGTCTTGAGGTCCACCCTCCCGTAAAGTCACTCCTGACCAGTCCAGAATTCAGGACTCTCTACTTTTAGGAACCATCTGATACCTTGCACCAATCTTGTAAACCACCTTATTGTGGTCTTGACTTTTTGAGATGCATTTCCCTTATCATCTCGATTCAACTGTTTTCTCCTTGGCTTAGGGACTGTGCCGTATAGTTAATTGTTCTCAATCCTCTCTGTGCCAAATGAAGGAGTGGGTCTTTGATACGTCTGTTTCTATCGATCAATATTATTGGCACTTTCAGAACGGGCCCACCAGTCTTAGACTTGATTTTACCAGCATCTGGCTTTCAACAAAATGTGTGCTCTCTCCTCTCCCTGTACAAAAACAACATTTACTATCTTTGTCATTGACGAGACTAGAATGTTGAGAATGTTAGGATAAAATTACCCCAAGAACCAGGCTACCTCTTGGCAGTGAGATTAGAAAATTAAACCGCTTTGTAAATCACATAGACTTTTTCTATTTTAGTTAAAAATGTCAAGCGGTTGATAAGGTTTCCGGAAGGGGCTGGTCCATCATGAGCTAGTGAACTGCGTGCGAGGAGATGCTGCTGACTACGGTAACACTCTCAGGGCGGTAGGGTCTGGAGGAGGTAGAAGCCTTAGAAATCGCCAAATCCATCTTTCAACCTAGAAAATGAAGAAACCGAGGCCACAGGGATTCAGTGGTGTGCACGGGCCGACGCGTGGGGTGGCATCAGACCAGACTTTGTCTGCGAGCAGCTCTTCCGTCGGGCACCACGCGGTAGAGGCTGACGCCAGCCAGAAGCAGCACCTCCGTGTGGGGCCCTTCCGCACCCCGCAGGCATCCCGCCCGCACCGGCCAGAGGAGGGCGTCCCCGGAGAGAGCCGCGCACGCAGATACCAGCGTCGGCTTCTCTCGACAACGCGGCAACTTCAACTTTGTCTTTCTGAACATTTACAGGCTGACGCCGGCCCTCTTGGTCTGAAGGGCGCCAGGTCACACGGAACATTAGCAACGGAGGCCACCCGGTCCGCATTTAGTCCAGATGAGGAATTTAACGCTTGAGGCGGCAAGTGTGACAATTCCGTTAGTGAGTGGCTGTTCCGCGTGGTACCGCCACGGGCACTCAGTGCCGTGGTAACGCTTAATGCGGCAGGAAGACTTGGCACTTGGCACCACCCACACCGGAGACGTGAAATACGTCACACTGATGCGGCCGTCCCAGCTTCCGTGAGCCGCGGTCAGTAGGATACGCAGGAAGAACTGAGAAGCGTGCCACTTGCAGGAAGAACTGAGAAGCGTGCCACTTGCATGATGGCACCGGGCACAAGCGTGTAAGACAAGGCATAAAACAAAGGGCTAAAGATGTCCTTCCATCTCTTCCCCAAATACATGCTAGATTATTCTTCAGGCGCAGTAGGACACGATACTTTGTCTTCACGTGGTTGCTCAGTTGCGAAGTATTTAAAATTCTGGTAGTTGAGGGATTGAGTTGTTTACAGATTTAGTGTGGGAATGCAGGTGATGCATATGAATGTCTGTGGCTTGTGTCTATCATAGATGTACATTTTATGTACACACACGTGCACACACATGTGCTCGCACACACATACATATGCACACACATGCACACACACATGGATACACATGCACGCATACAAACATGCACACACATGTGCTCACACACATGCACACATACCCACACACACCCACATGCATACACACACAAGCACGTGCACACACATGTACAATGCTTGCCCGAGATGCACATATGCACACATGCACATACACACGTGAACACATAATGCACACACGTGCACAGACATGTGCACACACATGCAACACACGCCTGCCTGCATATGCACACACACAAGCATGCACACACAGTACACACGAGTGCACACATGTACACACATGCACACATGTGCACAGTGCACATATGCACGCACACCCACATGTACACAAGCCTGCATGAGACGCACGCATGCACACAAACACATAATATGCACACACGTGCACACATGCATGTGTACACACGTGCACACACATGTACAACGAGCACACACACGAACACATAATGTGTACGTGCACACACGTGTGCACACATGTACACACGAGCACACACATGTGCACACACACGCACACACACGCACACTCCAGGCAAGATACGCCCTTGATAGAAATTTGAAGCTTCTTAAATATGCATTTTCTAATAAGCAAAATATATAAGCTTTTACTCCACATAGGTTTTCAAAAGCTGCTCTACAGTTTCGTCGACAGCAGGCTACAAATAATGAGCCTGGAAATCTGGTCGTTATAAAGATTTAAGAATGTTTTCTTCATAACGTAGCCTCGATTTTAGTGTCTGTGGCAACGGCTAGTTACAAGCTGTCGCCGCTGCACATTTTTGCCGAAGAGCAACCTTATCCCCAAATCCATCTGCGTTTGGGGCTCTGCCCCCGGAGCCGGATGATATCTCAGCTGAACGCAGCTATGTTCATTCCCGTTATTTCCGTCTCCGAGTCCAGGAGGCGTGCTGGGCCTGAGGAAGCACACGGCAGCTTCTTTATTGCGTGACTGCCCTGCTCACGACCCGGCCCAGGGTGTGTATGTGGCGCAGCCACGTCCCCGTGCAGGTGACTCTTCGTCACAGAACACCACACGCGCGGCCGTGGGTCCGCCACTCATCCTACCACCTGCTCTCCTCCCTGAACTCAGACGACGAGATGCTACGTTCTCTGTGGCAGGCTGCTGTCTGCTTGGACAGGCAGCCTGCTTGCACACGGTAGCCGAGTGAGAAGCGCTGGGGGGCACCCTGTTGGTTTCACACGAGCCGGAGTGAAATCTCACGGGAAAGGTGCTCTGAGGACAAATTCGGGGCCTCCGCTGTGCCCCTCCTCTCAGGATCTCTCCTGGATCCTCTGAATGTGGCGTCTCTGTCCCGTCTACCTCCAGCTTGCTTGTCTCTGTGAGCAGGGAGGTGCCCTCAGGGGACACGGGGGTGCCCTGTGTGGCTGCGCTGGTGGCTGTGGTCTTTCAGAGTCCCCAGCCAGAAAGGAGGTGCAGAAGTGGCTGGCGGGGGAGGCGTGCTGCACGGTGCAATCACACTGCTTTATTTAGGTGTGGTGTCCCTGGGAGTCTTGCTTGGGTGTGAGGTCCTGGGGTGTGTGTGTATGTGTGTGTGTGTGAGGCAGTTCTGTCTCTAACTTCCTACACGGCGGTCCTCACTTCTCTCCTCTTGCTTTGAAGCTGCTCATGTGTTTAGGCAACAAGGAGGACTATCTTCCTGGGCACACCTGCCAGGGACCTGGGCACACCTGGCTGGGGTAAGTCCTCGGTGTGGTTTGTCTACTTATGTTTGTTTTATTGAGCACTTGGCTCATTTGCAGAAAGACACGGGATGTTTTGGTAGCAAGGCTCTAACCCTCCCCGCGGGTCCCCCACGAGCGCTAACAAGGGTAGGAGGCTTCCTCATCGGCCCCAGCACTTTGCCCCTCCAAAGGGGACAGGCTTCCGAAGCCGTCTTCAGATGCGGCTGGACCCGCCGAGTTCACTGCATTCCGGGTCTCATCCGGGTTGTAGAACTTCTTTCTTTTTTAAAGAAACTCAGCACTGCTGCTTTTACATGGTGCAGACACCCTGCTGGGGCCTGGGGAGGAGGGAGCCGCGCGTGGGGAACGCAGGAGAGGCGCGCGCACTGGCCTTCGACTCCGTACTGGGTTAATGGAAACGGTTCTGCCGCGAGGCACTTAAATCTGTCTCCATTTTTAACAGTAAGGAGACAGGAAGTTTTTCCAAACTGCCGACCTCTCCTCCCTGTGAGCAGAAAAGTAAATCTTAGTCGTACAAATGCAAAGGTTCTGAGACTGTTTGTTCCAGAAATGGATGCCGGTCTGGGACCAGAAAGCTCTTTACTGACGAGTGGGTCTGTCCTTAACTAGGGTCTGCGAAAAGAAGGCACCGATCAGATCCTCAGCACTTTCAAAGGCGTCGTCTGCAGCCGGGGGCCACAGACCAGGTGTGTCTGGGGGTCTGGAAGCACCGAGGGGGCTGTGTCGGGGATGCCCTTGTTCCCTGTGAGACTCTCGCCGGGCCAGGGGGTCGGGAGGTTGCCGAGGCCCCTTCCTTGTAGGATCCCGTGTGTTTCCTTGAACAGTTCCCACGTCAACGCGGTTCCTCACATGTTTTATTGAAATAACAGTCTCAAAAATGTAAAACTCCCCGGCGCTAAAAAGAAACGAGTGAGGGCCGGTGTGTATAGCACGGATCTGCTTGGGGATGAGTTTCCCAGAAGCTGAGACACGGCAAGAGAGGTCAACAGTGTCACATCAACTTATTGCAAGAAAAACAAACAACAGAAAAACCAGAACCCGAAGCAAAAAGGCCGGATCCTACAGGCCGTTCAGAGGTGCGGCTCCAATGTGATGTGCCCGTGGGCTTCCTGGGCCGCACACAGCACGACGTGGCCCTGACCCAGTGGCAGCCCCGAGGGAGAAGCCTGAAGCCAGACGACCCCGCCTCTGCCCGTATCCGGCCCTTCCCGGGTCAAGGGCTTTGCCGTCTGAAGGCTGGCTTGGAGAGGGCAGAGGGGGCTGGCTGACAGTCCTGGCCGTCCACTGCACGGTCTCAGAACGGTCCCTGCAGAGGCCGGGCCCAGGACTCCCCGAGCGGGGACGTCAGATTCCGGGACCACAGCAGGCAGGTCAGCCTTTGGCTGGAGGCTGAGAACCCAGAGTAATTCCGTTTCTCCGGAAATGACTCTCGTATAAAAACAATTTCTCGCCGCTGGCTGAGAACAATGCACGGGCTTCGCTACTTCTGGTCCTTCCGCCGCATCGTGACAAGAAAACGTAGGCCGCCAGCAGATGAGCCGGTGAGCTCTGTGCTGGGCAGGCCGGCGGGGTGCGCACGTGATTACCCGGCGGTGCGGCCCCGCTGGCTTCCTGCCCCCGGCGAGGGCAGTGACCCTGCCGCACGTGGGAGTGCCGAGGGGCCCACCTGGATGTGCTCGCTTACCTTCTGAAAGATGCCCGCGTGCCCCAGACGCGAGTCAGTGTCAGACGTGGGACAGGCCCGCCATTGCAAGGGGCGTCTGCCCTCAGGTACCTCCACACAGGCCGGAATCGCTAAACTGGGAACGGCAGTTGGGCGAGCGAGTGGCCGCCTGCGAGTCCCCGTGCTCTGAGCATCACCGGTTCTGTTCCCTGCGCCTTGGCGGCGAGCGGAAGGACCCTCATACGTATCTCCACTTCCTGGGCCGCGTGGGTTCTGTGAGCCACCCCTGAACCCCAGAACCTCAGGGCCGTCAGATTTCCGTTGAGCTGGAAACAGAAGGCACCAGAGAAGGGCACGGGGCGCAGGTGGGAAGGACTGAGCCCAGAGCCGGCGCACAATTCTGGTCCCCGGGCCCCGAGCTCAGTGTCTCCAGCTCCCTGGGGGCGAGAGAGCCTTCTGGCCAGCGTGCGAGGACGCCAGGCCGCACGCAGGTGCGTCCAGAGTCCCCTCGCTCCACAAGGCTTTGACGTCACGGCAGAAATGCTCCCAGCGGCACAGACACTTGCACTGACCCTGGAGCCTCCTCTGGTCCCCCTGCCGGTCCTGGGCCGCGCACCTGGGAACTGCTGCCCCGAGGCCACACTGGGCCCTTCCCCGCCTCCCCCCCCTCCCCCCACCCCCGTCTGCAGGCTGTCCTCACTCTCCACCCTGCTCCTGACCGCAGTCTCGGCTCACGATGTCTGCTCCTGTCCCGCACGCCATCCTGAAGCTGGGGCTCCGACCTCTCCCCGCCGGCACACGGGAGGCCCCTCACCTGCTGTCCTCCGCACCCCTGCCCTGGGGGACGGCCTCGGTCCCCGCGGGGAACTTGCTTTTCTGTCCTCACTGGGCTCCCGGCCCCCTGCCCCACCTGCCCCTTTGAGGGCTGACTCCCCCTTGCGCTGCCCCGTCCTGGGCCTCGGCTACCTGGTGGGCGGCCGCCCCTGCGTTCCGAGTCCACACCCGGGCACTGGAAGAGACGCCCACTCTGGTGGCCAGGGGCCTCGGCGCTCGGCACACGGCTACCTCGTCGCAGGGGCGCAAACGCTAGCCTCGCCGCCCGGCCGAAGGGCTGAACGAGTGAACGAAAATGTGGAGTTTCCCCACGGGCCAGGCCTCATCCCGCATTGCCTCCCTCTGCCCGAGCAGCGCAGTCCCCCTCGCTCGCCGGTGGGAGGCTCTCCCCTTGGGAGCACCCACCAGCCCAGGAGCGTGCGTCCACGTTCCTCTGCCCCGCTGTCCCTCGACGTGACTCCATTACGGCACCGGGGACGCTGTGTCCTACGTGTGTTTCCACAGGGAGGTGCAGGTGCTGTGGGGAGAGGTGCTTTCCTCCCCGGGATGTGCTCCAACACGCACAGCAAGTTCCTGACGCTCGGTGCAGAGGCAGTTAGCATCCGGGTGGTGCCCCCGGGCCTTCCTCTGGGAAAGGGCACAGTGTCTTACTATGGACGGTAAACTGAGGCAGTGTCATCTGCTCACGTGTAGAAGTCGCTCTGTGTTTCGCCCGTTTCCCTTATTCAGGGTCTTGCATTTCGCCGGTAGCTTCCCTTCTGCAGGCGTGTAGTGAGGGCCCACGGGGAGCCCGCGCTGTAAAGGGGCCCGCGGCGAGGCAGACGGAGAGGCTCTGTCCCAGGGGTCGAGGGCCATCCGTCTGGGAAGCAAAGTTTCCACACGGGCAGACGCGGCAATAATGGAGGGGTGTGTGCAAGCATGTGCTTGGCGAGGTTGGCCTTGGTGACACGTGTTTGACGTGTAGAAGGGAACCCGGTCTTCAGAGGGTCGTGAACACTCCTTGCACAAAGTGAGAGCCGTCGGGCAGTGGCTGAGGCGGAATGTGGGCTGAACTGGGGGCTTGGTGTCTACCCGTGTCTCCCACCTGCCGGGAGATGAAGTGAATTGTTCCAGACCCTTCTGGTAGCTGGAGCCAGAGCTGGGACAAAAAAAAAAAAAAAAAAAAAAAGTCTTCCAACTTCCAATTCCAAAATGTCACATTTGGAGATCTGTGTCCACGTCATTTCTTAGGTGAAGGTCACCATGAACAGCGCCTGGTGCGTTTATAAGTGAACGAAAGAGATCGAAAGTGACGTGGCCTCCTGTTCAGGCATTTTGGGGTGCACGGCAGAGCTCGTGTGGAAAGCCAGGCCCGCGGCTGGAGACGGGTCTCCGTGGGCACGCCTGTCTTGTCCCAGCCTCCTCCTCCGGCAGCCCCGGGCCACGGCCCCACGATCCGCACCTCTGGACGCATGCCTCCCTGAGTGCTGCACACCACAGGTCACGGCTGCTCCCAGGGCGGGAGGCGTCCCCCCCACTCCCCTCCAGGTATCCTTTCTGCTGGACAGCGAGCCCTCGGCTGTCAGCATTGCGGGGCGTCCCTCCAGCAGTCCGTGACGTCACATGGTCTCGCCACTGCCTCTAGGCCGCTCCCTACGAGCCCTGTGATTTCTGGAGGAAGCGACTGGCAGAGTCCCCGTGTCGGGCTGGAAATGCAGCCCGTCCATCTGCTTGCCCCTGCTGGGTCCCTGCTCCCGGGATGACATTCGCGGCGCTGTGCTGATGTCTGTCTGTCCGCCCGGTTCCTCGGTGCGTGTGTCCTGGGGCCGCGGCCAAGGGCAGCTGCCGCAGAAAAGGTTCGCTGGACCCCCAGCAGCTCGCCCCAGCCACACCGTCGGGGTGGGGTGGGTTCCCAGCAGCGGCACAAAGACGCGCAACGTGCGGGAGCCTCTCATAACCTGCAGAGGCTCCGGGGTGACGGCAGGAGCGGGAGAAGGACTCACCCGGGTGGAATCTCTACGCCTGTCGCCCGCCTGAATTCTGATCGTTTTAAAATCTAAAGACATTTTTGTGCAGTGTTCACACCGGAACGGCAGCAGTGGAAAAAGGTAATCTACGAAAATGCTCTCCAAGTACTCCACAGTGTTTCTTGTTTTCAGGAGAAAACAGATGACAATTTATAATTTAAGTAGATCTCTTCTGTAGAGTTATACATTTGTGAGTGATATAAAGATAAAAACAGCCCGCACGAAGGGATTAAAATTGCTGGTGGTTTCAGGCGTCAGGGCTGAAGGCCGAGCGCCAGCCTGCGGGGCGCACGGCATCCAGGGAGCGGGTGCCGTGCGTGCGAAAGGCTTACGTGAGGCTGGTCGCGGGTGTCCGAGGCAAGAACCCTGTTGTCATGGAGGCTGGGGCCCGAGGCCACGGGGGTCGGGGGCAGGCCTGGGCGTGCTAACTCGCCATCAGTCCCTGTGCCCGGAACACTGCCGGCTTACACGGTTTACTCCAGTAACTCGATGGAGACAACTGTGGGATCTCACGTACCGTCAGTTTCCAGAAGACTAAGTTAACCAGCCTTCTGGTCACTGGTAGCCCTGTCTGTGCAAAGGGACGGAGGCCATCCCGGAGCCTGCAGCGACCGGCCGGAAGCAGGAGCAGTCCAGGGTCGGCCTCCCACGCACCAGATCAGCTCTCACCATCGGGAAGGGATACGTTTGGCCAGAGTCTATCCAAGTGCATGGAATGATGGAATGACAGGGTCACAGTGAACGGGGCTGTCCCCAAGCTCCGAGTGTTTGGCGGGTATAGATCGCTATCAGTCCCGAGCATGGAGACGCAGGGCAGGGAGGGGACCAAGCTCACACCCTGTCCTCCCTTCTCTGTACAAATGAAGCCAGGACAATTTAAGTGGTTGCCTTGCTGTCCTTTGGCATTGCAACTGGTGACAAGAAGAAGATGCTCTAATCTTCCCGAAGTTAAATCATGAAGACACGTGACAGACCGAAAGGAACGTGTCTGGGCACGCTCACCAGCTCAAAGTTAAAATGCAGCGGCATTGGTGGGGGGGTCCTGCTCACTCGTCGGCTGATGGGAGCACAGAGACGCCGGGGCCTGGTGCTGTGTCCAGGGTGGCAGGAAAAGGACTCGGGGGGAAGACGCCTCCAAGAAACCCAGGCGACGACAGGTGTGCCCGTGGATGTGCCTTGAGGAGGTCAAGGTGACTTTCCACTTTCTCGTGTGCCCTGTCCCTGCACAGACACACTTGTGCTTCAGGCTTTGTTGTCTGGTCACCCGGCTCCTCTTCTGAATCCCGTGCTTGCCGTTCAAGGCTGGGCTGGTGGCAGGGAGGGGTGAGCCGGGTGACCATGACAGAGAGGAGAAGGTGAGTGTCCTTTTGTGCCTGGCGCAAAGCATCGGCCCCTCTGCTTTTGTCCGGCTGTGGAAAACACTGTCCTAGGCTGTGGGAGGGAGGAGCGGTCTGGGGGGCCAGCTCGCCCAAACACTAAGGGGGATCATTCTCAGGCAAGAAGAAAGCATGGCTTTCATGGCTAAGCATGCCGTTGTCCGGAATTGTCCGGAAAAGGCACTGTTGAAAATAATGATCAATTTTTTAAAAATGGATCCTTTCACAAATACTATAACTCTTTTTCCAAGAAGAAGGAAGTATTTTAGAAACAATTACATCCCCTATTGTGTGCAATGGGGTAACATCGCATCCTTCTGCTGGTGGGAACGTACGAAGATTCCTTTTGCTGGAAAGAAACTTAAAAGAACAGTTCCTGTTTTCCTGCTCTCCAGCCCCACGCTTCTCCTTATGACAACATGCACCAAAGAATCAAAGTCGTAAAAAGGTATCTGTAAAGATACTTATCACACATTTTTCATAACACGAGAAAGTTTCAAAAAACTAAATTATTTCTAACAATAAGAGTGGAGTTGGAAGTCAGCCATGAAAGTCAAAATAAAAGTCTTTACTGATATAGGAAAAGGCTCATGTTATAATGTTCAGTGAAAATAAAAAAAGAAATACAAATTTAAATCCTGAGACTGATTTGAATAAACAGCAAAAACGCATTAAAATCAAAGGAAAAACCCAGCAGCAGTGGTGGCTGACGTCCGGGGCAGATGTCACGCAGTGACCATAACGCAATCAATACTCAGAGAAGGCTGTCCCCATTTCCGTCCTTTACTCTAAGTCACTCTGACTCCCTTCAGCCTCTCTGGTGAACAGAGGCCCCTGGAGAGTCAGTTAAGAGCATCTGAAAAGCTAACCCCTTATCTTTCCAAGTTCGGAAGCGTTTCAAAGACTGAGGAGCCCTGCGTGTGCATGGTCCCTCCCCGCAGACCTGGTGCCAGGCGCCGTGCCGCGTGCCCCGTGTCCCCCCAGTGCCCCGATGGCCCCGGGTGGGGGCGAGAGCCACCGGACGCGCCTCCTGGCTGGGGAAGGGCTGTGAAAGCCCCCCCCAAATTCTCCTCTTCTCAGCCTGCACCACACCCCCTTCTTTTCGTGTATTAGAAGTCAATCTAGGATAATTTAAGAAGTGTCCCCAATAACGGCCATGCCCGCCTCACAGGGGGGACTGGCGCTGGAGGGGACAGAAGTCCACCAGGGTGTGGACAGCAGCCCAGGACCACGGAGCTGTGCTGGTGGCCAGTGCCAACACCCACGGGACCAGGACTTGTAAACTATAAAGTGCTTCTCGCATTGTCCTGCCGCTGTTGTTACTGTTACAGGCATTACGGGGGCTTCCCATAGGGAAGGGGGGAGGGGCTACAGCGGCGTTCCCGATGTCCGCTGGCCAGGACCCTTCTTGGCGGCCACCGTCCCACCACGCTGCGTCCCACCTGTGAGGCCTGTGCCTCCTTTAGCCACCTGTCCTTGGAGAGAACTCTGTCGGCACCCACCCCGCCTGTCCCCACCCCTGGGCCCCTGCCGGGAGGGGGTGAATCGAGAAGACACGAGGAGGGGCCTGTGCCCATATGTGGCCCCATCAGGACGGAGTCTCTGTTCCTGACCCCATGCCGAGTAGCTGCTCTCCATGTGACGTGACGGGCCAGGTCTGTATGAACAGGGACCGGAAGCATCCATGAGACCGAGTGCGCACGACCCGCGGTTGAGGCCTCTACTCCAGGACTGCTGTCTGGCGGACCCTTCCCCCGATGGCGCCTCTGCCTCCTGCCCTCTTAGCTTAGCTGCTCTCTGGAGAAGCACACGGCACCGCTGGGCCCGCCCCCCTCCAGCCTGTCCTCCCTACCTGCTCTCGGGGGAGCACAGACTCTCCACTCACAAGCCATTGCGCTGGCCGAGGGGCTCACAAAGCGGTTCGGGCACATCCCTGAATTGTTATGCATTATTTACGAATGGAATTTCTTCCAAGATGCTCATTTCCCTGCTCTCGCTCCCTGGAGTTTTAGGAAATGCATCCACTTGTACGTGAAGCGTATCCCTGGCGATGTTAAATATAGCATTAGGTAATATTCACAGCCCGGAGAGTGGCTACTAAATTACAATGAGTGGATCTTTCAAAGTCTGTTGAATCATACAAATGGAGTGCAGCACTCTCCCTTAGCGGGAAAGGGAAGGCGCGTTTATCTTGAGGATCCATTCTAAGCCCACAAGGGCTCGACGGAGACTGCCGGGGCCCAGGCACGCCTGTCCGAGTCAGGCTCCACACAGTCTCCAGGGCGCGTCCGGCTCTCCCCCCAGCCCGCCCGCCCGGGCCCTGCATCCCTGCGTGCTCCTGGCTACTGCGCTCTGTTCGGGCCAAGGCCGTGGGGCAGAAACGGCCAGGCGGCCACAGCGCCTGGCTCTCAGACGACACGCTGGCCCAGGGCCTGGAGGGGGCTCCGAGCAGCCCTGAGTCCCTGGACCCCACCCGTGAGTGCAACACGATGCCCGGAGATGGCTCTGGGGGGTCCCAATCTGGGGCGGGGCTGAGCCTGGCGAGGCCGCCTGGTCTGCCCTGACCCCTTCCCAACCAGGCCCGCTTCCTTGATTCCGCCGTGGGAGGAGAGCCAGATGCAGGACGGCACCGTCCCTGGTTGGGAGTCGTCCTCTGCGGCCACAGGGAGGCCTCGGGAGCGAAGGTCATGGCGGCACCACGGGGGCATGGCTGGGGCTGCTGGGGGGACAGCCCTCCTCCCCAGCTCCTGGGAAATGCTGGGGCCACGTCACGGTCACAGGCAGGGCTGAAGTCTGTGAGGTGGAACGCCAGGCTCTGGCCTCGCGTCCGCAGAAGTCTGTCCGGCCGGGACCGAGACGTTCCCAGGCCGCCCCCCACCCGGGAGAGGGGAGGAGGACAGATTTGTGAGGCAGCTTCTGGCACTTGGGGTCTTCGGGGCACGGGTTTGTCACCACCCAAGATTTTTCAGATTCGTACCCGCTCCTGCTAGATGCTTCTACCCAGAAGAAGTCTCCTTCCTCCGTTACCTGCAGACTCCCTCTGACCAGGTGCCTGCCTTCTGTATACACACACCTGTTCCTTGGGCAGCGGTTGTCCAACTCAGGGAGCATCAGAATCCCAGACCGCAGGGCCCCCTCCGCAGCGTCTCACCCAGCAGGTCTGGAGTGGGGCCCAAGCACGTGCTGGCTTCCCAGAAGGTTTCCAGGTGGCACTGATGTTCCAGGTCACGGAACCCTACTTTGAGAACCCTTGCCTTAGGGGCACTGACCCCGCCTCCAGCTCCAGGGCTGGGCCCGACAGTCAGGAGGGCGATCAGGGAGGGCTCGCAGGTGGCTGGAGACCCAGCTGGAGCACTGGAACAGAGGATGGTGTTGGCAGCTTCTCGGAAAGTTCCCCCTTGTGTTTCCGCGAGGTCCTAGAAGTGACCCCTCCGGTGTCTTCTGTCCCGTGACTCGGGAGAGCTTTGCAGCAGAGGGGCCGGTGATGGGGCAGAAGCCCCTGAGGGAGGGAGGCTCTTTGTTTCCAGTTTACGTGAGACAGTTAATTCTGCATTTTGTAAGCCCGTCGGACGAGGGTTTTCCATTTACTGCAGCTGGCGACATACTCAGTCACACAGAAACTTTTCAGACAAAAGCACTAAAATCTCACCGAACGAAAGCAGCGTTACCGCCAAGTGAGCACTTCCTCCCTCCGTCTCTCGCTAATTCAGGCAGGAAGAGGGTACGGTTTCAATCGGGTCTTGGGGTCTAATGTTTGACACACCGTTTTCTCTTCGGGACACAAGATCAGAGAACGAGGAGAAGGGAGTCCTCACGAGGGTCCTCAAGGTGTGGGTACAGGTGAGCGCAGTGTGACCGCTCTCCAACACGGATTTAAGGAACGGGCTCACAGTGGGGCTCACCAGGCGGTTCCCCCAAAACCGTTCATTGCGAAACAGATTCCGGGCGCTGGGAGCCCTTCCTGGAATCCTCACCCGTGTGCACGCTGAAATCTGGTGGGGGGTTCCCCACCCGGAGATCCCCTCTCCCCCCCGCCTGCAAGCTCTCGTGTGGGGACGTGCACCTCACAGCGGGAGGAGCCTGGCCCTTCCCGTCCCAGGGGGGAGAGTTGTCAGCACGCACTGTGGGTCCCACAGCGGCTCAGCCCCCCCGACCTCAGGAACCCTCCTGTCCGCGCTTCCCACGGAGAAAGCGGCTGCCGTAATCCCAGTGCACGTGGTGGCGGTCAGAACTGAACTTGGGGAGAACCCGAGATGATGCCTGTTGTTCCCACCAATTTCTGAGGAGTAAACACTCTGTTGATGTTTCAAAGCCATGTTTATATATTCTCATCATTAGTCAAGAAATGAGAGCCAGGTTATAAATGCTACGTCTAGACTCGACCAATCCAGACTGTGAATGCCACCGAGTGTCCACGGGTATGCTTACGGACGTTAGTAACTGCCCGAAAATGCCCAAGTTCCTTCTCTGTGAATGTGGAATTATTTGAAACATATATAGAATTTCGTCAACATCAAAAGTGTGCCCCAAATGCGTTACGTGTCTTGTTTTTCAGATTTAAATGCACCGAATCAGTCACGCTGAGCTCTAAAATACATAATGAAACAGGCAACGGCCAGAGACCTGGCCATCTGGGCAGACGTACTATGGGCAGCAGGCAGACTGCTTTTCCAGGATAATGGCCAGGGAGCTTTGTATTTATTTATTTATTTTTTCAAATAAAGGATGTATTGTGACAATAAAGGTTAAGTGTCGTCTTGGTCTGAAAGGACTGTGCCTGAATCTCGTCTGTCTGCACACATGTGACTAATAATAAGCTGTGAGCGGCGAGTCCGGAACCCTCTTGCTTTGATTCTACTCCATACAGATAAGTCCCCAGATCTCCAAATTTCTGCCCCCTGTACCGTCGTGCAAGCTACCAAATTGATATTAAAACATATATGCCCTGACTTCTGGTTTATAATGCCAGTGACGAACGGTAAAAAGGAGAGGCGTGCCATAGGGTTCACGGATGGGGTGATGGCGTGCACAATGACGGCTCATAAAGAACGAGGGGGGAGTTCTTGATTCTTGCGGGTTCGTGAAGTAAAACACCGATAGCCTGGCTGAGTGGCTTCGTGCACAGAATTTTTCATGAGCGTCCCACGGCGTGCCCTGCTGTATGGCATCCATACATTAATTAGAGCATTCAGCAAACACTGCAGTGTGCTCCATGCACCCGAGTGAATCTTCATTTTTCACATGCAGGCCCTTACTAATTAAAATCAGCTTTGCAATTAAACGCGGAAAATTGTGTTAAACTTTCAAGCGTAGTTAGAAAAAAATGCAATTATGCTGGGGTGTTTTATTTTAATGCAAATGAAATTTCTATCAGTGTGAAATGGGTAAAAGGGAAGTGCAGGGATCCCTGTTTCTGCTTCCTCTTTTCTTTCTTTCTTTCTTTCTTTCTTTCTTTCTTTCTTTCTTCTTCTTTTTTTTTTTTTTTTTTTTTTTGGATTATAGATGCTCTTCTCTGTTGCACATCGCAAGGCTCCACTCCACTATTTCTCGCCAGTACCTGGCTCTGTTCCAAGGCTTTTAGTGAGTGCTCTCTGCCAAGGCATGAATAATACAGCCCCCAGGCTGTTGGCAGAATCCAAATGAGGCATGCGTACATCAGGAAGCAAGCCCTCGACTTCAGCTCCAGAACAAGCTCCAGTGAAGACAGGCAATTATTCACCCGCGGCTGCCGCCATGGCAATCACACTGGCGGGTGCAGAGGTATACGAGATGGGAAAAAAAATCTGAATATGGAATGTGCACAACAAGCCAGAGAGAATCCAATAATTTTCTAATGAAAAAGGAAAGCTACCATTTGGAGCTTTTAATTTTAAAGTTTCAAGATCAATTGACTTGACTCAGAATTTTCTAAATTGGGGAGGAATGAAATATGATACTGATACCCATCACCTAGCTTTTGGGTGCTTGTTGAGTGGGCAAGACTCTGAAGGTAGATTTCAGGTCAAATATTCCATCAGAACCTTATGCCCAACAAACACATACTTTTAGAAACTGAAGTGAGGGGTAAATATAAATGAAATCCACTAAATTTCAGAAAGAAATCTGGAGAGGTCACACAACAGATGAGTGAGGAATGAATCCAAGTTAGGGGTTTCCTCTGTCTCTCTGTCTCTCTCACTAGAGGCTCATACAACAATCGCTATTCAGAAAGAAGTAAATCCAACAATTACAAATGTTCCAGGATGTACATAACTATTACAGAAAAGGCTACGATTCAAATGCCTCTACACTGGTTAGTATTAATCTGTAATAGATATTGATATATTTTTTATCATTCCTATTTCTAATTGGCATTGGTGAAATTTCTAAAAACTTTAAGAATAGTGAATTGACCATAATTTTGGCAAAAAATTTAGCTTACAGAGATATAGCCCTTTCTAAACATTATTTTGCTTTAACACAAACAATATTTCATCTCAACAGGGGGAGAAAAAACATGCATTGTGAATATAAGGCAGTAGAGTTTTCAATCTTCGTTAAATGTTCATGAGTAGATTTTTTGCAGAAATGCTTTGACATTTGGCATTTTGCTCCTATCTTAGTATCCGTTCTTGCAAAGCTCTGGATTAATAACCACATCTCTCCGTCGTGTGGCTGAGCGGCCACAATGATTTTACATAAGAAGTCTTATGTGAGGCTTTTTGTCACCATGTCCCCACCCTTCCTTGAGATGTCCGTCTTTGGCCGGGGGGACGTCCAGCCTGAGGTGCCCCCGCCAGCTCTGGGGTCAGGCTCAGCAGCCACGGACACCCTGCGCCGTGGTGTTGCTCACTCCAAGGACGTTGCCTTGGTGACGTCCACACACTTCCCACCTGACCTGGCCCCTGCTCCGCCAACACATTCACGGGCCGGCAACTTCCTGAATTCCAAGGGTGTGGCTTCCACACATTCCATTTTCTCTGCCACCTTCCCACCGCAGAGATAGCTGTGGACACGTGGGAAACCAGTGGTTTTTCACCCATGGGCGTCTGACATGCTTACACTCTGGGAAAGGAGGTGATGCGGAGGAGAGCAGAGGGGGCTCAGGAAGCTCCTGTCCCTGAACTTGGGCATCTAAGACTTTGGAAAACCCACTTAAGATAGATAGTTTTGGGGCACTTGGGTGGCTCAGTCGGTTGAGCGTCCGACTTCGGCTCAGGGAATGATCTCACAGCTTGTGAGTTCAAACCCTGCGTCGGGCTCTGTGCGGACAGCTCGGAGCCTGGAGCCTGCTTCGGATTCTGTGTCTCCCTCTCTCTCTACCCCTCCCCTGCTCATGCTCTGTCTCTCTCAAAGATGAATAAACATTGAAAAAGAAGTGAGTTTTCCCATCTACAAAGAAGCCCCGTAGTTGGACCCATGTTTGAGATACACGAGGGTCTCTAGCTGCCTGTAAGTATCGCTGAGAAAAGTCGTATGCACTCAGGGAGGCAGAATTCACTGAGCCACGTGTGAGGCTGTGTGACAGTGAGTGCAAAGGAAGAGGTCAGCTCACTGCATACAGAAGAGGCTATGTTAGTGCCCTGGTTCATAACAGGAGAATTATTTCTGCCCCGATCGCCAAGTCCGTAGTGTTTTTGTCACACGTGTATGGTGGTAACACGAAACCTCAGGTGGGAAAAACAGAAGTCAGACTCACGTGTCCAGATACTAACGACGCTTCTGAAGAGAAACGTTTCTGATGTTGATTAGCTTCATGAGGGGCCTGGTCCTTATTCTGTCTTCCAGGGCACAGAGTGTTGACTGAGCCTGGATCCCTGCTTGTCAGTGGATGGCAATTCAGATGTGTTTACCTTCGGCACTAAGGGACTGATGTACCACTTGCACCAGGTAGTGGAACTGTTTCTTTTTTCCCATTTTTGCTTCGGCTGCCCAAAGACTCGGAACAAAATGCAATGCTCTGTTCAAACCCCTGATACGTCCTGGGTTTCTGGTAAAAATATGTTCCTGCTTCCCTCACATTCTTCCTAATTTACATCTTTGATCCAACTTTTAATTGTGCAGAGTTGTACGCATGTTTACCAGCTACTTCAGACTGTTTATGACCCGTGAACATAAACAAATGCCCGTGGGGGCACCTGGGGGCTCAGGTGGTTGAGTGTCTGACTGAAGCTCAGGTCATGATCTCACAGTTCATGAGATCAAGCCCCATGTCAGGCTGTGCACTGACAGCACAGAGCCGGCTTGGGACTCTCTCTCTCCCTCTCTCTCGCTCTTTGCCCTCCTTTTCCCCTCAAAATAAAGAAATACACTTAAAAGAAAATAAAAACATACCCATGAACAGACTGTCTTTTGTTCAAGCACAGTATAGATTTCCCACACCTGCCTCAAATTACTTTCCACGTGTTCAAATAAATAGATGTGTCCACATACTAAAGTACCTTTTTACTTGACTACGAACTGACGTGATATATGAATAAAATGAAATTATGTCCCTAATAAAATGAAAATACATTCCCTGAATATCATGTTGCTAAAATACCAAACGGGTGGGTAATTTCATCAAAACCAAGACCCGGGCTGCCACTCTTGTCACACTGGAAGAGGCTGGGTCTCGTTGGGGATGGAACAGCAGAGAAGTCAAGGCCACACCTGTGCTGTGGGTACGGAGGTCAGGGCCACACCCGGGCTGTGGGGTGCGTGCAGACACTTATGTACATAAATAGCTGTCAGAGGGGAGAGACTTCGGTAGCAGGGAATCCTTTAAAGCCAGAAATAATTGAAATGTTACAGATTTGAAATAGCGCCAGTCACAAGATATTAATGTATACATGAGTCTCATCTACCACGAGAAGCACCTTTTCGGTTTAGGTAGTTCAAGTGTCATCCCTTAGTTAAAAATTACCGGTAATATATAATCACTAGGGAAATGAAAATCAAAAACTACAATGAGATATCACCTCACACCTGTCGGAAATGGCTAAAATCAACCACGCAAGAAACAAGTGCTGGCGAGGAGGTGGGGAAAGAACCCTCGTGCACTGTTGGCGGGAATGCAAACTGGTGCAGCAGCCAGAGACCAGGGTGGAGGCTCCTCAGAAAACTGAAAACAGAGCTACTCTATGATCCAGTGGTTTCACTACTAGGCATTTACCCAGAGGGAACGAAAACACTAATTTGAGAAGCTCTATGCACCCCTATGTTTATTGCAGCATTAGCTATAATCACCAAGATATGGAAGCAGCCCGAGTGTCTCTTGGTAGGTGAGTGGAGAAAAACCACGTGGTATGTGTATATATATGTAGGAATATTATTCAGCCATAAAAAGAAGGTATTATGCTAAGTAAAATAAGTCGGAGAAAGGCAAATATCATATGGGGAATCTAAAAAAAAGCCAAAGAAACACACAAAAAGCAGAATCGGACCTCTACGTACACAGGACGAACTGGTGGCTGCCAGAGGGATGGGGGTGAGGAAGGAGGAAGACGGGTGAAGGGAAGGAGGAGACACAGCTTCTGGTCACGGAATGAGTGAGTCACAGGGATGAGAGGCAGAGCACAGGGGACACGGTCGGCGATACTGTAACGGTGTCGCACGGGGACAGATGATGACTACACTTGTGATGGTCACAGTCCAACGTATAGAGCTGTCAGATTATTGTGCTGCACGCCTGATGCTAATGTAACATTGTGTGGCCACCATCGTAGAAAATTATCGACAACATATAGACATCAAAAATAAAATGGACAGCCCTGACAGTCTTGTCGAGAAGCGGCTTATGTGGTCACATGAGTTCTCAATGGTGATTAGTTCTACATAACAAAGTCTGTAAGTATCTCATTCAAAAACTGAGGAAATCGAAGTCCTAAATGTTCAGTAATCTGTCCAACGCCCCTCGCTGACTCGTGGCGCCGTGGTGCTGGAGGAAAGTCCTTCGTCCGCCGCCACCACATTAACTGTTTCTACCAAAATGTTAGAAATTTTAACGATTACGCAGACTATGACTTGTGATAAAAATTATGACATTATTTTAAATTCAATTAGAAATGGGTTGAAAAATTGTCTAAAACTGGATGTGTCCGTGACCCTGCTCTAAAGTGCCGGCCCCATCACTCCTGGAAGATTCGCACGCTCTGTGCTCACACCCGCATCGTGTCCCAGAGGAAAATGCAGGCTGGCGGTCTTGAGGCCACCCCCAAGCTAAGCGCCGAAGTTCTGTGCACGCAGGGAAAGAGACCTCGCAGGCAGGTGTGCACGCCCATGTCACGTGGGGACGTGGACGCACCGCTTGATGCGCCTTGGGTAAGAATGTGTTTCAGAGGGTTCTTTGGAAACGTCATGGGTTTTCCTGAAAAACCGTGGTGATGAATTGTCTAGCTAACACCTAATTCAAACTTTCTAGCCAAATGTGATCACTCCTTCCGGTAACAGTATGATAAATTTTAACCATTGACTAATCAAGAGAGGAATAAGGGAAAACCTTGATTTCATTCATGGCTTGCTAACTTGTTTTTCATTGAAAACATAATCAATGTGGTTTTAAAAACCTTTAGATTAAGAATTTACAAAATAAATTCTTATAAAATAAAATAACATACTTTAAGTAAACTAATTATTTAACTTACATACTCAGGATTTTACTATAATATACAATAACAATAATAATATGATAAATTGAATTTAGGTTTTAAATAGCCAGATTCCCTTAGAAACGACCTGTCGTTCCTTTGGTAGGTAGAGAAATCTGATAACCATTTCATCATGGATGCTTGTTAAAAATTCCCCATCTCCTTAGATGCTAGCATGGGGGTTTGGGGAGTAATTTGTAATTTTCCCCTTGATTTTACTGAAGGACAATCAAAATAATTGCTTGATTTCACCCGTAAATTAATGTTCAGCTGAAGAGGAAATGAAACGTAGGGCAGCGCAGGCAGGGTCACCCTGAGGTGTTTCAGGCACACCTGGTCGAGGGTCTGAGCTTTCATTACGTGGGCTTCCTTCTTGATGGTTTGTTAGGATGAACGACCTTAGTCCTCGCAACCTAATTTGTGAAAAATTAGCTAAAAATTTATTCTAGCCTGTAAACATCTCCAACTCCTCACGACCGAAACCTTCCCTTGAAAGGTAAAGCTGCATTAATAGCACAGGGAAGAAATTCCTTATGGAAAAGTAAATCTAAAGATTGATCTCTTCATGACTCTCAGCCCTAGATGTGCAATACAATTCTGCTGTGATGCGTTTTTAGCAATAATTATCTAGCCACCTGATCTCCTGGATGTCCACACCCAGTGCCGTTACGGACCTAAACTCCAGTGTTTGCAAGAATAATATAATCGTTTAAGCCCCAAAGTCTCATTAGTGTGATCTGTCCTGGGTGTTAATCTCCTGCCGGGACCTCCCCCAGCAGCTGCCCAGGTGCCCACCTGGGCTTCCTTTTCCAGGACAGATAAATTATGGAAGCTGAGTTCCTGCAGAAGGATCAGGAAGGTCACACTTTAATTTACCATCCATGACTTGCCACCCTGCCGCTACCAGAATGAGCACGTGGGCACGGACAAATAAGCCATCCCAATGAGGCAGAGGGAGGCTCTTAGCAGGTGCCCTGTGTGTGTGGGAAAATGAGTTTAAGGCTGTTCTTAATTTGTGTCATCTTATGTATTATCGTGAATTCTGCCCACCCTCTGAGACTTTGCCCGGGAAACCAAAGGCTGAATTCACAGCAGAGGAGAGGAGGAAAAGACAGCACTCGCTCTTTTCCAGGAATACCCCCCACTCATTTTCGTCCTTGGGTTTGGGTGTCTCAACAAGCCACTGTAGACCATATATAGTGAAAAAGGCGGCCGTTACCTTCTGTGTCTTGCGTATTTGCCACTGACGTGACCGCTGCCGTCACAGCCCGGCGTGGGACAGCTGCAACGGGAAAGAGGTAATTACATGGGGGCTTCGCTGCAGGCGGGTGGGACCGAGCGCTTGGTGGCATCGGGGGAGGGGCACACAGAGGGACGGAGAGGAGGCAAATCTGGAAGGAGGGAACAATTAGGGCTGCTTTTTCTTAGCAGGTCTCAGGGAGTTGCCTCCATCAGTGCAGCAGGGTAGGACCAAGCCGCCGACAGACCGGGGGCGGGAGGGGAGCGGTGTGCCCATTAAAAGGCATGGGTTCTCTACACGGCTTCTGGGGATACATCGTGCCCACGGAGTACTAACCTGAAGGGCTCCTGTATGGCTGGTTCCACGGGAACTGCAGAGAGATGGGAAACAGAGATTTATCATCGATCACACGCGCCCTCTCCCACAGAAAGCTATCGAGAGGGTGGTGTCAGAGCAGGTCCGAGTGGCCCTCACACCCAGCTCCACAGGACGAAGGGGACCCTGAACGGGGCCTCCGGGGGCTTGGAGAAGCGCGGACCTACCTCGAACCCCTTTGGACCGTGTCCGATGGCGCTTCTCCTCGGCGTCCACCTCCATCTGTGGATAGACGAGCAGGCGGTCAGTTCGGTCAGCAGCGCATGCGGCCAAACACGGCCGTCTTAGTGGCTATGGGGCAACCCTCTGGGAGAGCGACGTGGGGGGAAAGCACCAGGCGATCTAACTGTGTCACTTAACGAAGCAAAGCGGACCTTGACCTTGCAGGGGCCGCTTCAGCGGGAGGCCCCACCCTCTGTAACGGGGCGGGGGGGGGGGCTTTGATGAAGCTTAGGCACAGCCTCTTTGCCCTTTTCAAAGACCGATTGGGAGACCTCGGCGTGAGTTACGAGTGGCACTTTGTAGCCAGCACCTGAGAGGTAGCCCTTATGTTTGCAGGAAGGTTCATACGTGTAGGCTGGAATCTCCTCGGAACCCAAAGTTGAATCCGATCACACAGTTAAGGGGGGCGGGCAGGTGTGGCAGGACATGTCTGAGCTGGGGGCTGATGCCGTGTCATCTAGTTCCGGGTATAATCACCGTCCACACTGCTCCAAATCATCAGGATGCTTTCCAGGGACGACGAGGCCCTTTGCTCATGGTAACCAGCCCGTTTCACAGGTCACAGACTACCAAACATTTTTGTGTGTTACTGTGTCTGATCCTCACAATTTTCTAAGAAAGGTATCTTTACATCTGTTTTGCAGATAGGACTTGCCCAAGACTGTCTAACTAGGAGTTTTGGTTCAGGGCCCTGAATCCAAGCCACTTGTCTCTACACAATGTCTTTTTTTTTTTTTTTTAATGTTTACCCATTTATTTTTGAGAGGGAGGGAGAGAGAGAGAGAGAGAAAGAGAGAGAGAGAACACGAGCCAGGGAGGAGCAGAGAGAGAGGGAGACACAGACTCCTAAGCAGCTCCAGACTCTGAGCTGTCAGCACAGAGCCTGACACGGGGCTTGAACACACAGACCACGAGATCATGACCCGAGCTGAAGTCAGACGCTTAACCGACTGAGCCACCCAGGTGCCCCTACACATCATTTTTATTTTTTTAATTTTTATTTTATTTTATTTTATTTTATTTTATTTTTTTATAAAATTTTTTTTTAATGTTTATTTTATTTTTGAGACAGGGAGAGACAGCATGAACGGGGGAGGGTCAGAGAGAGAGGGAGACACAGAATCCGAAACAGGCTCCAGGCTCTGAGCTGTCAGCACAGAGCCCGACGCGGGGCTCGAACTCACGGACTGCGAGATCGTGACCTGAGCCGAAGTCAGACGCTTAACCGACTGAGCCACCCAGGTGCCCCTACACATCATTTTTAAGCCAAGGGACCACTGCTGGAGGGACGGACGTGTGCTGGTGTATTGGTACACCCAGTATTTCCACATGTCTGGATAATTTATACACGCAAAGTTGCATAGTAGGAGAATTTCACTCAACAGAACAGGGGGGCTGATGGGAGGAGAGCAGTAAGAACGGTCCGTCTGATCGTGAGGACAGGACATTTCAGCCCCATCTGTGATGTCCTTGCCCACCGAAGCTACCAGGAGGCAGAAGACAGGGGCACGAAGTGTCCTCTCCTCCATGCATGGTTCGCCTGCCCTGCAATTTAGGACGAGAAGGTCGCAGCGGGGCACAGAAGGGTCGTAAGGGCATGTGGTCAGTCAGACTCCCACGAAGGAGAGAGCAGGGCAGGTCTGCTGTCACAAGCAGCTGCCGGCGAGGGGTGGCTCTCCGCGGACGCAACGCTCAGGCAGTGTAACACCAGGCTCCTGAGTTACTGTTCCTGTCGACTGACCGCCAGACCCTCATTTGTTAACACTGTGTGCTGAGTATGGCAGCAAATGAAACACACACACAATAAAAAACATAGCTCATTTAATGAGTGTCGTGCCTTTTAATGGAAGACGTGTGTGCAGATGTAGGGCTGTAGATTCAATCAGATACGGATCCGAGAAATCGAGCAGCCAGAGTGAGGTGGGTCACGGAGAAAGGGCTTCATAGGGGAATCTTCGCGGCTGAAGCACTATCTGAATGAAACAAGAAACAGGTCGTGTTTTAAGCCTGTATGGAGACACGAGAGACCCAGTTGTGGGCGAGAGAGAGGGAGTGGGAGTGGGTGGGTGTGTTTCCTGGGAAGCTGGCCGTCACGGAGCTGGTGCCAGCAAGGTCGGTCCTGACGAGCGGGTGGGGGCTGGGGGCCGTGGCCTTGGGGAGAGCAGGGGGCACGTCGAGGGCCTGGCACACCCAGAGGGGTCCCTGCCACCCCGGTGTGTGTATAGCTGCAGCCGACCCTTGGGCACGGGGCTGGGATGTCTCAAGTGTATTGTGGAAACAAACTGATTCAGCGGGGGTTGAGAGCCTGTGGTGGGAGCAAGGGGGTGTCCGCAGAGACGGACAGCGCTGGGAGAAGGAGCCCTGTCCGGGTGGTGGCTCCCTCCTGGAGTGCGGTTGTCCAGAACAGAGACGCAAGAAGACAAAGATGGCCGTGAGGGACGTTTCAAGAACAGTCAGCGTGATGCAGGCTCCGCTGTGCGCCCGCCTTCCCGCCCTTGCTCTGGCGTCGCGGCCAGGGCACAGGGTGCGAGATCCCCGAGGGCAGGCACGCTGTGCGGGTTCGCGGTGTGAGTCAACAGCACCGCGGGGTAACGCATCGATGCTCCCAAATTGCTTCCCTACGTGGCGACATTTTCCAAACACTGTAGAATGCTGGCAAGGCAGGTGGGGCCCGTGGGGCCCAGAGCAAGAGTGGGCTAACCCTCAGGAAGTGATGGAGAACGTACCAGGCCACGTTCTGTGGAAATGCTGTGTTTCCTGCCACGTGGCCCGCCATGCCGTAGGACTGCGGATGCAGCGATTGTGGGGTGAAATCCCACTCTTTAAGGAATTCAACGCCGAGCACTAGCTTTCCGCTAGGGTAGATAACCTGAAAGCCGTTCTCACTGGGGCACGAGGACGTTTGGACGCGCTGCAGCCAACCCATTCTGGGAGGGCCAGGGGGGCTTTCTGGGGAGGGGTGGAATCTGATCTGAGTTTTAAAGGTTAATTGCTGGGTTTAGATTAAAAGTGGGTGGGGTGCTCATGTTCCAGGCAGAGGAATGGGATGTGCAAAGAGGTCTGCGGGCTTGGGGGTGCGCTCAGGGCACCCGAGGAGGGGAGGGCGGGCACAGCCCGCTCCCTCCCGCCCCCAGGAGCACATGGGCCACTCACCCTCCGTTCCTGACACTCAGGCTCTGCAGTCTCTGATGGGAAAACCCGCCTGTTGCTTAGGACAGACCTTGTGGCCAAAGGGTGCGAGGCTGGCATCCCTCTGTGGGTATTAAATGGAAAAACTCAGCCTCATTTGCTAACTGCTCATATAGTTGTGTGAGGATTATTTTATTTTTTTACGTTTAAATTTTTAATCCATGCTTTACATATAGAAGGACGATCTTATTTCCTTCCAGGAGAAGTGAGCTCTGCCGCTAATCCCTCGTTACACGAACCGCGCTTTCCCGCTACGCCGCAGTACCCCTCTCGCTGATGTTACCCCTCACCCAACCTGGGTCTAGCTTGGGGCCATCGCACGCCACTCTTGTACGTGTTTGTCGCAGCGCTGATCCCGCTTGAAGTTCAGGGCTCCTTGACACGTTCCGCTCGCTGTCAGGGCGACTCGGGGTAATTTGGCAAACATACGGGAGGCACCAAGCACACGGGGGCTCCCTTTTCTTTCTCCTTCAACCAACGACCCCGAACGAAGAGCTCGAAATGGTTTTGCATTTTACTTGCGCTCAGATGTGTCAGTGTGCAAAGCGCCGGTGAAGTTCGTGTTAAGCAGAAAGCGTGCGATTTGTCACCCAGAGTTTGAGGAGCGTGTTTGTGTCCTGACGTTTATGCCTACAAGCGTGTGGTCGAAGGCGAGCTGACAGCACGAGCTCATTCACACACCGGCTCCTGTGGGACCCTGGTCTCGCCCGCCTTCTCACCTCCTCGTCTCCTCCTGTGGCTCCCCTGTGGCTGGCGGCTGCCCTCTGTGCCCGGTGGACCGTGGTGCCCACTTCGTTCCTCTAGTGCCTCTGAGGCGTCAGTGGGTGATGCCACGTCGGGGTCATCTCAGGTCTGCCCCTCCCCGGAGCCCGCAAGGGGTAACCCTGCCGTCATCGCCTCACCGCGTTCCCATCCCTCTCCAGCAATGCACATCTGGAAAGCGGAGCCTCAAAGCCGCACTTAGCAGGAACGCTTTTGTTTCTAAGTTGGGCGCTCAGTTTTAAAATAAGGAGAGGTTTTTCTTAGGAATTTTAAATGGTTTTATTCTTAAAGAAAAGGCTCAAACGTAAGACATTTACTTTGGAGCCAACGAACGCGATCACACTGATTTGCTGAAGAGAGAGTGAACTGGTTTGTAATATGGGACGTCACCCTTGGAGTCAGGACGCTTTTATGCTTTTCCCTCTGTCGTCGCCCCCACCCCACAAAGTGCACACTTCCTTCAGGGTGAGGCTCCGTGAAGATCGTAGAACATTAATGATATTGAAGCCTCACACACTGCTCTCTGGTCCCTCCAGTCCTTAGAGGTTGCTTTCTGCGGGAAGGTGCTCATCGGGCCACAGCAGTGAACCCCAGGGAGGGGCGTGGGGGTCCCCACTGCCGGCCACCCCGCGCTCCGGCGACCTGCGCCTTCTGGCGGGACAAGGACGGGAAGGATGGGGTCACAGCCTCCCTGGTGCACAGCTCGGACACAAGCTGAGCCCGAGCTCCCTCCCCCAGAGACGCCCCTCAATTATTCAGGAAGCAATTACCTATGTTGTCAATTAGCCAGACCCTGTCTTTCACCTCCCGCTGCTCAGCACCGGGTCCTTTCACTGCTCATTAGCACCGGCAGGAGGAGTGGGCTACACGCGCCCAGAGGCGGGTTCATTTACCGAGCGGTGTGGCAGGTGAGAAGGTCTGCGGACTCTACTAATGGAGAGAAACCAGAGCGGCCGGCAACCTCAAGTGTGCGGATCAAACCGCGCCCACGTTTTCTGTGCACTTTTGTTCCCGTGAACCCTTGCCCCCCCCAGGCAACCTTGGCCCTCATGGCCTCCGTGTCCCCCCTCGGACGCATGGAAGTCTTGGCTCATAAAAACCCATCGGTACAGATCAGCAAGGGTCAGAAATTATATGTTGTTGGCATCCTTGAATTGTGTTTAGAATAAATACGACTGCAGTTAAAAGTCGTTTCCCGGGAGGGCTGGGTGGCTCAGTCGGTTAAGCGTCCGACTTGGGCTCAGGTCATGATCTCACGGTTCAGGGGTTCGAGCCCCGTGTCGGGCTCTGTGCTGACGGCTCGGAGCCTGGAGCCTGTTTCAGATTCTGTTCTCCCTCTCTCTCTGCTCCTCCCCTGCACGCACTCTGTCTCTCTGTGTCTCTCTCAAAAGTAAATAAACATTAAAAAAAGTTGTTTTCCACACTATGACAAAATGTTCTGCTTTTTAGTGAATTTAATGTGGTGCAAATACATTACATTTTGGGAGTTCTGTTCGATGTTTACATTAAGTGACAGGACGGCATGCTGTTAAGAAGTTGCAAAGTTAGGAGAGACAGAAGTGTCTCCAGCTCAGGCCTCATGGTTTGCAATGGTTTCAGTTTTAGGTCTCCAACCTCACAGGCTGGAAATGAAAAATTAGGCAAATACAACAGGTGCGAGAGCCTTGTTTCATCTGCTCCTACTTTCCTCTCCCTTCCCAACCTTTCTCAGCAAGGACTGGTAGCCACTGAAACCAACCTCCAGGGAAGGCGGCCCATATCCTGGGGATTCTTCACCCTGACTGATCCCGTGACGTGTGCTTGGGGCCAACAGGGGCAAAGAGAGAGGAAAAGAAAAGTAGGAATTATCTGGGCAGAGAAGAAAGTGAGGGTGTGGCTATGCCCCCCCCCCCCCCCGCCACCTGGGACCACGGTGCAGAGTGCGGTATGGTGACCCAGGGGAGCCACGTCAAACACTTATCAGTGACAGAGTGTAGGACGATATAGAAATGAGCATATTTTTATTAAATGTTTATTTGTTTTTGTGAGAGAGAGAGAGAGAGAGAGAGAAAGAGTGAGCAGGGGAGGGGCAGAGAGAGCGGGACACAGAATCGGAAGCAGGCTCCAGGCTCCTAGCTGTCAGCACAGAGCCCGACACGGGGCTCGAACCCACGGACCGTGAGATCATGATGACCTGAGCCGAAGTCGGACGCCCAACCGACTGAGCCCCCAGGTGCTTCAGAAATGAGCGTATTTGAGGATCATTTAAATGAGGAGATTTGGAGGCTAATTATGTTGCAAACTTGTGAACAAGTTCAAGCAGGTGGCATACACAAAAATTTAGAAATTCGTTACAAAAGCGTGGCGTGCCAGGGCCTGACCATGATGGGAACGGAGGAGGGAGGCTGCACCCTTGCTTTGCTTGTGGATTCCTCGTCATCACGCCCTAAGGAGGCAGAAGCATTTATGCGTCCAGTTAAATGTTGACCTTGAAGTGTCATACTCTTCTCGGACTCCTGTCACCGACGATGGTTTTCTGCTAGCTGTTCCCCAGACGGAAGCCCTGAACGGTGGACACAGACGCCCAGCTGTGCGGCAGGAAAACGTGGAACACAGAGAGCAAGCAAGAGGCGAGTCTGTGACCCCCTGGGTTTCTCGTGGTCTTGAGAGAACTCTGGAAACTCCTCGTCGCTGCAATGTTCCAGGCGTGCCCCGTCCACGGTGGTGGTGGTGGTGGTGATGGGAGCGGTTTGAGTGCCGTGAGGGGAGTGGCCACGTTTTCAAAAGAAGCCGTATGGACTGGTGGTCTGACCAACATTTACGCTGTGTCCTGGGGCAAAAGCAGGCTCCAAAGCCAAGTTACTGGAACTCGGGGACAGGGAGGGAATCTCTGGCACGCCTAGACAGGACAGCTGAAATCACCCGGGAAGCATGCTTGCCCTCAGGGCTCGGGACTGTCACGCGGGCTGATGCGCCAGTATCATCGGGGAACCCCGGGAGGTCACCCTTCCAGGCAACACCGGGGAGCCCTTAGTAAACCCCTGCATGTGGTTTGGGACTTAAGGCTTTAAGAATAACGCGACGCATCCTAAGAAGAACCCTAAGGAAACAGCAGTCAATGCGACGGCGGTCGGCCATGCAGATGCCCTGTAACAGGGCCCTCGAAGGGAAATCCGTCCTCTTGACGCAGTCACTTGGAGAGCCAGGTGCTGGGGGTGCTGCTAGTTCAGGCGCCTGCACAAGGGGCCCCCACGCTGACCCCCGATCCCCGTGCACGGACCTTGTCTCGTTACCCCAAGGCCTGTGTGTGTTGGGGGGACGGGGCTCGGTCCAGCGGAGGCAAGAGCACGGCCACGAGGAAGTTCAGTCCACTCCAGCCTCTGAACGTAGGAAAAGGAAATTGTGGGGAAAGAGAAAATGATCTTATTCTTGAGGCACGCGGACAGGTGACCGCGGGCGTTGTGGGTTCGTGAGCGAAGGAATGAATGAAGGGAAGAGTTACAGGCACTGATGCTTCGCTGGCTCAGCTCCACTGGTCAATGACTACTGATTAGTAATTGTATTAGCGCTTTAGAACTTTCGTGATCAAACGTAAGGCTGCAAGGGAAATGCGCCCCCCTCCCCCAGGCCGGCAGGCGCTGCCTCTGCTTCTCTGCAAGCACGCGGGCGGCCACGTCCACGGAGGTCTGCACGCGCCCACTGACTTCACGTTGGGGGTGGGGGCTGCGAGCTCTGAGGAGCCTTTCACAGCCCGGAGGATGGGGGTCGGCCCGTCAGGAGCCCCAGACGGCTTCCTCACGGGCGAGCATGTGGGGGCCGGGGACCTAGTGGAGCGTTGGGGACCAAACCCAAGTTTCAAAGGTGACTCCACGGTGATGAAGGCAGTGGCTTTTAACGAAATGACTCCCATTCGGTTTCGCTCCTATTTGGGTGACCTGGCGATTTTACATCCGCAAACAACCCACTTCCCAATTTATATCGTCCATCACGGCCGTGGTGACACCGACATCCCAGAGGTGGTTCTGGGGGGCAGAGGGTGGGCAGAGTCCATATTTCACTACTGTTTATGGTCACGGCGGGGTCTTTACTTTCAAGTGTGGGACAGCCGAGCAGGGACGGGATGGGCGCCTGCTTCCAGAGCTTTGGGTGAAATGCCAAGTCAGGAGCCTTAGTTTTTGTAAGATCACTATTGCGATTTTGGCCCCGAGTGAAAGCGTAAGAAAAGACGCCCGCACCTGCACTGATCGGGTTCTCTGACTTCAGGTGTGCCCCTATCACCGCACCCCTTTATCCCGCCAGCAAGTTCTGGCAGAAAATGCCAAGAGTCAGAATGCAGGACCCGGGCCCAGAATGGTTCTGCTGGGCTCTCGGTGCTTGCCCCGTGGAGCTAACACCCACAAATCCGGGGGCTTTATATGCGATTCTGCACTTCTGATTTCTCTGGAAAAACAGGAGGATCTGGAAACACCGCGCTCGGTTTCTGTCAGCCACAGCCGGCGAGACAGGCAGGTTTCCCCCGTGGCCGCCGTCGCCTGAGTCCTCGTCCATCCCGTGCCTGGTGGTGACAGCAGCCCGCTGCGGGGCATGTGACGATTCTCTGTGTCCACTGCAGCAGCTTCTCCTGTCCCTGCCCTGGGGGGGACCCGAGTCCGAGGGAACATCTAAGTTCCGGGGCCCAGAGAATCACACACGTCGTAGGATCTCAGGGAGTTTCATAGCGTGTGCTGTTCCCATCCTGGCTCTCAAGACCCGGGTTGTTGGCCGAGGCCTCCGTGGACAGTGCAGCCGGGGCGTGCTGGGAGGGCACAAGTGGCCGCGAGGGTCTTCTGGACAACTCTGGGTTTGCCTCGCAGGCCGCGGTCCGGGAGCGCGGTCCCCGGCCAGCCGGCCGCCCAGATGGAAGGGCTGGCCGCGTCCGGGCCTTCTGTGTCAGCGGTGCCCCTGGCTCGTCTCCATGGACGCAGTCTGGCCCGCGGTGTGACGGCAGGCTCCACGTTTGCTAACTGCACGAGACCCGGCAGGGTCCGGTCTGTGGATCACGGTTCTCTCGTCTGTGAAATTCCTGCTTATCTCCCTGGGCGGCCGAGAGGCTCGAACAGAACGACTCCATGGGAGAACCCAGCATGGCGCCTGGTGCACCAGAAACACTTCCCTCCTTCCTCCATTTTCCAGGTGTGGTGCGCGTCCCCAGGGGTGCTGGCAGCAGAGAAGCTCACGGCCTCCGAGTTATGGGCACATGCGTCATGGTGATGCACGTAGGATGTTGTGCTCTTTGTATTTTTAATCACCTTTGCTAACACCAGCATTTTATTGGCCTCTGAGTATCTGAACCAGTTCAATGGTGCACAGCTTGGGAGGACAGTCTCCATAATGACCCCGGGCCAGAAGTTCAGTGTGTGTGTGTGTGTGTGTGTGTGTGTGTGAGAGAGAGAGAGAGAGAGACTCTTGATCACCTCCCTCAGTCCAGCTAACGGTTCAACGGGGCTGGAGACTCATCGCTCCCAAAGCCAGGCAGTAGGCACATCTTCCGAGAAGCTCCCGTCCTGGGAGCCTGGAAACAGGGCATCACACCCAGGGTGGCTCTCCGTGGCTCCCAGGGCTGCGGGAGAAGCTGGCAGGGGAAGCCCCGCTTGGTGCCTGGCCCAGAACGGTTGCTTGATAAACACTGGCCGAGTTGTGCTAAAAATAAAAATATCACAATCCCCTTAAAGGTCACGCGGATGTTGGGCAAACTTTCTTGGAAATATGGAAAGAAGTTCTACAGAGTAGAGAGGAGGACAACAAACGTGAACTACTTTCTAGAAAGGAACATTCCTACCTAGGAAGGGGCCGTTCACAAGTATTAAGAAGGAAGATTCAAAACAGGATCAGTTGGTGGCTGGTCGTTGGTGTTTTCCTAGACAAGTATGGTCTGAAGTAAAAACCGTGAATCTCAGCCCGCGGGGCTCCAATGACGCCAGTGTCCTGCCGGGTCGTGGCGTGGTCGAGGGGAACCGGCAGGGCCCCTCCTGTCCCGTCCCCTCGGGGCGCGGAGAAGGGGAGCCCATGTTGCAGGGGCTCCGGGCACACACTGTGGCAGCGGCCCCCACACCTTCTCCTGAGTGGTGCAGGTTACAATTTGCAAACTACTGACAGACCAGCCAGTCGCTTTTGAGAGCGGGACCTTTATTCTCTCAGAGGGTCCTCTGTGTTCGTGCCATTTCTTGTAAATAAAAGCCCCTTAAATAGCTGCCAGATCAAGCAGAGGACAGACATGCAAACATAACACTGTAAGACAAGGTCAAGTGCCGACATACGAGACCGCCGTGTGGCGTCACTGGAGGCAGTGCAGAGCGGGGGGCAGCTGCCGGGGTCCTGTAGCTGAACCCCCGGGCCCATTTCTTCGTCCCCTGCAGCTGCACGAGCTTGGACAAGGAGCTAGCCCGGTGCGTCCCCGGTCTCTGCTCCCACGCGGAGCCTGGGGTGTTGGGAGATCAGAGGAGGACACAGCTTTGTGAGCTCTCGGGGAAGAACTAGTCCCAAGTAACCCAAGGGCGCTGGGGTGACGGGCCAGGTGTCGCCCGGTCTTCTGAGCGGCCGTGCGTGGTACGGACCCCAGTCCCGGGCTCAGGCTGCATCACGCACAGCAGTGCGGTCGGCACAGGACTTCCACGGGCTGCACAGGTGGAGGCCGGCTGGCGGGGGAGCGGCACGTCCGGCGTCCCTGGTCTTCCCGTCAGGAGGGCCACCTGGCTGCCACCGTCCTGAGGAGCATCCCCACTCGTCCCTCACAGCAAGCCGGGTCACCCACGCACACCTGCCCGGTGTCTGCTTTGACCCCCATCCAGCCCGCCCCGCATAGAGAAGTCTGCCTTCCGGACGCTTCTGGCCGCCCCCACGTCCTGACTGCGGGCGAGTGCTGTACCACGTGCTCCCTGCATCCCTACATCTCTGTGTCCTCTGCGTCCCTGCGTCCCGGCATCCCTGCATCCCCTGTGTTCCTGCGTCCCGTGGGTCCCCTCTGGTAGCAGCCCTTGAGGGTGGCAGGTGGCAGCACCAGGACTGACGGGGGCTGGGAGCGCCGGGCCCATGCTAGCCATGCAGGACACACAGCAGGGCTGGAGCTCACATCCGATTCCTGCCCCGGGCCCCACCGGGGATCGCGATCTTGGAGATCACTTTCCTGCGAGGTGGGGGATCCCTTCTTTCTAGAATGTTCCATCTACTCCTCTCACCTGGCCCTCGTGCTTTCCGTTGGACTCAGGTCCCCTCCACCCTTTGACTTTGTTGACGTTTAGCAGGTGCCACGCCCCTCCTTCCTCTGTGGCCAGGCTGCTCCCACAGAGGCCTCCAGGCAGTTTGCACCTGTCAGGTGTCACTTCAGGGGCCACCAGCGGCCACGTCCTACAGCTGCAAAGTCTCATGGAAGCTCATGCCTCAGGAAAGCATGTGGCGCCCGACTCCCCTGCTCCCTCGGGGCTCTGTCCCCAGGCCACACCCACTGGGGACATGGCTGCGCCACCCTGGCCGCACATGGGGCCCCTGAACTTGGGTCAGCCTCGACCCCACGCCTAGCGGCCCCCAGAGCACGCCGGTCACTGTGAATCCACCCCAGAGCCACGTTCAGTGTTCCCTTGCTGCCCGGGGTCTCCTGAGCCACGTCCCTGCTTCCTGTCCCCACGTCCATCGCTGTCGCCACTCTCCTCCCTGCCACGCGTGGACTCTCAGTCGTGGGCTTTTCTGCCTGACGGTGGAAGGTTTTCCTCCCTGTGTCGCCGGGTCTCCGGAGGAGGGACCTTGTCACAGCCCAGGGTCGGCCTTCCTGTGATTGACTGAATAAAGGAAGTGCTCCGAAACCTTATCACATTTGACTTCTGTCCACCATCCGTCCGTCCCCTCCCTCCACGCCTGGTGGCTGTCACGGCCACCCCTCCCACCGCTGGGGGAGGCGCTACCTCACGCCCTGACTGTTCGGATGCCGGACCCTCCGAGGGGCTGTGGGCTGAGACACCGCCGGCCCGCATCCCTCGCCGAGTCCCCAGAGCCCTCCGTGCTGCCCTGCTGCCCCCCTCCCTCACGTCTAAGCAGTGACGCCCCCTCTCTTTCCCGGGGCAGAAATGGTCACGACCAGGAGCGTAGGAGCCTGCCTGCTGGGCAGTGGGGCATGGCCGTCTCCTCCCTCCAGCACCTTCTGCGTGCAGAGTAGCACTCTCTACTCCTAAAGCATCATCGTGAACACACACTGCACTGTCCCTCGGTGTGTGGACTATTGACAACAGCAGACTCCGTGCTACACGGACTTTTCTGTGAGTTGCTATTTTCACTTACTAGGAGTCACAGCTGCCTCTCCAGGCCAACGCCGTGGACTCGACTCCTTTGAACGGGTGCATAGTATTCCCCAGAACGTGTGTCCTGTGATTTATCCAAGCATCCCTGTAAGCTCCCCCACTAACGGACATTTAGGTTGTTTTACTTCAGTTGTCTCATTCCGCTATAAAAAGAAGTGCAATAAATATCACACACATCTTTGTGCGTACCTCCGTAATCTAGTCCTCTAGGGCGATAGTTTCGGTACTTCTGGAACACGTACAAAGCTGCGCGCTTTTTGGTAACGTGTGATGGCTCTTCTAAGAGCTTTCCCACAGTGCACCACACAAGTGTCACTTTTCCAGAGGGAAATAGCTTCGCTCACTAGAGCTCCCACCTCTCTTCCCCTGTCCAGGGGTGAGCGTCGGCGCCTTCTCACGTGCTGGCCTCTTGCATTCTGGCCGCTGAGAAGCCCTTATTCTCACTCTTGGCCTGTTTTTGAAATGTTCACAGTGATTTGCAGTAGCTCTTTGTACATTTAAGGCATTAATCCATTTACCCATCTTATCCGTTGGGAGTATGTTCTTGTGGCCTTTTCCCCCTTGGCTGGTGGTGCTTCCCCCAGGATATGTGAAAGGTGTCGGCGACCCAGCCAGGACCTTGGGAAGAGCCGCAGGCTCTCCGGCTCGGCTGCGGTTTCCGAGTGGCTCCCCGCCCTCCTGACAGTGCCCCGTCTCCCGGGGCCGGGCGTGTGCGGCCTCACGCGGGTCTGCTCCACACCCCCGAGACGTGTCCACGAGCCCGCCCAGCCCTCCTCTAATGAACACCTGCTCCGCTACATGTACCCTCAGGTGGCAGGGCCACGAGAGGCCACACCTCTCCTTCTGAAGCTACAAAAACCCACAAATGTGACCAAAGAACAGCTTTTAATAAGTAGTAGATAATGTGCTATATTCATAAGCTCAGCTATGTGCTCTCCGAGACTATGTTCGGTCTGTATTCAGCATTTTCTGCCTTCACTTCTCCCAACCCAAATTTTGACAAAGTGGCACCAAAAATAAAATTCAAAGATTCAAGGGGCGCCTGGCGGGCTCATTTGGAACAGCATGTGACTCTTGATCTTGGGGTTGTGAGTTCAAGCCCCATGTTGCGTGTAGAGACTACTTACAAGTAAAATCTGTAAAAAAATTTCAAAGATTCAAACATGTTTTGACCCGGAAAAGTACTGATAGAGTTGTCTATTTACTTAAGTATTTCAAGTTATCCGACTGATTTTCTAGTTTGGAATTTTTGAATTCACTTTTTCATTTTAAATTAAAGTATCCTCACCACACTCCATACCAGCTTTGGTGCACGACACAGTGATTCAGCATTTGTATACGTTATGAAAGGCTCGCCACGGTCACCATACAATTGTTGTAACACTTTTGACTATATTCCCTTTCCTGTACTTTTTATCCCTGTGAGTTATTTACTTTACAATTGGAACTTTGTACTTTTAAAATCCAGTTAAAAAAATGTTTTGCTTGTTTTTTAAGGGGAGAACAAAGTTAAAAGAAAAAACAGAAGAATTAGAAAAGCTTATGTCTACATGTAAAGCATGTTTGTATTCAGGGGAGAGGAAGACGTTCAGAAATTATGACATTTCAGAGATCAGTAAATGGGAGATATTCATGAGTTTTGGCGAGAAGGGGCTGGGCTTGGAGTCTTAAACGTGAAGTTGAGTTTTTTCTACTTACTGTGTCTTTGCCCCTTGAGCCCCGTACAAACGGTACCGAGAGGACGGTGTCCCCGGGCGCTTCATGGGGTGGCCAGGCGGGTGTGCAAGCACATAGTAGGTCCAGAGGAAATCCGTAAACTGTGTGGCACCCGCTCTGCCCGTGTGGCGGGCGGCACTATCCCCGGGTGTCCCTGCTCTGGTGGCTGTGTGGCTGCTGTCACGGTGCTGCCTGCCCTCACCAGGCCGTCACTGTGGGACGCCCATTTGTGTGTCAGCATTCCTTCTCAAGGGGAGACTCACCGCCCCCCACCTCAAGGGGCTCTCAAAGGGCAGGCAGTGGGGTATGGCACATTGACGGAAGATGACGGGACTATTCAAGTAATGGGAAGGACACCTAAAGAAACAGCACTGAACAGAAAGCAAGACAGGAGAAAGTTCTAGAAGGGGTGTGGGGGAGGAGAGGAAGGCGCATTCAGTTGTGACCACAGGATTTTGAGGGGGGAGTGTTGCGTGCAGTTCATTGGTCCCACCTTGACCCCCACTGGGAAGTGGTCCAGTGTGGGTGGCGTTGCCTCACTGGGGTCCGTCCTGGATTCATCCACTGGATTTTGGCATGTGGGTCTGCCTGGTGCTTAGAACCCCTTCTACCCTGACATTGTTTGGAACAGGTGCTCATGAGATCCAGGTGGGATTTGAGAGAGCAGTTTCAGTGGGAGGGGGGCGGTTTCCACGAACCTCACAGCGGACGGGCAGCGAGGGAGGCCAGGTGGAAGGTCGAGAGACTGCCCCGGAAGGACCAAGATAAGACAAGAGCTTATGGGGGCTGAAGAAAGTGTCTCTCGAACTCTTTTGAACTCCCAGCATGGAGTGTGTCTGCCCTCGGAGGGGGAGAGGTGGTGGACAGAACGAGAGACGGGGTGGATAGAGAAGGCAGGGACACTCTGATGCGGGAGGAGGGGAGGGCGGGGCGAGGGCCCAGGAGGGGTGAGAGCTGCTCTCACAGAGGGAGGATGTGTTCCTGACACCGGTGGTCCAGGCGACGTCACCCCAGGGCGGGCCGCACGCACCCTGGGGCGCAGGGGCCCACTGTACCTTGCGGGGCGTCTTCTCTCCTAGGAAGGGAGGCAGCGTGGCTCCGTGGGCAGGACGCGGGCCCAGAGTCAGGGTCCCTCTACGTTCTCTTCCTGGTCCTCCCCAGCTTGGGACTGTGGCAAAGTCACTTAATTTCCCTGTGCCTCCATTTCTCCATCTGCAAAATACGAACCACAGTGTGAAGCGCCTCTGATTTCGCTAGCACGTGCGAAGGGGACATACATACATGGAGAACACCCTGTGGCAGCAGCAGACGTGGACCCTGTGTCATCTGTCCTGCCCGTGGACGAGGGTTCCCCTGGGAAGCACTCTCCCGGACCTGGGACTCTGGGAAAGGGTCTCCTCAGACACTTGCAAAGTCGGCTCTGCAGTCTGAGACCTTCTGCTGGACCCGAGAAGGTTCTAGAACTCCCATCCCTGTGGTCCAGGATCCCTCCAGGCACCCTCGCAGAGATTACAAGATGACACCGACAATTCAGTTAACCAGCTTCACATAGATGTCACATAACCCTTCCAGCAATAAACTATCATATCAAATTGCTTTGTTTGAACAACAGGCAACTAGGTTCTGGGGTTAAATAAAAATCAAAGGTCATCAGGCCATTTTCCTCCGAACTCAGCAATTCCTTCCTGTCGTCTGGGACCCGGCATCCCTGTCTGCTGCTGTTGACCCTTGGGGACGGAGCTGTAAATCCTTTCCGGGAATACTTCTTCTCAAGGAGTGACTTCACCCACACAGGCAGTGAATAAGTGTTTGAGCATGCGATCTTGCCAAAAACACAAGGATGTAGACCACAGGAGATTTAAATCATAAATTCCCAGAAAGAGAAAGCATTTGTCTTTTTATTTTCAACGTTGCCACTTAAAACAAGAGAACTTCTGCCCACTTCCTCCTGAGGGTTTGATAATCTCCGTGAAACCTTACTATGAGCTCGCCATCTGTCTTGCGTGCCGAGCCCCTGGACGGTGCATCACTCGGGGCAGGGACAATTCTACCTGTTTCTGTATATTGGCTGCCTACACCCCGTGGTGGGCAGTGTGGGTTTGTTGATCCAAATGACAAGAGGAAAGAAGGAAGGGAGGGAGGGAAAGAAAAGGAGAAGGAAAAACAGAAAAAAGAAAAAGACAGCACTCCCACTGACAGGGGCAGGACGAATTCTAAGTGATTGGATTAGGATATACAAGTAAAATGTGTTATTTTATTTTAATTTTTAATGTTAATTTATTTTTGAGGGAGAGAGAGAGAGAGGGGAGAGAGAGAGAGAGCACAGGTGGGAGAGGGGCAGAGAGAGAGGGAGACACAGAATCCAAAGCAGGCTCCAGGCTCACGAGCTGTAGATCATGATCTGAGCGGAAATCAAGAGTCAGGCACTCAACCGACTGAGCCCCCCAGGCTCCCCATGAAATGTTCAATGGTTAAAGGATCTAAAATCAGGCTGACTTGGGTTGCTAAATCATTACCAGTTATCACCTCATGACCTGAGCTTGCTGTTTTATAAGCATTACATTTTCCGGAATTTTTCAGTCTCTAGAGAAGACTGGATACAGAAGGGATCTAGCATACTGTACGTAAAGGCTCAGGATGGTGTGGTATGTTTACATATGACCATCGCTACACTTATCATCACCGGTTTGCTTATACACCTGCATAACGTCTCTGAGTTTCAGTGTCTCACGTATGATCACGACATTGTGAACAGCAACAAAGCCAGATGCAAAGAATTCTGGCCAAGAATGAACGCCTTCAATGAATTCAGCCATATTTACTGAGGGCTCGCTCTTCGGAGCTCTGCTGGACTCTGACTCGTTATAAAGCAAGGTGAATAAGATATTCCTACACACATACGGGGAGGAGTGAAAGAAACGATACAGGGAAGTTGGGATCGATCTAGTGGGAATCTTAAACCTGTGAAAAAATCATTTGTTTGGGGTATGAAGAAAGATAGAGAACGTGAAGGAACAGAAGAAAAAACAAAGAAAAACCAGTCTGTTTGGGTAAAATAGAAACCCCATGGCCATCATTAAACGTACTAAAAGAAGTAAAAAGAGGAACCCCGATAATTGAGAAAAATACAACATCATCTACCGGTGCAAAAGGTGAAACAATACATTGCCAACGTGTTCAGTGCTAATGCTGTGACAGATGCAGGTGTTTGACTTTTTTTTTTTTTAAGTTTTTATTTTTGCGACAGAGAGAGACAGAACATGGGCAGAGGAGGGCCAGAGAGAGAGGGAGACACAGAATCGGAAGCAGCCTCCAGGCTCTGAGCTGTCAGCCCAGAGCCCGACGCGGGGCTTGGACTCACGAGCTGTGAGATCATGACCTGAGCCGAAGTCGGACGCTTAACCGACAAGCCACCCAGGCACCCCGAGGTGTTTGACTTTTGAAACAGATTCTTGTCTCCATTCATCAGTCGATGGACGTGTGGGCTATCTCCACACTGTGGCTGTTGTCAACAGCGCTGCCACAAACATCGGGTGCCTGTGCCCCTTCATATCAGCATTTTTGTTTTGCTTGGATACATACCTAGCAGTGCAGTTGCTGGGTTGTGGGTGGTTCTATTTTTAATTTTTTGAGAGCACTTGTCGGGAGGAGCACCGGGTGTCGGATGTAAGAGGCGAATCACTGGGTTCTACTCCTGAAGCCAAGACTCCACACTGTGTTAACTAACTTGATTTTAAATAAATAAACTAAAAAAATAAATTCTTTTATAAAACCATAGTGGTGAAAGAAGCATTTTGCCAACAGCTAATGTTCAACTGAACATTGGTAATATTATCAAGAAATACACATATAAATAGCTCATAATATTTAAAAATTCAACAGTTAGATTCCATATTGACGAATGACAGGCAAACTATTAATTACGGTTCCACTCATGTTCTTAGCATAATTCAACTGAATTCGAGATTCTGGTTTCTGCCGGTTGTTACACACACCTGAAGTGCCTTTGTCTGTGGGTTTGTGTTTCGTTACCAACAAAGGCACAGAAGACGATGCCCTTTACAAGAACGAATGGACAAGCAGGACCGATGGTGGGTTCATCCCACGCTTCCATCAGAAGGCGGCTCCTGTGCTCAGGAGAGTGTTCGTGGGAGGAACAGGGACGGTGGGCCCCACCACCCCAGGGGCCCCTCCTCTGACAACCAGCTCTTTTTTCAAAAATTTTAAATTTTTTACTTAAAAAAAATTTAATGTTTATTTATTTTTGAGAGAGAGAGAGAGAGAGAGAGAGAGACAGAACGCAAGCAGAGGAGGGGCAGAGAGAGAGGGAGACAGAATCCGAAGCAGGCTCCAGGCTCTGAGCTGTCAGCACAGAGCCCGACGTGGGGCTCGAACTCAAGAACCACGAGATCATGACCTGAGCCAAAGTCAGACACTTAACTGGCTGAGCCCCCCCAGGCTGCCCTAGGTCTTTTTATTATTATTATTATTATTATTATTATTATTATTTTTAAGGTTTATTTATTTTTGAGACAGAGAGAGAGAGAGCATGAACAGGGGAGGGTCAGAGAGAGGGAGACACAGAATCTGAAACAGGCGCCAGGCTCTGAGCCGTCAGCACAGAGCCCGACGTGGGGCTCGAACTCGCGGACCAGGAGATCATGACCCGAGCCGAAGTCGGACGCTCAACCGACTGAGCCACCCAGGCGCCCCAATATTTTTTTTTAACATTCAAAGTCAGTGGCAGAAACCCCTCTGGGAAAATTATTTCAGGAAATCAAGGTCTCAGACCTAACGTATTTCTGTTTATTTGCTTTAGAAAAATGTGCATTCACAGTGTCTGAACGGATAGCCTGACAGGAAAGAGGCAGACTGACTCGGGGGGCAGCGGTCACGCCTGGGGCCCATGGTGGCACCTGCCTGTTCCAGCTTCTTCAGCCCTGTGCCCGACCCCTGAGGGCAGGGCACAGTCCCGGCCCGGATTGCGCCCCTGGTGTATTGACCTTCCTCCCAGGACGAGTTCCTGCTGAGGCTCCCCTGGGGAACGTCCCTCGCTGTTGGGCATGTGGCCGCGGGGTACAACATGTCCTGAGACCACGCAGTCACGGCTGCCTACACAGCGCCCACCACTGAGGCCGGTCCCGTCACGGGCGCTCGCGGTCCCCACCTCGGTGGCTCGTGGGGCCTTCTTCACACAGGCCGACCCAGCCAGAACTTCCTTCTCTCTTTGATGATTTCTCCCTCTTTATGTTTTTTCCCTTTTTACTGTTTTGGGGTGGGGAGGGGAGGATTCCCTCTAAACGGATTTGCATTGTCCACATTTACCCTCCAGAGATCTTTGTTTTTGTATTTTTTAAATCTCTTTTTCTGTTTCCTCTACCTTCTGGGAGATTTCTTCAAATTTATCTTTTAGTTCTCCAGCTGCATTTTAAAATTTCAAGAATACTATTTTATTTGCCACAGTTATACATTTGCATTTACTTTGGTGATTATTCATCTTTTCGAGAAGTTGGGGGCTGTGTGTCACTAATCTCTCACACACCATAGCATATAAGGAGCATTGGGTTAATATTTGATGGTGAACTGGAAGTAGGAAGGAGGAGGGAGGGGGGAGGAGGTGGGAAGAGGAGGAGGGGAGGAGGTAGGAGGGAGGAGGTGGGGAGGAAGGAGGAGGGGGAGGAGGGAGGAAGTGGGAGGAGGGAGGGAGGGAGAAAGGGAGGAGGGAAAGGGTGGAGGAGGTGGGAGGAGAGGGGAGGAGGGAGGAAGGGAGGAGGTGGGAAGAGGAGAGGGGGCAGGAGGAAGGAGGCAGGAGGAGGGAGGAGGTGGGAGGAGGGAGGGAGGAAGGGAGGAGGGAAAGGGTGGAGGAGGTGGGAGAGGGGAGGAGGGAGGAAGGGAGGAGGTGGGAAGAGGAGGGAGGAGGTGGGAAGAGGGGAAAGGGGGGAGGAGGATGGGGAGGAGGGAGGAGGTGGGAGGAGGGAGGAGGTAGGAAGAGGAGAGAGGGGAGGAGGAGAGGGAGGAGGCGGAGGAGGGATGAGGAGGGAAGGAGGAAGGGAGGAGGGAGGAGGTGGGAAGAGGGGAAAGGGGGGGAGGAGGAGGGGGGAGGAGGCAGAGGAGGGATGAGGAGGGAGGGAGGAAGGGAGGAGGGAGGAGGTGGGAAGAGCAGAGAGGGGGAGGAGGTGGGAGAAGGGAGGGAGAAAGGGAGGAGGGAGGAGGTGGGAAGAGGAGAGAGGGGAGGAGGAAGGGGAGGAGGCAGAGGAGGGATGAGGAGGGAGGGAGGAAGGGAGGAGGGAGGAGGTGGGAAGAGGGGAAAGGGGGGAGGAGGAGGGGGAGGAGGGAGGAGGTGGGAGGAGGGAGGGAGGAAGGGAGGAGGGAGGAGGTGGGAGGAGGGAGGGAGGAAGGGAGGAGGGAGGAGGTGGGAAGAGCAGAGAGGGGGAGGAGGGAGGAGGTGGGAGAAGGGAGGGAGAAAGGGAGGAGGGAGGAGGTGGGAAGAGGAGAGAGGGGGGGAGGAGGAGGGGGAGGAGGAAGGAGGTGGGCGGAGGGAGGGAGGAGGTGGGAAGAGGAGAGAGGGGGAGGAGGGAGGAGGTGGGAGGGAGGGAGGGAGGAACGGAGGAGGGAGGAGGTGGGAAGAGGAGAGAGGGGAGGAGAGAGGGGGAGGAGGGAGGAGGTGGGAGGAGGGAGGGAGGAAGGGAGGAGGGAGGAGGTGGAAAGAGGAGAGAAGGGAGGAGGAGGGGGAGGAGGCGGAGGAGGGATGAGGAGGGAGGGAGGAAGGGAGGAGGGAGGAGGTGGGAAGAGGGGAAAGGGGGGGAGGAGGAGGGGGGAGGAGGGAGGAGGTGGGAGGAGGGAGGGAGGAGGGAGGAGGTGGGAAGAGGAGAGAAGGGAGGAGGAGGGGGAGGAAGCGGAGGAGGGATGAGGAGGGAGGGAGGAAGGGAGGAGGGAGGAGGTGGGAAGAGGAGAGGGGGGAGGAGGAGGGGGAGGAGGGGAGGAGGTGGGAGGAGGTCTCTGCGGGGAGAGGAGGCCCCCCCCCCCCCCCCCCCAGTCACGGGCAGCAGCGGGGCAGGGACTCCCACGCCCAGCTGCCCAGGAAGGCATCTCTGGTTGTCCCTGCTCGTAGCTTGGGTGCTGACACAGCCTGGATCCCAGGGGAGTTCAGGACCTTAGTGGGTAGGACGCACAGGGTGTACTGGGGCCACGGGGCACCTGCGGGGCAGGGTGGGTGGCAGGGAAGCTGCCTGGACGCCGGCGGGGGAAATGACTGTCCTGCCCCTGCCAGCCCCACGCAGGCCCGCGGGGGATGTGGGGCGAGGTGCACTCAGATTCTGAGTCTGGAGTTCTCACAGGCGCCAGCACACTGCTCGCTCCCCTAGGTGTCCGGGGGGGGCAATTCCTCGGCCACACAGCACCGTCTAGAAGGAAACGGGAAGCAGCACCCGCAGCACCGCTCCCTGCAGCCGCCGGTGGGCGAGGCCGCTCCCAGGGGAGACACAGGCGCAGGCAGAATTTAAGACAATCAAAGGGGAAGTAACGTTCATGAGGCAGGAAAGAAGCTGGCCTGCGGGATCAGAAAGGCTAACAGTACGTAGGACACACACACGTGTGTGCAGCTGTCTCCATCTGTACACACACAGCCATACCTATGCACGTGCGCGTGTACTCGTCCGCGACATGGAGACACGAAACCCCGTAGGACCGACAGCCACGTGCGTCCCTGCGACTCCTGTCCTGCCCATCGCAGCCATAGTTCGGGCGCATATCCTCCAGGTTACGTCTAATTAAAGCAGACCTAATCTCCAGGGATGGAGTTGGCGACACAGATAGCAATTAAAAAGCATCTCTCTGCTTAAATTACAATTTAAAGGAGGTGATACTAAAATCCCTGCTAATAATCGAGTCCACAGGCCCAGCGACAGCTGTGCCTCCTTCACTTCAAGCAGCAGGGAGCAGAGGCTGGGTCACCTGGGGCTTAGAGGCAGCCAGCATCACAGGGGCCGGAAGGCAGAGGGTCGGGTCCTGGGCTCCCACGACCCCAGGGCGCCTGAGCGTCCTTCCAGGGCCTCGCTCCAACCTGCCCCTGCGCAGGGAGGGACGGCTGCCTCCGGGGCTCCTGGCTGTCTCTCCTCCCCTCACCCGTCACCTCCTGAGCCTGGCACAAGTTACTCGGGAGAGCGGAAACCAGAAAACCGTGTAAATATTCCACGCCACGGGGAGGCTGGGGGACGCACCAAATGTCCAGTTCCTGGTGTGAAAGCAAAGACCACTGATCTCTGGTGAGCGGAGCCGAGTTCTGGCCTGACCAGCTGCCAGCCAGTCCTGGGTCCGATGACCCGGCAGCTCGGAGTCCCGGGCTCTACGCAGCAGGGGAGTCCGAACTCCTGCCTGATGGGCCGCTGGGCAGACCAGAGGGGACGGAACGGAACTAACCCAGCACACGACCAGGGCCCGGCCATCGGGAGCCCTTCTTCCCCAGGTAACACGAGTAGTTATGAACACTGGAGGCAGTGTCTTAAGTGCTAATGATGTACTTTTGAAATGAATACTCGTTGCACAGTTAAAAGCATGATATGCTAATAACCACAAACACCCCCACAATGAACACGAGGAAATATAGGTAAGAAATAAATCCAAGTGTGGATAAGGCCTGTGACGGTGGGGGTGGGATTTTGGAATATGTGCTCTTTAGCCCACACTTTCTCCACCGTTGTGCTCCTGAGCTGTTATTTGTGAGGACAATGCTCGTACCCTTGACGCGGCCCCCAGACGTTAAGTACATATCCCAGCCACTACTAAATTCTTAGGACAAAAGGACACTTGTCATTGGCCAGGCTGACGGTCTTTAAAAATACTCATTTGATGGTGGTTTTGGCGATCTTTGTTTTGTTCTAGTGACTTCCCCACCGAAGAGGAATGAATCGTGGCAGGAGACGGGAGTTAGACCCAACCGAGTCCCCAGTCAGGTAGCCAGGGCGGGGCCGGGACAGGGGAAAGTCACACTGTAAGGGGGGGAGGGCTCCGCGGCACAAAGAGTCGGGCCGCGTTGTGGACTCTGTGTCAGTGTTGAGAACAAGAAGGGCCCAAGCACGGTGGTCACAGGAGGTCTCCCGAGCAGCTCGTCTGACCCACACTCTTCTGCCTTTTACTGTAATGTGCATGCTGTAAAACAACGCAAAGTCCACGAGCAATTATTTGCCCTTCAAATCCTGGATTAGTGGCCGTGAGGCCAGAGCAGGGAATGTTCCAGAGTCAGGATGGCCTCTCCTGCTCACGTGCCATTTGGCTCGGAGACCACGCACCGTCCCCGACGCGAGCCTGAGGTTTGTACACAGGCTAGAGGAAGGCGCGGTTTCTACACTGGTTTGCGGTCTACACTGGCTGGGGGGGTGGTGGCCAGCACTGGGCCGGGCAGCTGATTTGCGGCTTAGGCAGGTGCAGAGCCTGGGTTTTGACCTAGGTCAGAAACAGCAGCTGGCTTCAATTCCATATTTGGGGCTGACTTCACAATCTCCACTTCTTACACAAAGGAATTAATTTTGGGAACTTAGACGAGGTCGAGGAGCATGCCCCGGGTCACTCAGACAACAGAACGGGTTTGCTCTCCAAGCCCAGGGGTCCTGGCCCCCCAGCCGCCGCTGCGAAGTGGGACACAGATACATTCCCCGTGCAAAGAATTTGGAAGTCACAGGTCACACCAAGCACCTTGGACTGGACCTCCCGCCTCGTTCCCTTCTCCGGAGCCGAGCGCGTTTAGCAGCTCGGTTTGTGCCGTCGCCGTGACGCTCATCGGGGCACGCGCACACGCCAGCTCGCACGCCATCCACCTGGGCGTCACCGGCTGCGCCACATGGAACAGGGCAGAAGGACCCCGTTTCTAAGCATAAATGCTATTATATTTTACACATCCTTCTCCAACTTCTTTTTTCAGTTGAGGCTGGACGCATTTCTACGTGAACGTGATAAGCTATACCGCAGACTCCGTAACTGGTGGTTATGACGTCATAGCCGGGCGGCACGGACCTTCCGAGACTCGCCAATACCTCGACACAGGTTCAGATTGTTTCCTGTTTTCACTGAGCCAACGCGCTCTGATAAACGTCCTTCTGCGTCTCTCCTCCTCACACACGTGCTTAGATTTTTCAACATTTACAACGTTAGCACACAGCGGCAAGCGCCCTTCGAGGGGCCGAGTCCGTTCACAATCAGCAAGCGTGTGGACGTGCATGTCCCCCAACACTTGTGCCAGGACTTGGTTGCAACAAACTTCCTCTGACAGGACGTTTGTTTTATAGACTCTCTGTGTCTGAACTTCCTGCTTCCCGTAGCCTCTTCTGTCTCCTCCTCTATGATTTACTGATTGCATCATTTACCTTTTTTTTTTTAAATGTTTATTTATTTACTTAGAGACAGAGAGTAAGGAGGAGGTGCAGAGGGAGAGAGAGAATCCCAAGCAGGCTACGCACGTTCAGCGCAGAGCCCGACGTGGGGCTCGAACCCACGAACCGTGAGATCATGACCTGAGCCCAAATCAAGAGTCCGACACTTAACCGACAGAGCCACCCCGGCGCCCCTGTTTCCTTCCCCTTCTTGATTGCGTGGTCTGCATACACATGGGCTATTTGTTGTTTCCTGCTGTTCAGGCGGTAACCCCCCGGCCCCGGTTTGTCACGGGATCTCTCAGCGTCCTGTACAAAGTGTGGGATGGGAGGCGGCCATCCTCCTCAGTCTTGGCCTGCCAAACCTCTACTTCCTACGCCGCATCTAGGAGGGACTTCCTCCAGGATTTGCTCCCACATCCCCCTAAATCACAGTCGCTCAGTCCGTCTGCGGGTGTGCAGCGGGGGCCTGGCCCGGGGTTGCGATTCCCGGGACCACAGCTGCCCAGAGCAGCAGCCCTTCCTCAGCGGGGTCCTCCCCCAGATGGCCCTGCATGCAGCCCTGCCTCTGATGGACGCAGGCCCAGGACAGACAGAGGTCCGGGGCAGAGGGATGGACAAGAGCAAGAGGTGAGCAGCCTCTGAGAAAGGAAGGGGCCGGCGGGACCTAGGCGGTGCGGGGGCTTCTGGAGGCCACCGGTACTCTGGCTCTTCCAACATGGGGTGTCGGGTTTGATGGGAAGGAGGAGACGGGTGGCCGAGTGAGAGGCAGTGAGGATGTTTCCAGACCAAGGACAGGCCCAGGGGGAGACCCAGGTGTCGGCAAAGGGGCCACAGGCATGCAGGCAGGCAGGCAGGCAGGAAGTGCCTCAGGGGATCCTGCTGCCACAGACGGGCTCTCGGTTTTATTCTGACCGTGGCAGGGACTTTTCAATGGGCTTGAAGTGCTGGGGGCAAGTCGTCCAGAAAATTTTTCATTGGGCCGGCCCCTGAGCCTGGCCTTCTGTGTTCTCTGGAAACCAGAGAGTGGGGAGCCAGGGCACACGCGCGCTGTCTTGGGAAACGGGCCCCGTCCCTGCCTGAGACCCGCAGAGATGGTGGCACTTGGAGGGGACACGGGACATGTGCTGAAGCGTAGGTATGTGGAGCCCCCGCCAGGACCAGGACTCCGTGTCGGTGCAGAGCGGGGACCGCGACAGTGAGTCCCAGCTCCAGAGACGCTCCAGGTCTGTTCGGCACAGACCAGGCCTCCCTCGGGGCTGAGCGTGTGCACCCAGACCTCCCGCAGACGCCTCTGGCCCAGGGCACTGCGCGTACGGGGAACACAGCCTCACGATACTGGTGACCGAGGGTCTCGCTTTGCCGTGGCCCCCAGCACACGTCTGCTGACGACGTGTCGGGTTCCTTCCAAGTCTACGGAGGCGTTTCGCAGGGACAGGCTGGGGTCCTTCTGTTGCGCAGTCACGTAAGCGCACCTGTCCCGCCCCGCGAGCACACCTACCTCCAGGTGCTCTGACAAACTAGTTTAAGCTCTCAGTTGCTTAACAGCTTCTCATATAAATTTAAGTGCCCTTTATCTTATAGGATGGTAGTTTTCTTTGTCAGATTCAGAGTTCCGTGGCAGTAATTTTGAATGGTTTTTAAATAAAAAGAATCACAGTTTCGGCCAGGTACAAGATGAGGGAACGTGAGAGATATTTCAATTTTTCTTTTCCTCTTGTGAATGTGTTGCAACGTCTCTGGGGTCAAGATTATGTACAAGATGTTGACGTATAAGGTTAACCTTCATCCTTATTTATCCGTCCAAAAATATCATTTTTCAGCTGCAGGCTCGACATGGCCAAATTGGTTAAATGTGATAGGAGATGATCATCCACCCACGTGTGACCAAAATGACAGGGACATTTCATCTTAAAGGATTGCTCCTGCTGAGAATTGATTCAAGTACTCGGGGGTTACTGACTCCAAAGTCAGTCGCATCCGGGGTTCACTGATGTGGCTCAGGACTGGGTAATTTTCTCCACCGTTTAGAAAAGAGACAGCGTCCACGGTCATTGTTGGAATAGCCTCCTGTACGACCAAAGGAGCATTATCAACATTCCTGCGAATGTTGTGTTTCACTCGCCTAATTGTTAAGGGCTGAATTGTGTCTCTCAAAAATTCACATGTGGAGGTGCTAACCCAGGACTTCAGAATGTGACCTTATCGGGAAATAGAGTCATTGCAGACAAAATAAGTGAAGATGGGGTCGTACATAACAGGGTGGGCCTCGACCCGCCGTCACTGGTGTTCTTACAGAAGGGGGACACTTGGACACGTGCACAGGTGGGGGGATGCTTTGTGGCCCTTTGGCGGAGATCAGTGATGCCTCCACGGGCCGGCAGACCCCGGAAGCTGGGGACGGGCTGGAGCAGAGCGTCCCTCATGGCCTCTGGACCTGCCCCACCGACGGCTTGCCCTGGGACGTGGGCTTTCACCCACAGACTGTGGGACTGTGAGCCCCTGTCCCCTCTCAGGGACACCCCAGCCCGTGGGGTGAATACCACCTACTGGGCCAAGGCTTGGCATCCTCCTCACTGCACCGCTGGATCTCATTTCACGGCCCCCGATGGCCTCTTTTGGGCAATTCACTTGGATGGCATTGAAGGCCAAAGGTCATGGCCACACGTGCAAGGTGAGGCCAGTCACTCTGGTTCAGCCTTCCAGGCCGAGGGGCCTTTTAGGCAAATGTCAACCTGCCCTATTCTCTTCACACGGGGAGAGAAACTAAGTGTCCAGTTGTCTGTGGGTAATGGGATGTGATGCATGAATGGAGACTGGTTGGGGTATCACTGCTCAGGCTTCCTTGTCACCAGCCCCTCATGACCCGAACGCGAACTGACGTGGCTGCGGTTGGACCCCAGAATTAAGATAAATGAGGCGATTTAGTGTTCTGGCCTCCGTAATAAGTCCGGAGTATCTGCAGGAGGACACGGGAGGCAGGCGCGGGATTCCAGTCATGGTCCAGGGCTAGAAGGAGACTAGAAAGCGAGCCGGCCTCTCCCACCTCACCCGAGGTGGGGGGACAGGGTGCTTGCCCCCGGCTGGGAGAGGAAAGAGGGGGAGAAGGGAGGAGGCAGCAGGGCCAAGGTGGCCCGGGCTTGTGCTCTGGGGGCTCCAGGCTGCCGGATGTCAGCGGCCTCATCCCAACACGGGCGGCCGACCTCACCACGGTTGTGCACACGACTGCCATTAGGACGCGGGGAGCCTCGCCAAGGGCCGCCTGCATATCGCCTGTGGGTGGGTTGTCCAAGGTGCGGCTGGACTCCATGCCAAACCTGCGTGGGCGACCCGTGCCCGGCTTCCCCGATTCCGGCCCTGGTGCGAACCCCTCCCCAGCAAGGGCGTGGAAGGGAGGGTCCCAGCAGAGGAGAAACCCGCCCTTGCCGCCTTCACCATCTGCAGACCCGGTGTGCCGTCTCCTGTGCTGACTGCACTGGGGTCTGTTCTATGTGTCAAGCCGCGGCGAGGACCAGGGAGTTGGAGGGGAAGGAACATACACGGGCCACCCGAGCGGGGCGGGGCCCCTTCAGGCGTTCCCGTCTTGGACGATCTCATCTGGGATCTAGAGAAGCATCCAGACTCTCGGTAGCACACTCCTTCGGCGCAAGTGTTAAAATCAACATGGGATGCGTTTCCTGGGGTGAGATTTTCCTTTGAAGAAAAATATAAATCGGTGATGAGTTCGGATATGATTCACGGCGTTAGGTACTTTTGGAATCGCCTGATTTTATTTTATTATTATTATTTTAATGTTTATTTATTTTTGACGGCGGTGGGGGAGGCAGAGAGAGAGGGAAACACAGAATCCGAAGAAGGCTCCAGGCTCCGAGCCGTCAGCACAGAGCCCGACGCGGGGCTCGAACTCACGGACTGTGAGATCATGACCTGAGCCAGAACTGGACAATTAACCGACTGAGCCACCCGGGCAGCCCTGGAATTGCCTGATTTTAAAGTTCCTCAATGAAAAAAAAAGATTCAGGGTAAAAACGATCTTGCCAGCCTGCTTTCTTTATATCCGGAAAGCTTGGACTCTCTTCTGAGAAGATATTTTACATTGATTTTGAAATACTTCCCTCAAAGCAAATGCCAATTTCAAGTAATTCTGAAGGTTTTTGTCCTGACTACAGCCTAAAGACTGACGTCTTCTTTCTCCCTTCCGCCTCTGCTCCAACGACCACATCTTCCGAATCCAGGACGGCTTCCCCGTGCAGCGTCTGACGTGCCTGGGCCTTTCATCGCTCCGGAAGCCTCTTCCCGATTTTCATGCGGCCCCATCCCCCAAACCAGGGTGTGCCCAGGGTTCCGAGCGGGCCGTGGTGGTCTTCGAGCCCCGCGCACGCTTCGCTGTTATCTGCGGTTCAACCAGTCGTGGAGCGTTACCGCCAAGACCGTTGCTCCCTCACTCCTCCTGAACGTCAGGCGTCGTTTCTCCAGCCAGACGCCAGTGGTGCCCCGGCCCGTGCTCCTGCCGCCAGCCGCCCACCGGGGACCCTGCCTCGGACCCGTGACGCCCGCCCGGCCACGGTGTCAGCACCGTGCCCGCCTCGTCCCCCCTCTCCCCGCTCTTTCTGGCAGGTTCTCAGTCGGTACAAGGCTCAGAAGCCCTTCCACGGCGGCTCCGACACGACCCGCGCCTTCCTGTCCCCACCGCCCCTGCCCGAGTCGGGGCCGCGTGTCAGAGCCTCTGCGGCCTCCCTACGGGCTGAGCCATCCTGAGCCGTCCTGAGCACCCGCGGTTTTTCCGCCTGGAAATCTTTCATTTTTAGAGTCTTATCTGGAAACTGAACACGTAAGATGGATGGGAACTGGGACACCCGGGTGACGTGGGGGGACGGGCTCCCGACTCGGCCGCTGTGGCCCTGGAAGCCCTGGGCTCAGCAGAGCGCAGCTGGGCATAGGTCACAAACGCTCCAGATCCTGGGTGGTCCCCCCCACCCTGACACAGCGCTCCCCACCCGGGGTCCACCTGCACGCGGCCAGCTTCCCCGGCTGCAGGGTCCCCCCCGCACCAGCGGCTGCCTTGTGTTCACCCAGCACAGTGTCTCACAGAAACGTGCAGAACGGTGGTTACCAAACTGAAGTCGCTTAAAACCCAGCGCACGTAAGAAACATCTAGGCTGGTTCTTGTGTAAAAAAGACACAGATAACTTGAAAGATCACCAGTGTGATTTTCCTCATCAACTCGAAAAGTCTGGGGGAGTTTTGGGCTCTTCTGAGAAAAGCTATCAGGTTGTTTGCGACAGAGCAATAAATATGCTCCGGCCGTCCTGAGCGTGTGCGGAGCGCGGGCTCCTCGGTGCACTAACCCTCACCTGGGGGCTGCAGTGGGACATTAGCATACATTTACATACATTTACATGTAACATTCCTGGCACCCTCAGCTCCCAAACCTGCACTCTGGATAAATTTTTTAAAAAGGCAGTGTGACCTATGACAATTATATTCCAGCCCAACATTCAGAACAAGATGCACGAAGCGAAACAAAAGCCTAAGACAACCAGTTACGTGCCTGATTAGGATAAAGACGGGCGGAGCCTCAGCGAGAAACGGAAAACCAGACAGAGAGCTGAAGTCTGAACGGGCTTTCCAGAAGCAGCCGGCACGAGCCTGCGCCCTCACCGTCCTCGCTGGTTTCAGAAACGCTTCTGGCTCCGCGCTGAGCGGGGCTCCGCGTTACGAGTTCCCTGTCTGGTCTTCAGCTTCATCACCGCACTGAAACCGTGGGCTGGGTCCCACTGCCCCACTGGGCCCGTCCCCTGCCTGTTTGAGTAAACATCTGTTGAGGCTCCTCTGGGTGTGACGTGACATCACGTCTGTTTCTACCGTTGTCCCCACGAGGGTCTGGAGACGATCTGCTGGTCTTGGGTCCACGCCTGCCTGCACCAGAGGGGTGTGGCGAGGCTCGGAGAGCACGGCACGAGGCTGCCGACCGGGCAGCAGACGGAGGGCATAGGCTGCAAGGCCCTTAGGCAGGCTGAGGGGTCCTGACCGGGACACCCCCCGCAGCCACTGGAAGCCCAGTGCGCATGGCCTCCCAGGGCTGGTTCTGGAGACCAGTTTTTCTCCCTGAGCCAGGGCTCCGGGGGGGGGGGGGGCCCTCTGCCGACTATCGACGCTCGCCGTCACCTGGCTCCTGAGGCCGGGAGGTGCAGAGGACCCCTGTGTCCTTGCTGGTGGCACTCAGCTAGAATGTTCTTGAGTGCCGCCCTAGCCCTACTGCTGGCCGGCCCCTCAAGGCCAGCAGTGGTGGGTTTTTGGGAACCAGCTCCACTGACACCTTGCGGGAGACAGAGTCAGCCTGTCCACGAAGCGGTTTTCACTGAGGGCGAGTGGTCAAGTCGTGGCCGGCACGGCAGAGAGAACAATGAGCCGGAGGCAGACAGAGAACGGGGCACATCCGTGTCGTCACGTGCCCGACGACGCTCGCCGTCTCCGGGGAAGGGGCTGAAGCTGCAGGGGCGGGGGGCGGCAGAAGGGAGATTACATGGGGGTTGAATCTCCAGACCTGTCTGAGACCTTTCAGGGGTGTGCACCCCAGCACTGCTCAAGGCGCCTCCGTGGGGCAGGCGGGCATCTACCCGATTCAGGGGACTCGGCAGCTGGACAGGCAGAGCGGGGCCGCGCGGGGCCAGCCCCCAGCTGGGGTCAACGGGTGCAGCGTCACTCAGTTCAGCTTAGCAGCACCGGACAGACACAACACTGTGTCCCCGGTATAGCCTAGAAGAGGTCCACGCTTGCCTTGGACTCCGGCATCTGTTGGGGTGCTTCTGCATCGTTGGGAGTAAATTACCAAAAGGGTAATTAAATAATGGGAAGTTTGGCCGGTGAAGTTAGGAAAGCGCATGACAAGTAACAAAACGTCTCCAAGAGCAGGGGGCAGCCCGGAGATGGCAGATTTTGTGTCCACACGTGAGACGATTGTTTAGTTGAAGAGATACCTGGTTATAGCGAGAAAACGAGCGCATCATGGCTCCGAATATTGCTCTTGTAACACCAAGATTAGGCTTTGTAGGGGCGCCTGGGGGGCTCAGTCGGTTGAATGCCCGACTTCAGCTCAGGTCATGATCTCGCGGTCTGTGGGTTCGAGCCCCGCGTCGGGCTCTCTGCTGACAGCTCAGAGCCCGGAGCCTGCTTCCGATTCTGTCTCCCTCTCTCTCTCTGCCCCTACCGGCTTGTACTCTGTCTCTGTCTCTCTCTCAAAAATAAATACACATAAAAAAAAATGATTAGACTTTGTTGGGAGACACGGTTACTAACCTTGACTTTGTTAAAGGAAACTTCCTTCTTTGGCTCCCCACCTTTTACTGGGAATCGCCTGTGAGTGGTGGGCCAAGGCCGGCTGTGAGGACACAGGATGGAGCCCTCAAACCTTCAAGGATCCTGCAGTCTAATGGAATAGACTAAAACCAAACTGCCAGCCAACCATGTTTAAGGGGCACAGAAGAGGCCCTTTTCTGGCACTCAAGCCAGAAAAAATGGGGCTTACATGTCAGGGAAGCACTTGAAAAGGAGGGTGATTAATTTTTTTTTTTTAATGAGACTCTTGGAGCTGCAGTTTTCTTATCTATAAAATGAAATACGAGAATAGACGCTCCTTAAAATTCTTTCCAACTAATGTTCTAGAGTTAAAAAGAAACCTTCTAGATGTTCAACAAATCAGAGCAACGGACTCTTCTAAATAAGCCAGAAAGAGAAAGGTAACTTGTATTGACGTGTAATGACACGGGCAATCACTCCTACTTAAGGCTCAAGTGACCGGTAGATTGCATTGCTGACTGACCTATACATGCCTGTGTCCGTGCACACACACGTGTTATTGCTTGGCTGAAACAGCTCTCCATGCTGTTTGATTTGGAATTGGAAATATGTTTGTGCGCATAAAATAACCCAGGTCCCGTTTCATTAAAAATAAATCTAACGTTATCTTCAAAATTCCTAACTGAAGAATTTGCACACAGTTGAGAACATTGTTGGCATAAGTCAATTGTTCGTGTGTCCATGTGTGTTGACCAGATATGTATTTTTATGTCTAAGATGATACGAACATAAACACACGCACGGCCACCATGATTGAGTTGTTCTAAGCTAATGTTTCACCGATGTTCATTTGCGTATTTCATAATTTAGGTTCGTCACTCCTTTTCCTGTAAGACAACGGTTTGCAAGAACAGATTATAATCTGGTAGAGTGCCCGTTACAGCAATGATTGGCTAATGTGCAATTTAGCATGTTTTCAAGTATACAGATTCATATTTTGTGTCTGAAGCATTGATTCTTACCTACCATTCATTTGCTCACTCATCCGTGCATTCTTTTATTCTATAAATACAAATTGAACACTTACTACTTGCAGGCTGTTGTCCTAGATGCTAAAGATTCACAAAATGAGGGGCGCCTGGGTGGCTCAGTCGGTTGAGCGTCCGACTTCGGCTCAGGTCATGATTTCACGGTCCGTGAGTTCGAGCCTCACGTTGGGCTCTGTGCTGACGGCTTGGAGCCTGGAACCTGCTGTGGATTCTGTGTCTCCCTCTCTCTCTGCTCCTCCCCCACTCAAGCTCTCTCTCTCAAAAATAAACAAAAATGAAAAAAAAAGATTCACAAAATGAATAGGAGAAAGCAAATGACTTAACTATAACTTAAAAAAGTGTAAGTCTTTAAGATATTTTACTTTTAGCTTCATTAGGCATGTATTTGTAAGCTGAATGTATATCTTTAGAAATTATGGAGGGCTGACAAATGTAGATTGCTTCTGGAGTATACTGAGGTAAGATTTCATTAATTTGGAAAAATCTCCTCAAAAGTATAGCGTGATTTATATATCATTTTAGGTATATATTTGATAAGCTTTAAGATATGCCTGTTTTGACTTCCGAATTTTTTTTAATATTTATTTTATATTTGAGAGAGAGAGAGAGAGAGAGAGAGCATGAGAAGGGGAGGGGCAGAGAGAGAGGGCGACACAGAATCCAAAGCAGGCTCCAGGCTCTGAGCTGTCAGCACAGAGCCCAACGCTCGGCTCGAACCCGTGAACCGTGAGATGGTGACCTGAGCCAAGTCAGACACTTAACCGACTGAGCCACCCAGGTGCCCCTGTTCTGATTTCTAATCAGAATGACTGTTCAATATGGTGCTTATGTGTGCTTGGTTTAATCGTTTTTCACTTACATCAGATTAAGTCCATCTTACATGCTGATAAAAGCATTAGTTTTTAACATCTCGCATCGTGAGGACACAGTTACTTCTAAATATCTCGTATGTGTACTAAGTACTTGTGTGACTTAGTTTTTAAATTGTGTATGTTTCATCACCGACTCGAATAAAAGCATGTCTACTAATTTCCAACAAAACAACCCTTTCACTTTAGAAATTAAAATTTATTTTTCCACAAATTTGAGAGACCTGGCCTGTCAATATCACTGAACTGTGGGACACCTCGGACCTCTAGGACTGTCCGACGTCCTGATGACATCGTGTCCGATGCCCTGAGGATGTCACGGTAGCTATGACACCAACACGGAACAACAGGCAAACGTCACGAAGCGTGGCATCAGGGAGACGCGTTCAAGACTGAGGGTCACACTGGACCCAGTTAGTCGCCGCTTTCAGAGCTCCTGGGAGAGACGGCGCACTCGAGAGACTGCATCGCCCATGGCCCCATGTCATGACAGCCACGGAGGCACTGGCAGGAAGGGCGGCCACAAGGTACCCTGCAGCGGCCCACCTTGGCCCAAGGACGCGGAGCTGTGGACGCGGCTCTGCTCACGGTGCCCCTGCCCGATAGGCATTTGGACATCGAGGGGAAAAGAACCTCCAGGTTTGCACCTTGCGAAAGAAACTGCTTTTCATCATATTCTGATAGGGATGGTCCATAGTAAGGAGACTACTACACAAACCATCCAAGGAGGCGACTCACCGCCCTGCTGGTTTGTCCCCCATTCCGAACGGCTTCAAGGACACGGTGATTTGACCGTTCCCAGGTGGCGTGACTTTGTGCCCTGGACGTTCTGTTTCCAGGAGCTTCTCCTGGCAGCCGAGTACCACACGGTGTCCCATCGCGTTTCAGTCCACCGTCTCATGGTGGTGACAGGAGGGTGTTTGCCACAGACGGGTGCACACGCTGGCATTCCCAGAACCTAAGCGGTGGACACACGCAGGGTGAGGGTCTGGCTCTGCTCTGGGCTTTCATGGAAGTGCCTTCATGACTGGAGAGAAGTCATTAAATTTCTTGTATTTCAGGGGCGCCTGGGTGGCTCGGTTGGTTAGACGTCTGACTCTTCGTTTTGGCTTAGGTCACGATCTCCTGGTTCGCGAGTTCAAGCCCCACATCGGGCACTGGAGCCTGCCTGGGACTCTCTCTCTCTTTGCCCCTCCCATGCTCGCTCTCTCTCTCTCTCTCAAAGTAAATAAGTAAACTTAAAAAACCAAATCTCTCGTATTTTAAAACTGCAACAGAAGGATTCAATGATTCTGAAGTTCTCGAACTGTGGTTTCCAGCTCAAAGAAGCCCCGAGGGGAATTAGCTCAGACCAGGGCATTGGTATCAGCACAACTCAGACGTTCAGATCGACACTGAACGTTACGTCCAGCCTCCACAAGTACCCGGAATGGGACTTCTGACTCCCGCGCGCAGTCTCTACCCCCCGAGGCTTCTTGTGCACGGAGGGGAGCCCCCCCACCGGAGCGTGGCCCACGTCAGAAACATGGGAGCTGGCCTCAGTTACTCACTTGCTCTCAGGCACCCACGTCAGCACGTGCTCACGGTCCATCTCCACGAGACATCTCACGCCACGTTTCCTTCATCAGGACTGACTAGTCCCAGCCACGTCACCTGTCACCTAATGAAGGCAGCGCTTCCCACGTGGCTTCTCCATCGCCACCGCGGCCTCGAACAGTCAAGTCCACAATGTGTGTAAGAACCAAACTTAAGACACAAATGTGTTCCCAGCACCATCTTGTTTGAAACCCGTTGGTCGTTTTCCCATTGTGCCTCATCTTCAGACTCCTCGTGGTGGCCACGGGCTCTCCGGGGAAACAGCTCCTTCCTTTCAGGTCTCATTTTGTTCCACGTTGTCCTGCAGCCCCTCAGCTCTGGCAACAGTGTCTTACTTTGGTTCCATCAGCCCAGCTCAGTTCTGTCGTGGGGTCTCTGCTGTTCCCTCTGCTGAAACATTCTCCCCACAATTTTCCTGGCACCAACCCTTCCACCTCAAGCCTCAGCTTAACTGCCGTTTTCCTGGAAGAGGCGTTTCCGGGTCACCATACAAGGAATATGCCTGCCTTTGCCCCCAGAACGAGACACCTTCTGCAACTCGTAGCCGTTTTACGTGTCCACGTGTGGATATGATCCCTATCTGTATGCTCTGTGGCTGCTGGGACCAGGTCCTGTCCTCATTGCCTCCACCACGTGGCATAGAGCGTGGCCAGAAGTGCTCTGGTGAGACCGAAGGCAGCTTTTCTCTGCTTACAGTGATGGCCCTCTTGCCCGGAACGGCAGTCGCTGGGCTCGGGCGGTACAAATTACTGGTGGGAGCCCCTAATCACTCTGCACCTCTCGTGCCCTGAGCACTGATTCTACACGGCCTCAAAGAGCAGTTATTTTGTGTGACTGCCTTGCTCTCCTTGTTACGTTAGAAATGCTCACTCCTGGGTCAGGCCTTGGTGGACTGCGAGATGCACGTGGGTCTAGCGTGGCCATTCGGACGGGGAATGTTTACAGGGAACAGGATCAGGGGAGTGTTTCCCGGTTGAACGATGCTACTTCCTGGCACACACACGTCTTGGGGGAACGTGAGAGTTGCCTGCACTAAGGTTCACTTTTTAGGAAGCATGACCCTTTTCATGACCTATCATCCCACCACAACTGAACTCAATGGGCAGACTTCTGAGATGCCTCTTAAATCTAAGATTACACTGTAGAAACCTAAAGTGTGTCCTTAGCGGAGCAGAATCTCCTGCGTTCGGGGGTGACCGTTACCGTTCTCGCTCTAGGGAATGGGATCCCCATCCGACTGAAGGTTGCAGGTAAGCCCTTGGAGTCCTGCCCGCTCCGGCTTCCTCTCCACCACGGGCCTGCTTCCCTGATTCCACAATGGCCGTCGATGCCCAGTCTGTATCTCCATTTGCCTGTTTCTGTCCACCCTTCCTACCGCCATTGTCAGGGCCTCATACTTATCTGTCTGTGTCCCAGGGTACGGCCTTGTTGTTCCCGCCACAAACGACACCTCCTTCAGGTCAACTCTCCATGCTGTGGTCATGAGTCACACACATGACTGTGCTCCTTGTCTGCCTCCGTGTCTCCGGTCCGTTCTCATGGCCCTCAGAGCAAAATCCGAGCTCCCGACACCTGCAGAGTGGTGGGGAGGCCCAGCTCGCTCTGCACAGGACATGCCGTCGTGCTGAATCACAGCTCCCTGGTTTCTGCTCGTCTCCTGCCCACGCTGGCCCTCGCGGTCTCCAAACTTCTCTGAGCTACCCCGTCTTCATTTGGGGCTGACACTCAGGTATCACCATTTGCACCTCTCCCTGGACCTGTCCTCACCTGTGTGCCTGTTAGGACCACAAGTATCGTGATGCTGGTCGTCTCCCGGCCATCCTGCCGACACCAGGCTCTGCAACGTGCCAGCTCCCGACTTTCCGGGTCTCACCCTTCCCCACATTCCGGTGCCCAGAGACCACCAGCAAGCACTGTTGGACGTGCCGGACCTCAGTGGGCACAGCTTTCCTGGTGCTGAGACGTACGGGTCATGCGGCCCCATAGGGCGCACGTCTCCCCCATGCATACCGCGGCATCAGCCCTGACGATATCACAACGGCCATTCGGTACAATTCTGCACTCGACCTTTATGTATTCTACGACAGACTCCCAGTAAATACGTCGTCAACTCATCAGAATCTCCATTCTCTAACTTACGGGATGGAGAGCTTACCATCGGAAGGAAGGTTCGAGATGGAGTTTCTGAACGGGGGATGTGTGAACTGTTATGGGAGAGCCGATGAGTGAGGACTGTGGACCTGGACGCGGGCCTCCACCTGGGTCTGCTATAGCCGTCCCGCTGGCCCTGCTCACGGTGCCGGGCCCGGGAGTCCCTTGGGGGTGCCGGTTGGTGTTGTCGGGCGAGCGGAAGAACAAGCCAGGCTTTCCTGAGGGGTGACTGCAGGCGTGGGGGTGCTAGAAGGACTGAGCAGGGCCGCTGTTGGAGCCCTGGCCGAGGAGAGACGTGCACGTGAGGACACAGAGTGGAGAGCCAGCCAGCAGAGGAGGAGAGGGACAAACCCAGGCGTGTGGGTGTGTGAGAAACAGACCTACGGGCAGGTTCGGGCCGCACCTCTGCCTGTAGGGGCCGCTCTGCTGTGCGCGGATGAGGCCTGGGGCCACGGGTCCGTGTTTCCATTGCAGCCCCATGTCATTCATCATGGTCCCTGGGTTTAATGAGCCTTGTCAGCCGGTATGTTCAGGGACCAGGGGTCCAGGCCCCGAGTGACAGTCTGTCCTTGTCCCTTGAGACCGTGTACTCTGGGTCCTCGGTGAGTGAGTGACTTTGCAGGGGCGCATCCAGCTTGTCCGGCCGCATGTCTTCAGGGACACGTGGGGGCTGGACTGCGGGGCGGGAGGGTTGGCGAAGGGACGCCGGAGGTGAAGCCCCACGGAGGACCCGTCGACACCACGGGCCCCGTGCGGCCCGTCTTCCCTTGGGTGCGCGTGCCTGGAGCAGGAGGCAGCTTTGCCAGACTCCGGGGCGTCCCTCTGCCCCAGAGCTGAGCTGTGCATTTACAATACGGAGCTGTGTGTGTTCAGGCAGGAAAATTAATTAAAAGTGAATTTGTTATTTACATTTTCAAATTCTGGAAGGAACTTAAGACACATCCTTGCAGAGTCGCTTGGCCTCCTTTCAGAGAGAATTAGAAAGATGTGATACTTATTTGGAGAAAATACTGATACTCTCTCATGTTCTGTCAGCTCCTGAAGAGTGAATCCCTCCGGGGGGCTGGTCACCGGGGGCGGGTATCTGCAGCTGTTAAGTGACAGCGTTCCTTCTGAGGGAGGGGTATCGTCTCTTTTACGTTCAACTTCAGGTCCGAAAGCGCTCAGTGACGGGCTGATCTCTGCTGAGCACCCCCACACGACCGAGCATTTAGAAAGGGGAAAACGGAAACAGCCAGGTAGGACAAAAGGCGAAACAAGATAAATCACGGTGAAGGAGAACCTAGTATTGATTGTCCCGCCTTCTCTGGAGAGACATGTTTGCTTGTAAAGACGTATTATCTAAAAATGCAAGCAAGCTACCTGAGGTTTTATCCTATGAAAATTGACACCGTAGGTGAGCACAGAAATCTCCTGCCCCTGCATTAATCACTCTGTTGCTGGCCTTTTTAATTAAATCAAAGCTTTGAGGAAAGTAGGAATTAAGGTCAGTCACGTGGCATAAAACTGTCGTTGCTGGAGCCGATGCGGGCCGTGGACGCCCATCTGGGTTTGGTTGCGGCCGCCGCACACGCAGCGCGACGTGTTGCCGTCGGGGAGGAGCCTGTGTGGGGCCCGGTCCTGCTCCCGTGGCGCCCGGGCGGCCCTGCAGCCAGTGTGTCACCCGAATCCACTGAAAATCGGATCACGCTGCAGCTACGTTCTTCTGCTGAATGTTTCCTCGACCAAACGCGAGAAAAGCCCACACAGCCCCTCCTGCTCCGAGCAGAGTTGGGGTGTCCTCACTGCCCGGCCCCGGGTCACTGTCACGGCCTCTCGGGAAGCCGGCGAGGGCTCCCGGCACGGGTGAGGTGCGGCTCAGACGCCTGTCACGTGGGCCGGGTCCCGCCGGCGTGGCTCACGACGACCGCCTTTCCGCCTGTGACCGCGCACGTGGGACCTCGGAGCTCGAGGCTTCTCTGGCCACGAACACAGCTCCGCACTCATTCTCTCCCTCCAGACGTCTTACCAAACAGCCTTCCGTTACGTCACCCGCATTTTCAGGTTCTGTTTTCGCGACGGTGACGCTACAGCTGTGCCTCGGCCCTGAACAGCACTGACAGGGCAAACGATTTAAAATAACCCGTGTGATGCAGGTGACGTCTTACGAAGCAATTAAATGATTTTTGTGCTCCAAACTGCAATGTCATATATATTACGTTTATTCCCACTGGCCCGTGTATTTTCTCAGGAGCCTTGTTCTAATGGATTATCTGCGATCAATGCTGAACTACAGAGGGGGTCCGTGGAATCGCTGTCATCTGTCCATCGTCACCACCGGCAGAAAGAAGGGGGCCCGGGCACCACGCAGAGCGTGCCGCCTGGCCCCTGACGCGGGCGCCCGAGGTCGGCACCGCTGTGGACCTGCCCTCAGTGTCTGTGCCCATGGAGCTCAGGCTCTGGGGTCACCCCCTGACTGCCGACGTCCCCGTTCTGCTGCACCCCTCTCTCCTCCTGCTGGAGACCATCGGTGGCGTCCTCTGGCTTTGGGCCGGCAGCTGCAGACTCCCGTCCCCTGTGCGCTCCTCACAGGTCTCCTGCCCGCCTCCCCTCCGTGGCAACAGAGCCTTCGGGCACTGCACTTTGGTGGCCCTCGCGTGGCAGCCAAAGGGACACGTCCTCCGCCCCCCTCCGCACTCCCCGAGTCCCCGCAAAGCCCTGCGGTTGGGTCTCAGCTCGTCCAGGACAGAGACTCCTGGTGTCACCGAAGCCCAGGGCTCTCAGCACGTCCTCCCTGGCGACATCCCCCGTGACTTCCGCACCAGGTCACAGACCCCCAGGCCGGCGTCTGGCCCAGCTGCCCCCTCTTGTCCTCGGGTCCCGCGCCCACTTTGGCACCTCGGGTCTTTCCGGCTCCATCCCTCTGTGAAGCTGCCCTGCCGGTCTCTCCTCGCACCGTCCCCCCGGCAAAGCCTAACCCCGGTCTGGCCCCTCTGTGCCCCCTGCTGTACCCCGCCTCGGAGCACAGCTGACGTGGCCTCACGGGGTCTCTGGTGATGCAGGCTCCCCCGTGGCCCTGAGCCCTCTTCCCATCTCCCGCTCATGTCCCCTCCACACCCCGTCCCTTCCCTCCTCAAGTTCAGGGACGACCCTCCTGTCTCCTCAAGGAAACAGACACGATTAGAAAATGCTACCTCAGCTCTTACGACATCTGTGTCCTGTCGTTGTCATGAATCCCTGGGGGGGGGGTGGGGGCGCTGTCCCTGCTCCTGTTAGAGGTCAGCGATCCCTTCTCTCATCAGGGCCGTCCCTCCAGGAAGCCTCCTTCACTCCCCTGCATCCTGTCCTTTCCTTCCTCACCCACCGTCCTGAAAGGTGAGGGCAGGATCTGTGTCCTGCTCGGTCACGACACCGGCCCCAGGACAAGGCCGTCCCTTCACGGGTGCTCTGTCACGTGTGCCGAATGGATGGACGTGTGGTGGGGGACACACAGCCATCCAACTATCCACACAGTAGCCCAAGTGACCATTAGTTTAAAAAATCATCTCTATCAAAAAGACTGTACGAATTGAACCACAGGAGAATTTGACTGATTACAGAGGAGGACACAGTTTTCATCATTTTGCTTACAATGAGACTGATTCCATCAAATGGACCTTTTTTTCTGAAAAAATCGGGTAATGAAGGAAAAAGCTCGGGAAGGTACCTTTCTTCACTGAGGTGTTGCTCTCCTGGATCAAACTGTTCAAGTTCCTGTTTCGTGACCCCTCTCCTCTGTGACTGTCCGTCCGTCTTCTGCTCGTCTCACGCACACACTGGTCCTTGTGACATGTCACTGTGTGGGGCACCTGCACGTGGATGGTGCTAACGTGACGTCTGCTGTCACTATGCTATTGGAGTCATGGGGACGAGGTCACTGTCACCCATAGTCGTGACTCACCATCAGAGCGGGATGCTCCTGAAGTTATCACGGTCAACTTTTTTTTTTTAGATTTTTTTTAACGTTTATTTATTTTTGAGACAGAGAGAGACAGAGCATGAACGGGGGGGGGGGGCAGAGAGAGAGGGAGACACAGAATCGGACGCAGGCTCCGGGCTCTGAGCCATCAGCACAGAGCCCGATGTGGGGCTCGAGCTCACGGACCGTGAGATCGTGACCTGAGTGGAAGTCGGACGCTCAACCGACTGAGCCACCCAGGCGCCCCCATCACGGTCAACTTTTATCAGCAGCCGTGCACGCGCACGCTGGCGTATGAACACGGCCAGACCCTGCCTCCCGCCGGCCGCGGCCTGACCCCCAGCCCAGGGGCCCGAGGCCCTGAAGGCACCACCACATGGTGGGCACGTGGATGGTGCTCGGAACACCTGGTAACAGAAAAGTATCCGACTGGTTCCTGAAAACTGCTGGTGCCCCCCGTTCAGACGCAAGGTGAGTCAGGGTCTCGGGTGCCCCCAGAGACAGCCGACCCCAGTTCTTCTCCAGTACTCGCCTCGACATCACAAATAGACCCACACTTCACGGGCCTGAGGACAGGATGGCCCTCGAGCGACTCGGCCGAGGGTGGCCTTCCTGCCCCTGAACACAGTCCTCGCTTCACAGACAGGCCGGTGCTTTAAAAAGCACCAGTATCCGTAGTCACTTTAGGAATAATTCAGTGCACAACAAGGACTCCCTGTCCCCATCCCTCTACCCCCTGCCTCTATTTTGGGATGCAAGCCGTGTTGTCACGGAGCAGAATGACACTCGCAGCAGGTACAACTGACACGTGGAAATATGCCGGATCAGCTGCATTAATTGGGTCTCTGATGGGCCAAGTAGGAGGTGTTGCAACATGTGAGCTCAGAGCCCTGTTCACGGTCCATTTCCGTGTAAATGAAGAGTGCCCGCCGCCTAAGTGCAAGGCACGCGGTAGCACACCGGAGCTGGCCCCAGACCGGAGGAGGGAAGCCTTGAGCCAGAGAACCCACAGAGGCTGCGAGCAAACTGGCTTTTTCTCACCTTCCGCATGTAAGATTTATGCAGGCGACTCCCGTTAGCACTAATGAGAGCTGCGCATGTAAATCTCCCATGAAACGATGGGAGATGAGCCTCATCCATCACTGTGCGGGTGTTACAGCGTCTGGGGCCGGTTTCTAGGCGGCAGGCCGGCTGGCGGGAGGGATCGTGCCCGAGAGTGCTGGTGTGGCGGCCTCGGGGGGGGGGGGGGGGGGCTGGGGGAAGGCGCCCGCACGGCAGCGCAGGGGCGAAGGCTGGGTCTGCGAGCGCGCTGGGAACGACGCCGAGGCCGCCCTCCACGCCACCCGCGTGCTCGTGACACAGAGTCCGAGAAGGGTGAGACCGAGAGCCCCCTCCACGTGGGTGGGCTCTCTCCCCCCACCTCTGCTCATGCTTTTACACTTGCTCCTGGGAGCGCGGGGGAGTGCTGTGAACGAGTTCCCGGCAACTGCCCCCTTCTCCGTGTCCCTGCTCACGTGGTTGCACCATGCACACGTCAGAAGTGAGGCAGGCTGGCCCTTTTCCACGTAAGGCCCACGTTTTCTCGCCACGGTGCCTTTGCTCATGCTGGCGGACATCCTGTCTCTACTACTCTCACATTTATTGAATTGTCAGCATCTCTGGGACACCTTCTCCTTCCAAGAGCCTCGCCTGTCTCTGAGTTGGGTACGGACATTACCCTACGCTCCCCTTTCCCGTGACTGCGTCCCTGTCCACTTGGAGCCTTTCGCGGAGCCACCCGAGCCCTGTGGGAGTGTCAGCTCCTCCAGCCCCGGCCGTCTGGCATCTCTTTGGGACACTTTACAGGTTCTACACGGTGGTGCGGGCACATTTTAAAGAGGAACACACGTGTACGTGGGACAAGGTTCTTCCTCCCCACAGAGGTGCGTCCTAAACACGCTCCCAAACCTAGTGGTGGCAGCACTCTCCACACCCGCGTTTGTACCCTGCGATTTTTCATTTCACAACATATGTTGGGCTAAGTCCATGTAAGCCCCCGCCTTTAAGAATATTAAGTCATACTGTTCCGTCGCGTAAATATATCATGATTTATTTAATCAGCATTTTGTGGGCAAGGAAAGAGCTCCTTCCCCAAATCCTACTCCCACAGATAGGTCCACAACGTGCATCATAAGGTAATCAACTCTCCTAAAATGTTCACTGTGTGACACACGCCAGTTAATTCATCCAGTCCTTCCCCAGCCCTCTAAGGTAGACGTCGGGTTCCTGACACACAGAAGAGGGAGGCGAGGCCTGCAGAGCTCACAGAGCTCGTCGGAGCTCCCGGAGCCGGTCGGGGGCCAGGAGAGGCGCCCGCGGGGGCTGTGCTCACGGACTGCAGCTCTATGCACACACGTTGCTCGTGCATCTGAGCATCCATGCGCGAGCCTCTGGACTCGCTAACACGAAGGCACATCCTTCCTAAGCTTTGGAGACACAGTGACACTGTGAGTCGTCGTTTAGGGCTCCTGCTCCTCGTCTCTGCCGCTGTTAACCTGCGGGAGGGTCGCGGGTCGAGAGGCCAGCAGTGTTGTGACGCTGTGACTTTTTGTGGCGGTGAATTTACGATGCTAATGAGGCTGAGCCCCTTTCCTAGTATAAAAGCTGCTTGTGTCCTCTCTGAGATATCTTCCCAGATCCGTGGTCCTTGTTTTGCTTAATATTTTGTTGAATGTAACATGCCAGTAAGTCGCCGTCTGCCTGCTTCTGCCATATTCTAATGGGTTGTTTCCTGTGTGTTTGTTTGGTTTATTAACGCAACACGAAAACAATTCATGCCCTAGAATTTCCATATTTTAGAAGCGATTTTGATGAGGGAAGATTTATTCATTTAACTTCTATATTATCTCTGTGTAAATTTAACACCCCTTTCACGACTGTAATATGTTATTCATTATGCTTTAGCAAATGTCTACTAATTTCCAACCATGAATTTTACATTGGATTTAAATTGCTCATGAAAGCTACCAATGAGATAAGGGCTAACGTGATTTTTATCCTGGTCAAATTAGAACGAGTCTACAAGGAAAATGAAGATGATATGCCCAAGGATAATTGTATTTCCTCCCAAAGAGGAAAAACGAAGGACGAGTACCTCCGATGGCCACTCTAGAACCTAATGTGTAGTTCCATCAACAGTGTCCTCTAGGATTGAGGAGGGAGACCCCACCTCGCTAACACCCCACCTTCGCTATCCTCTGGCAGAAAAACTCTACAAGACTTGGGGTATTGAATCATTACAAGTTTCCATCGTTTGGAAGGAAATTTAAAAGCTCAACACACCACTTCTTTCTGATAACGCAACTTTGGCTCAGTACACACAGAAGGAGCTGTTGACATTAGCAGACAAGAGGTTTAATTATGAGAAGCGTCACTGGAAGGCGCCCCTCGTTATTTAGGCGGAATGTGCTTCTCCAGACACACTAACGGCAGATCTTTATAACTAAGACGGCACACAATCTTTTTGTCAAACAAAAATTAAGGCCAAGGGAAGGACATCAAGTATTATTAAGGAAGAGATATAAAATAGGAACCAAAGTCAGTCTTAAAGCACCAGAACAAAATCTCCCACCAAGGTGCCAGGGCACACACTGCTTATGAGACGCAGAGTTTTAGCAGATCATTGCGGTTTCTGTCTCCACGGGTATTTGTGAAGGTCCCTGCGGTGAGGTGTGGGGCCTCCTGGGGACACCGTGCAGTGTGTCGGACCCTGGACCGGAAGCTTCTGTAAGGCACAGGCCACAACACGGGTCCGAATACTGTACGCGCAGCACCTGCTTTTGTGGTGTTTCTGCTTTTGGGTTTTTTTTTGAGAATTTTGTGATATACAGCCTGATGTTCCAAACAGTTGGTACCGGTGAGCACAGGGACAGTGTCAGCACACTCTGCTAGTATTTCCCTCATCCCCCCAAGCTCGTAGAATGGTTTGAGAGGTCAGGACCTGCAACAGCCCCAGCGGCGTCGCTGATGTGAACGCTGTGCTCTCTCCCGGCATCTCTGGGCTTGGAAGGCACCTAGTTCACTCCCAGGGTAGAAAGCAGGAAAGCGTTCTCCATCTCTGATGCTCGTGTGCGGAAAACCCAAGTCGTCCCAAGGTGTCCATGGACCTGTGGGGCGTTAAGGCATTGCTGGGACTCCCCAATCTCGTCACACACAGTGAACAAGGAGTTCATGGAAGGTGGCCCCGCGGCTGACCTCCCCTCACGGCCTGGGCCCTCCAGCGCAAAGAGAGCTCCTCTCTGGTGATCGCTCCCCCCGCTTGCCAGGTGGACCCGGGCTGACTGAAGCCCTTTGTGATAGATGCCTGCCCCTAGATCTGAGTCCCTCAGTGATCTACGGTCCCACATGACCTTGCCTACTTCCCAACCTTGCTTCAATCAAAACGCCCACTGACTGAAGGTGATTGTTCTCTGTTGGGAAGAAAGAAACCTCATGATTTGCAGTTTCTGTCACACTGCGGGGGAAGGAAAGCAGGTGTTAGCAGTTTGTATCCTACTTTCCAAGAGAGTGGTGGTCCACGGCTTTGATACCAATGATGAAAAATGCGTATTTCTACTCGTTCCTGAGCTAAATTCCAGAAAAACCAAAGCTCAAGCACTTTCGTTTAGTTTTTACTATCCACAAGATCTCGTAGCATCACATTTAACAAATATTGTTAAAATGGGGAGTAACGAAAGTCACGAGAATTATTTAAGCAATGTGCGTGAATTGTCGTGAAAACAGTTGGAAGGCACCATGTCATGAGTTAGAGCTGATCCTTGACGAAGCATGACTCAGGTTATGTGGTTGTTTTCTGGGGAAGCATGTCTGACAGCGGTGAACTGAAGTCATATTAGCAACGCCCTACCGTGAGGCACAACAAGGTGATCGAGTAGCAACACACGGCAGTTTTGCAAATTCTTGGCGTGTATGCACACACACAGGGTGCGATGTGTATACACATAACACATCGTGCCTGGATGTGGGATAGATACCAGAATGGCAGTGTGTCTATCTGCCTAGGCTTTGGAGACAGGACAGAGACAGGCCCCAGTAAAGAATGTTGGTGGGGAAGTTAAATACCTACCCAGGTCTGAATTCCATCTGTGCCACTTACTAACTGCAGAAGTTATTTAACGTCTCTGCACAGTAGTTTCTTCTGATATAAATCATGGGCAAGAATATGGATAAGAACGGTAACAACTCTGTAGGGTCCTTTGAGGACTAAAATGGCCCACATTGAGTAGCACTCGGTACATACTGGAGACTTAATATATATTTAGCTACAGTTATCATCACTTGTAGTTTACATTACTTTCATGTAATCCAACTCATTTGATTTAACCCTTTATCCTTATTTCACAGAAAAAGAAAGATTTGATGTGATCTGCCCACAGGCATACAAATGGTTATTGGCAGTACTAGGATGAAGCCTAATGGCATTTGTCAGTTGTTTTAAGTAAATTCGTTTCAATGGGTCAAAGAACACAGATTTATAAAGTTTGAACTATTTCAGCAGATTCTTCCTTCTGGATACACAATACACTTTTCTTTAAAATAGTCGCCATTCAGAACACAATTCACGACGTTTTTTGGGAAACAGATATTGATTTTATTTTAAGTAAAGTCTTTAGCATGGAAATTGGATGCAGGGTGTGATTTTCTCTTTGGGTCTAGTTCAGAGGAAATTGGATTTCCTAGAGTGCCAGCTGCAGAGACGCCACAGGTGTTCATGGCTCAGCAATCACAGTGGCTAATTGGGACACAGTAGGACAAAAAAATTGCCCTAAATCTAAATCTTGTTCTGTGGCACTCTCATTTTTCCCATAGGAGCAAGCCCCAAAGTCCTTCATTGGGGATGCTAAAGGAAGCTAGCTGCCGGGACAGGAGATATGGCGCATGGAGGGGCAGTGGCGGAATCACAGGTAAGGAAGGATAGCCTCTGCTTAGCAAGGGCGGTTGGTCCCAGGGTCCTTCCACCTGAGTTTTTCTGACAAAGAGTAGGATCAACAAAAGAATAATCCTGAGAACCTATAATTCAAAGAGCTGTACAGCTGCTCGTTAAACTAGAATCTGCTCAGTTGAGTACAATAATGTTGGGTGCTAGAGGTGGGAAGAGTGGTGGGCAGATGACAGATAGCAGTGGTCAGTCTCTAGGGTTGAGAGCAAGAAGGCATATCCTTAGAGTGGACCACTCTATATCCTCCCTCTGAACGGGAAGGGAGATACACCACATCACATCGCCCCTCTTGTGGACCACACAAATCGTACAGCACGCAGACTTGTTTTACGAACACCAAACCCAAGTCACCAGGAGTGAAGAAGCAAGCCCCTTTGTCCTAATATGTTGCTGGGCATACGAAGTGACCCGTACCCATATCTGTGCCTTGATCCCACCTCTGGGTTTTGTATTTTTCCACCATGTAGCAAAGCCACTCCTGTATTTGCACATTTATTGAGCTAACCTTTGAAGACCCAGGTCTGGGGTCACCTCCTCTAGAAAGACATCCTTGGGCTCTCTGGTCAGAATTAAAATCTCTTCCAGACCTCGTAAATCACCTCACCTCGACCTTGTCAACTCGACAGGAGGTGACCGAGTGCCACACAGGGTTCAGGGCAGGTGGGTGCTCTGGAGGGCAGAAGGAAGCCAGGTGCATGCGTGGTTGAGGAAGCACTGTGTGGTCTGGTCTCACAGGTCTCACCACGCCTTATGTTGGTTCCATTTCTGAACTCTTTGAGGACTATGACCATGCCTCCCTCATTTTTGTACCTCCAGAGAGCAGAGGGATTCCCAGCACAAACTGGGTACTCAACAGTGTTAGAAATGAGGAACTGATGAAAACATGGATTAACACACACTTGTTCCTTCCTTGGTACCTGTGACAGGGAAGCGTGGTTGGAAACAAAGCCTTTTCTTGGAGTAATTTTTTGTCTTATCCTATTCTAATGCTAACTTGGCAATCTTTTTATTCAGCTTGGAAATAGGCTTGGATTAAACATTGAAGTGTAAAGGCTACTTGGAATTAGTGATTCATGTTAAATCTGGATTTCTTAACAAAACTCCCTTCTCTCCCCTTGTAGACCAGGTACCCTCTTGGCCACTTAATGATGTCATCCTAGGATGGATACTTAAGTTCACTAATCTTCCCTTTACTGGCCTTTAAAATGGGAAGAATAATCACTTAGGCTTGGGGACTTTGGGAGGAATTCAGGGCTTGCCCAGGGCTGGTGTTCAGCATACGGCTCAGGCTCATCGTTTACAGGCTTCCACCCCGGGGTGGGGTGTGGTGGTGTGAAAATGACACCGAAGAACCCAGTGCTTCTCCCATCGTTAATAGTGACTGTCATCTTGGATGATGCCTCATGATATCTGAGTTTCTGTATCTCTTATGGTCTTATTATGAACAAAGAACTCTTGAATGCCGGACAAGCTTGCCTTCGATGGCAGATTGTGTGGAACATTCCATGACATTAGTGGCTTTCCACTACAAAGCAACTGCTAAGGGGAAAAAACCTGTGAAATGTGGAGTTTTAATAAATTAAACAGAACCGTATCTTCGTCCTCCGCAAAGATTTTTTATTAAATGTTGTATTTAATGTTCTTTGTAAATCCTCGTGGTTCACCTGACCGGCCTCCAAAAAAACTAGTAATAAAATCTGAATTTTTTTCAAAGTGGAAAAAAGAATTTTTAAAGATAATGGTACATGCAGAAATGGGATATGGAAATCTACTACTAAAAAGGATGAAAACCCCCACTTCTTTCTGATTAAGATACTTAGCCATGTGATCTACAGACTCAATGGAATCCCTGTCAAAATCCCAATATCATTTTTTGCAGAAATAGGTCCATCCTAAAATTCGTATGGCATCTAAAGGGACTCCCAAATAGCCAAACAATCTTGAAAACGAAGAACAAATTCAAGGTTTCATACTTTTTGATTTCAAAACGTACTACAAAACTACAGTAACCAAATCAGGTGCTTGTAAAAAAATATAGACACATAGAAATAGAATAGGAAAGAGAGCCAGAAAAACTCCCCCCATATGTGGTCAAATGGTTTGACAAGGGAGCCAAGATCATTCAGTGAGGAGAGGACAGTCTTTTCAACAAATGGTGCCAGGAAAACAGGCTATCCACATGCGAAAGAGTGAAGTTGGATCCCCAACTCATAGCACAACAAAAATTGACTCAAAATGGAATCCGAGCCTAAACAGAAGAGTCAAAACTCCTCAGTCCTTAGAAGAAAATGCAAGGGAAAGCCTTTATGATATTGGAGTCTGCAATGATTTCTTAGAAATGACACAAAAGGGACACACAAATGGCCGCCGAGCACAGGAAAAGGTCATTAGCGAAATGCAAATGTAAACCACACTGAAGTACCACTTCACACCCGTGACGATAGCTCTTCTTAAACAAATAGACAAAGAACCCAGAAAACAGAAAACAACAAGTGTTGGCAAGGATGTGGCGAAATGGGAGCCCTGCGGTTTGTTGGTGGGAGCGTAAAATGGCGCAGCCACTGTGGAAACCAATAGGGTGGCTTCTTAAAAAATTAAAATCGAGCTACCATATTATCCAGCAACTCCGCTTATGGGTATTGACCCAGAAAAACTGAGAGCAGAGGGACTCAGATATTTGCACACGCGTGTTCTCAGCAGCATTATTCACAATGGCCTAAAGATGGAAACAACCTGCGTATCCACCTATGGACGAACAGGTGAACAAATTGTGGTCCGTCCGTATGATGGAATATGATTCAGCCCTAAAAAGGAAGAAGATTCTGACACCTGCTACCACAGGGAGCTTGAAGCTTGAAGACATTGTGCTCAGTGAAACAAGCCAGACACAAAAAGACAAATCCTGTGTAATTCCACTTGTATGAGGTCCCTCCAAAAGTCAAATTCACACAGACAGAAAGTGGATGGTGGGTGCCAGGGGCTGGGGGGAGAGGTTGGGGAGCAAGGGCTTAACGGACACGGGGTTTCAGCTTGGGATATGAAAAAGTTCTGTGCACACGTGTGCTGATGGCTGCACAGCTTTGTAAATGTATTTAATGCCACTGACCTGCACACTTAAAAACAGAGGAAATGGTAAATTTATGTTATATGCATTTTACCACAATTTAAAAAAATTCTTGAAAAGCAAACTCAGCCACAACCTGAAATTTTGTCAGGAACATGGCTCTCAATGTCCACAGTGGCACCGAGGAGAGGTTTGTCAACAGCAATTGACAGCAACCTGTAAAAAGGCCTTGGGCAATGCAGATTAGGCCCTAATTAAAGGCATGTTTATTTTACTTAAAGATAAAATGTCCCCCGAATAGAACTGATACTGGAAATACAGATCTGATTTCAAAAAAAGCTTTACACCAAGGAATCTCTGTACAACTGCCAAAGAGTGACCAGGCCCGTCAATGTGGCTATGAAATTATTTGGGGGTTAATGTTGTAGTCGAATAATAGGAGACCCTCTGAGTCTATGTTTAGTAATAGATGATAAATTTTGACTTTAAATGGAGCTTGCTTATTAAAGTTAATGGACATTATGGTCTTTAGTAAATAAAAAAACCCCTCCATTTACAAGCCTATCTTTATGCTTTTTCAAAGTAAGACAGTTTAAGATAAATATATAAAACATTTTGCTCCATGTAGATCGTAAAGTATAACATAGAACCGGTACCTTTATGTGGCTTCTTGGACAGCCATACGTCTGTGGCACCGACCAGAACCTTTCTTGACCCGATGTGGTTGATAATTTCAGAGACACAAACAGTTGATTGGATTCGATAACTACATTTTTTCCTTCTTCCAGATGCAGTCACTCTAGAGGAGAATAAAAGGCAGAGAAATGAGGTTGACATACATAATGAAAGAAAAATCCTACACGAGGGATATAATTATCAGGGAGGTTTGCTTGTTTATAACGCACTTAAAGGGAAAGGGATGAGAGTAACCAGGCCAAGTGCACAGACACAGGATTTGTCGCGAGTGGCGACAGCGGATGGGACCACCTACTATCACGAGCGAGTAATCCATTTTATTTTACTTTATTTTTTGAGAGAGGGAGAGAAAAATGTGAATGGGGGAGGGGCAGAGAGAATGAGAGTGAGAGCGAGAGCAAGAGCGAGCGAGAGAGAGAGAGAGAGAGAGAGAGAATCTTAAGCAGACTCCACACTCAGTGCAGAGCCTGACGCGAGCTCAGTCTCATGACCGTGAGATCATGACCTGAGCTGAAATCAAGAATCAGACACTTAAATGACTGAGCCAACCAGGCACCCCACAAGCGATTAGCTCTTGATGAATGATTCATAATAGAAAAGTTCCTTTAGAAAACTAAATTAGTGTTTGTGATGTGCAAATTACACAAAACTGTAAACAAATTCTTTTTCTTTTTAATGTTTATTTATCTTTGAGAGCGGGAGAGAGACACAGAGCATGAGCAGGGGAGGGGCACAGAGAAGGAGACACAGAATCCGAAACAGACTCCAGGCTCCGAGCTGTCAGCACAGAGCCTGACACATGGGTTCGAACCCACGAACCCTGAGATCGTGACCTGAGCTGAAGTCGGATGCTTAACCGACTGAACCACCCAGGTGCCCCAACAAATTCTTATAAAACTGAGTGTGAGAGTTGTTTTGCGACTGTGTCTGGAAAGTATTAAGACAGTGTGAACGATTTAGGGCTAATTGCAGAAGCGAACGTAATGTTTCTGCCCACGTGCACACAGCTCATTTCATCAGGCGCCCGTCACGTGGGTTCTTATGTTTGTCCTTCTCCATTCAAAAGACACACACAAAACCTGCAGTTCTCTCCATAGAGGAGATTTTACAAGAGCATGCTTTCTGCTAACTAAAAAAACAAAATACAATCTTAAGTGATAATTTAAATTTTTTATTTGCTATGGCTATAAAGTTACACCCAAATATAGTGTTTACAACGGGCCTTATGTACAACCTTCTATGATCAGTATTTATGTAGCGGGCACAGTTATTCTGAATATGTTCTGAGATGCTACTCACTAAACTGGCTAAGAGTGAGTTGGGCAGTATTCAGTACAGTGGTTTTATGAAAATGATGTTTTTTCTCACCAAATGAGGAATGTCAAATAGACAAATTTAAATACATCTTATAAATGAACCAACATAAAGCAAAACAATTAGGCGGTTGAAAATGTGTGAATAGGAAAGCACTTTTAGGATCAAAGCCACTCCATCCACTGTATTGCTGGCACTTTGTTTAAAAATCACATTTTCAGGGGTGTCTGGGTGGCTCAGTCGGTTGGGTGTCCGACTTCGGCTCAGGTCATGACCTCCCGGTCCGTGGGTTCGAGCCCCGCGTTGGGCTCTGTGCTGAGAGCTGGGAGCCTGGAGCCTGCTTCGGATTCTGTGCCTCCCTCACTCTCTGCCCCTCCCCCACTTGTGCTCTGTCTCTCTCTCAAAAATAAATTTAAAAAATGTAAAAAAATCACATTGTAATAAAACATTATTAAATTGATTTTCACAATATCCCACTCTTCTGGGAACGCCAGAAATTCACCTGTATCACTTTAAGCATGTACCGTCGTTCTGGGGGAACGCTTGTGGTTCACAGAAGGTCACGGGAGAAAGACCTGGACAGTGCCGTGGCTGGAGGACTCTGACCACACAGGAGTCCGGGAATGGTTGGGGGAGGTTTGTCATGAAAGTGATGAGCGTCTACAAAATGGGGTTTTGTGGACAAGATGACAGGTTTCTCGTGGCATGTGCTGCATTCTCCAGGAACACGTTCACAACCCAGGGCAGTGAACCCCCGCTTTGTCCCCTCCCACACAGCTCCACTCGGCACTCAACCTTTTCTCCATCAAGTGTCACTGTATCTGTCCTCCCCGCCTCGCCGGACGGGGCCACTGGCTCCTGTCCTGGGCCCTGAGCCCCGAAGGGGCTGGGGCTGCACAAGGCAGAGACACCCGCTCCTTCCAGAAGAAAGGGAGGCCGGGCTGTCAGTGTTTTCATCTGGGCCGTTACGAGATGTGGATTAAAAAGTCACTGGCGAATGGCTTATAGGTTAAATGCCCTCGAAGGGAACTTGAAGCCTCTTACTAAATGAATATAAACATTCTGATTGAAGACAGCTGGGACGTAAAACAGAAATTTCTTCTTTTTTTTTTTAAATTTTTTTTTTCAACATTTTTTTATTTATTTTTGGGACAGAGAGAGACAGAGCATGAACGGGGGAGGGGCAGAGAGAGAGGGAGACACAGAATCGGAAACAGGCTCCAGGCTCCGAGCCATCAGCCCAGAGCCTGATGCGGGGCTCGAACTCACGGACCGCGAGATCGTGACCTGGCTGAAGTCGGACGCTTAACCGACTGCGCCACCCAGGCGCCCCAGAAATTTCTTCTTAAAAACAGAAGTTAAAAAAGAATGAAATGAAGTGACATGACTGTTCTTCGAGCGACACACCTTTCGCTACGTGAGAATTCCCAGAGGACCCACTGATGAGCGACTCCCTCAGGGACGCGACCTTATAAGGCATCACCTTTTCCCAATGGTTCAGCGACAGTAGGGGGGTTAGGCACCTATGGCTCCTGCCGCTCACGGTTTTGCATCACACCTGCTGCTTGTGATAGTTTATGACGGGATCCCCAGGATGAGCTCTTAAGTGGGGTGTTTAGCAGAGAACTTGGCTGGAGACACCAATGACACTGGCCAGGTAGGGGTGGCCTCAGACTCCCGGCCACACTTCGCCCTCAAGCAAAGCTCTGCTGGCAATGTCCTCTCACCCACTGTCCCTCGGATGAGAGCCTGTGGGGCTTTCTTTATGGCATTTGTCACTATGTGAAATTATACTGTACATTTTCTTTGTTTAAAAAAATTTTTAATACTTGTTTATTTTATTTTATTTTATTTTTTGAGAGAGAGAGAGAGAGCACAAGCAGGGGAGGGGCAGAGAGAGAGGGAGACACAGAATCGGAAGCAGGTTCCAGGCTCTGGGCCGTCAGCAAGGAGCCTGACGCAGGGCTCAAACCCACGGACCGTGAGATCATGACCTGAGCCGAAGTCGGACGCTCAACCGACTGAGCCACCCAGGCGCCCCACGCTTTTCTTTGTTTCACGTGTTTGGGAACATTTGCAGACTCGTGTGCAGCTGAACAGATGATGTAGCCATGCCCTGTACTCGTTACCCCTGTCCTCATCCTGCGGAACCGTAAGACGTTACCACCAGCGGGACGTTGATTCATTCCACTGATCTCAGCTGGACGGCCCAGGTGTACTCGTGCCCACCGGTGTGTGTGTGCACGTGCATCATCCGTGTCACTGTGTCCCCTCCCTGTGTGTGAGCATGTGCCCCCCCCTGCAGCCAAGACAGGACGTCCCTCCCCTAAGGGTCTCCTGGCCGTCCTTTGTGACTACACCCACTTCGACCTGCAGCCACACGTCCGTCCTCCAGCTCTGTCCTGCTGTCATCTCAAGGATGTCTGTGGTCTTTAGAGACTGGCTTTTTTCCCTCGGCCTCAGTGTCTGGAGACTCAGCCAGGGTGTTTCTGTACCAATAGCTGGTTCCCCCTTATTGCTGAGGGGGCTCCACGATGTGGACAAACCAGTGTTCACCTGCTGAAGGACATCAGCGTTGTTCGCGGTCTTGGGCTACTGTGAATAAAGCTGCCGTAAATGCTCGTGTACAGATTTTTGCATGAATACAAATTTCCATTTCCTTGGGATTAATGCCCCAGAGTATAACTGCTGGGCCGTATGGTAACAGCGTGTTTAGTTTTACTTTTTAAAGACACTGCCCAACTGTTTTCCATGGTGACTCCACCATTTTACCTTCCCACAATCCACGGGTGAGGATCCAGCTTCTCGGCCCCCTCATTGAATTTGCTGTTGTCCCGCCTTTTTTCCCGCCGTTCTGATGGGCGTGTGGTGGTCTCACTGTGGTTCTCCTCTGCATTTGCCTGGTGGCTTATGATGCTGAGCATCTTTTCATGTGCGTAACTGCCATGTCTGTATCTTCTTGGTGAAATGTCTGAGTGTCTGTGTCTTTTGCCCATTTTCTAACTGGATTTTTTTAAATGTTGGATTTCTGAGAGTTCGCTGAATATTCTGGATACTAGTCCTGTGTTGAACATGTGGTTTTCAAATATCTTCCCAACCTGTTGCTTGTCATTTCATTGTCCTAACAGGGAACGTTGTAGAGCAAAAATGTCAATGTTGATGACGTCCAATTAAGTAGTTTTCCTTCATGGATCATATGTTTCTTTCTTTACACATTTATTTTCTGTCTTCTTCCACTGAAAACTACACTCCATATGGTGGAGACTTTGCTGTCCAGTTTATTTCTGTGTCCCCAGAGTCTAGAACAGTGCCTGGTACCCAACATATGTAGAGTGAATTAAAAAAAAAAACAAAACAAAACGAAAACTAGGTAAAAATTATTTTAAATAAGTTCTTTTTCTAACACTTTGAAATAACAGTAGTAAATAATATCATATTTCTATTCTGTAAAATGCCTTCGAGCGCATTATCATCGTGGGATGTTCATAAGCTCCTGTGGAGAAGGCAGGTCAGGTGTTGGTCTGCTGTTTCAATGGAGCTCAGAGATCGTGCGCACAAAGCCTGAGTGTGTTTTCACTGTGGTAGGTGGCTCTCCAGTGCTCTCCTGACATTTAAGGTGACCACAGATGAAGAGAAGGAAGCACTAATTCGTACAGAAATAACAAAACTATAGAAATGACAACCTTGAGTGAAATATGAATTGAAACCAAAATAAGCTTAGTCACAAGTCATATAAACTCATGAACGGTTGCCCCTCACCTGGTGTCTAAGTGTGGCAGGAATTCACCTAATCTTAGCAGCACAGCCATCCGGCTGTCCGCCGAAGATCCGCGCTGTCCCTGAACTCTGGGGCCTCCCCGCTGCTCCGGAGCACAGGCCCCCCTGGCTTAGTCGGTAGGAAACCGGCCACACTCAGAGCCCCGGCTTCTTACAGTGAGTCAGCACCAAATACCAAAAGGGCATGAAATGGCCTTCTAAATAATTGCCCTGTTGTTCCCAGGGGACTCTTTACAAAAGCATCCTATATCTTGCCCCGTGCAACAAAGAACATCCACATCACGGGCACCCACAGTAAGTCACCTGAACGGTCTTGTTTTCCAGTCAGTGTAAATGGGTAGAGCCTTCTAGAGCCACCAGCTCACTGCCCAGTGCTGGAGGCACTTAATTCCTGCTCAGGGTGCCGAGTCCACACTGTGGATGTCACATATGTCCTCCACCAGATGCCTCACACCGAAAAAGAAAGAAACCTTGTCTGCTGCTCATCGGGGCACTTAGTGGGTTCGTGACACTTCTCCTGAAAAGTCCCTTTCTTGGAATTCTTAATAATTTTCTCTTCTTAGGCTCTTTACCTTTCAGAAATATTGTTGTTAAAAAAAAAAAAAGAAAAACAAGAAAAAGAAAATATCCAGAGGGCACAGAAAGTAGCATTGTTCTTCAGGTGGATATTGAGAAGTTCATGATTCTCACTGGAGATGTGGTGAATTATCCAGAAAGAACTTTCCAGAAAGTTTTGGAGGCTGTAGGCCATCTCATGAGCTGTATTGTGGACTTTCTGCCTAGCATCCTGAGCCCACTGTGCGCCTCTGAGGGCTGGGACCACGGTCTGTCAGGCTCTGTGCCCTGCACTGGACTGAGCTGGACTGATCTGGACTGAACTGGACTGAACTGGACTGGGAAGACGCAGAACACGTGCTGAGCAGGTTTGCTACAGTGAACGGCTCAGCAAAGACGCACTAGCCTAACAGGTGCTTGCCCACCGCTGCGGGACCGTCAGGTGGTGCCACGCACAGGGGTGAGGAAGGGTGTGCTTTCGGGGAACAACTCCTAGGCTGGGCTTCGGCTGATGGCCTCCCCTTCTCGGATAGTCAGATCACTTCCTCATTTTAACCGAAATATGGTAAATAAGTGATTTTAAGTAAAATTGAGTTTTACATCAGGACGTTAGTAATGGTTGTGTTACAAAATTCTTTATAACTTTATTATTTCTAAACTCTGTTACTGACATTCACAATATAAGGAAAAAACAATTTGACCTTCCCCATTTAACAAGCGTATCTACTGTTAATGTACTTTACATCAGTGATGTATCGGGGCGCCTGGGTGGCTCAGTCAGTTAAGCATCCAACTTCAGCTCAGGTCATGATCTCACGGTTTGTGAGTTCAAGCCCCGCGTCAGGCTCTGTGCTGACAGCTCAGAGCCTGGAGCCTGCTTCGGATTCTGTGTCTCCCTCTCTCTCTGCTCCTCCCCTGCTTGCACTCTGTCTCTCTGTCTCTCAAAAATAAACATTTAAAAAAATTAAAAAAAAAAATTAGTGGTGTATTAAATAAAAAGCATTGTCTCCCAATTCAAGAATGATTATTGAATGTTTGGTTTTCAGATGATTATAGTATAATATAGTATATATTTATATAATTATGTGTTGTATATGTGTTTTATATTATTACTGTATTACGTATCATATGATAATTGCATTCCATATTTACTTATACATATTTACATACAATTATCTAGTTATTATATAATATAATTATTATATTATAATACTATAAATTAAGAGATGGATTGAAATCTAATAATATAACTTGTCATGAGAAATAGAATCATATGAGCTTCTGTTTGAAAAGTTTGTGCTTTGAGCTAAAGAAGACCAGACTTGTTTATTTTTCTTTCTTCCTTTTTTGTTTTGGTTATTTATTTACTTCTTTTAATTTTTTTTAATGTTTATTTTTGAGAGACAGAGAGAGACAGAGAGAGACAGAGCATGAGAAGGGAGGGGCTGTCAGCTGAGGAGCTGTCAGCACAGAGCCTGATGCGGGGCTCTCAGGGCTCGAACTCACACACTGTGAGATCATGACCTGAGCCACTTAGGTGCCCCTGCTTGTTTGTTTATTTATTTATTTAGCCATAAGTTAGGGAGGGGGCCAAGCACCCTCCTGTTCTGCCCTTATAAAAGCTTGTTTCCAAACGAGAAGATAGAAGGCTGACATTTGGAAGCACCTCTCCATACATAATATGTAATATCCAGGTTCATCTTTATTCTCAGTACATTAAGAAGCTACTTTGGGGGCACCTGGGTGGCCCAGTCAGTTGAGCGTCTGACTTCGGCTCAGGTCATGCTCTCGCGGTTCGTGAGTTGGAGCCCCGCGTCGGACTCTGTGCCGGCAGCTCGGAGCCTGGAGCCTGCTTCGGATTCTGTGTTCCCCTCTCTCTCTGACCCTCCCCCCCCATGCTCTGTCTCTCTCTGTCTCAGAAATAAATAAACATTAAACAAAAATTTTTAAGGCTACTTTGTATATAATTTCCAGTCCATATTGTTTTTCTTTTTAATATTTAAAAAAAATCATAAATACTGATCGGCAAATACAAGGAGTCCTATCACATGAATGTAACTCACAGAGTTGGTACGGGTACTTTGGAGGCAAATTTGCTGCTCGCTAATTTTAACTTGTATTTTACTGTCAGTTTTCCCTATGCTTCTTGCTTTTGCTAAGGGCTCGTTATGAATATACGGCTTAAATGGCATATGGCTCAGCATTAAAGAACATTCAGCACCACACACTGGCCCTGGGAGCCTCCTGGCTGCAGGAGGAACCATGAGTGATGGCCCTGAGCGTGTGTGTGACCTCTGATGACCTCTGGCGACCTCTGGTAACCACCCCTAAGCTGGAATCCCATTTGGAGCCACTCAGAATGGTTCTGTTGGTAACAAAACATATATTTATTTTACTGGTTTTATTTTTTTTTTCTTTTTAACGTTTTTATTTATTTTTGAGACAGAGAGAGACAGAGCATGAATGGGGGAGGGGCAGAGAGAGAGGGAGACACAGAATCGGAAGCAGGCTCCAGGCTCTGAGCCGTCAGCCCAGAGCCCGACGCGGGGCTCGAACTCATGGACCTCGAGATCGTGACCTGAGCTGAAGTCGGACGCTCAACCGACTGAGCCGCCCAGGCGCCCCTTACTGGTTTTAAATATAGACATTGAACAGCTGTGTTTAGCGCCTTTGTTGACATGGGCCCTCTGCTCTAGCCTTGAAAACCCCGGGGAATTCGTCAACCACAGAGAAACAGGCTGTTATCGAGGAATGAACATTTGTCTCCTGGCAAAAGTACCTGTAGCAGAGGGCAGGGGACAAGGGACGTAAAACCGCAAGGGACAGTCCCACCCGCGCCCTCTGCCTGCTCCCCGCCACGGACCGGGGCCTCTGGGTTCTGGGGCGTGCTCGTGTACGGATTCCAGAACCTGCCAGCGCGCCCAGCCAATGCCGGAGCGTGCGTGGTCGCTCAGGCTGCAGTTCCCAGCCATCACGCCAAAAGGGGGCATCGAGTTGACAGGGTTCGATATTGTTCTCATCAAAGTCGTTCTCAGCGCACCTGGTGTAGGGGTCGGGCGGCCACTGTCTAGGGCTCGTTATGAAAACAAGGCACCCCAAATACCGCCCCTTCTATCCCAGCTCCCTAGACGGAAAGATGTTCACTGTTTGTCACCTTCCCTTCCGCTGTCCGCCTCTAGATCCCTAAAAAAATGAGTGGGTCTGTCCTTGAGCGCCACTTCCCAGGAAAAGCTGTTAACTCCCCGCCAGGAAGCAAGGACGGCACCAGGATGCACCTGGGCCACGGCGGCTCACACGCTCTCCGCCCCCAGGGTAGCTATACTGGGCATCACGTGAGATTGTCCCTCATTATTTGGCTGTCACGACTGTGGACACTGCTGACAGACGAGCCTGAGGCTCACCGTGTCCCTCGGTGACTGGTCACTGTGTGCGTGCTAGCTCCCCTGCCCAGGTGTGCGCTGAGGGTCATGTGCAGACCCTCCAGTTAAGGAGGCTCCGCCTTTGACAACACACATGTTGTCGGTCGGTGCATGGAGTGCTCCCCCCAGCCGGCTCGGGGCCCATCCGCCGCCCCCGGTTGTCCTCTCCTGCCCCCTGCATGGTGTCCTCTTTGTTGGATGGAGACATCATTCCATATCTTCCCAGGGAAGATGCTTCCTATTCCCACCACATTCGTCTGAGAAAATACTCTAGATCGGAAGTAATCCCCCCCAGATGTTGGACGTTGTGTGCACTGTTTCCTACCTCAGGATTCCTTGAGTGGATCCCGCCCTGGATGCTCAGACCAGTTATTACAAGTCTGTCTTGGTCCCCAGGGTCAGAGACCTCCTGGGAAGGGTAGGCGTGGGGGTTCCTTCTCCTCCGTCATGTTGGGCTCCCCCTACAGCTTTCAGGGACATTCTCTTCATTTCCCTCTTCAGCGGTCCCTTCTCCCCATCCGCTCTGTTCTTTGTGTTCCCACGGTGGGTGCAGGGGTCGCCTCCTCACCGTTTCCCGTTCTTCATCGTTTCGTCCCTCCTTCTGGCTGCCGGGCTCCTGGACTCTCCTCGTGAACTTCAACACTTAAATTTCAACACTCCTACTTTTTCGTTCAAAGTGAATATTTGAATCATCTTCTCCTTTAAAAACAGTATTCTGGGGGTGACTGGGGGGCTCAGTCAGTTGAGAGTCTAACTCTTGGTTTCTGCTCAGGTCATGATCTCATGGTTCATGAGATCGAGCCCCATGTCAGGCTCTGAGCTGAGAGCTTGGAGCCTGCTTGGGATTCTCTCTCCATCTCTCTCTGCCCCTCCCCTGCTCTCTTTCTCTTTCTCTAAAAAAAAAAAATAATGAAATAAAATAAAGTATTCTGTTCTTGTTTTGTGAATGTGATAATTGTTTCCCACAACCGAAGAAGTTAATGGAGGTCAAGTTCTCTCTTGTATAGTTTCCATTTCCTCCGTTGGCTTTCACTCTTTCTCCTTCTTTGCTCGTTGGCTTATTTTGTGCCTTTCTTATGAGAGGATTTGCTCAGACACCTGGAGCCCTTTGGCCGTCCACCAGACTTTGGGCCTCGTGAGAAGCCCCGTTCACGTGGGCGACGCTTCCTGACCGTGGGCTTCGGCGTGTTGGCTGGTGCAGCAGGGAAGAGGGGCTCCGGGGCCTGACAGCAGGCCTCTGCATTCGTCCCCTCCCACTTAGGAGCTGGGCATCCTGGGCACGCTCCTGAGTCTTTTGTCTCTACCGGTTTCCTCACCTGTGAAGTGGGGACCGCTGAGGATTTTATAAATTAAAAAAAATATAGTGTCTTTGGGGTCGTGCCTGATACACAGCAAGTGTAGGAATGTGCTTAGAATTAAGCCAGTGGATAAACCACCACCAAGGAGACAGTTGTGTCTCTCCCGAAGGGAATCTGCAGAGACGGGTGCGGGCAGGCCTCTGGGGTCTCGGTGACCCCAGCTGGGTCCCCTCACTCTGCTCTCAGCACAGCCGCCCGCCCTTCCCCCGTCCCCCAAAGAGCCCCTCTCTACCCCCTTGAAGAGCAAACAGTGCGTTTTCTACTGAAAAGGAAGGAAGCCCCGGTTTCTAACCATCTCTCCAGAGTTCAGTCCAATGTCAACGCACCTCCACGGGGCCGACCCCGGACGGTTCAGAGAAGGGTTCGGAATGCTCCATGGTGTGCTTTCTCTGCTGGGGTAGCATCTCCCTTCCTTGGGTCTGAAAAGTGGGTTATTCCATGTCTCTGAGATCCAGCCTTCAGAATAGTGTTGCCACTGTCCCCTCTCTGTTCTTTGTTTTTAAAGTGAAATGACTCTCCTGCCTTTTGGTGGGGCTTGGAGGACAGCAGAAGCTAATATGCGGGAATCTCTGTCTTTAACTGAACACCACAGATTTAACATGTATTAATCTACCCGGAGAGGAGGAGACACCATACAGGAGGATTTTTTCCCTTTCCTCCAAAAAAACAGGCATTCAAAATCCCATCGACACTTGACTGCAAGTAAGATCTAGGTATTAAGTACGAGCATTTATGCCTGAAACCAGTTAGTAAAATCTATTTTCTTATTCTTATCTCAATTGTTTCCTGAATGATTATTCCTCATTAATTTGCACTCTTGCTTTTTGCATCGAACACCAGCTTGCCTGCTTTCTGTCTGTCTGTCTTCTTGCACCAGTCAGTCCATCATCCCAAGGTTTCCAGCCCAGACCCGGCCTGTGTGGGTTCATACTCTTTTCTTGTTCCCCCGTAGCTCTCCCCGGGGGGTGTTATCAATCTAACACGAGTAAGCTCCGGGCTTCCTCACGGATAGAGACCGAGGTGTGTTCATGTTTGTGTCCCTGACACTTGGTGCCCCAAACGGTAGTTGGCGAAACTTAGGCAGTCTGGAAGTGGAATGAGGCGCTGACCCGGCTCCCCTGGGGCCTGCCCTTCGTCCTCCCGCTTCCTGCCCGTCGTGCCTCTGTTGTGCTGACGCCCGTGGGCCTGGGCCCACTCCCTGAGCCCAGAGGCCCCAGCGAAATCCCGTGGCTCCGTTGTCTGCACCGTTTTCAGAGGCCCCTGGAAATGACTGCCAAGTCAGAGCCGGCACAGGCTGGCCCTCAGGTTCACGGTCACGGCCGTGCCCACACCGAGCCGTGAAGGCGGGGCGGGCCGCCATCCGCCTGGCCCCCACACGGGCCGTCCCCGCGAGCCTGGGTGGAAGGGCACCTTGTGAGAAGGGACAGGCGCCAGGCTTTCTGCTCCGGGAGCCCCTCGGGGGTGGAGGCTGGGCTGCCGGAGTCAGACCCGGACCCTCCGCCAGCACCGGGGCTTGTCTTCACCTCCTGGGGTTCATGGGGGTTCAGGCAGCACGGTCCGGCCAGAGCAGGTGCCCCTCGTGGCCGGTGTGAATTCTGAATAGGGATTTGGGAAGGAGGGGTGGCAGTGAGGTTTAACCCAGGAGCTTGAATTTGAGTTTATGAGGAAGAGAAAACATTTCAGTTTTAGCAAAACTACCAGAAAACGGGGTCTTTTTCTCAGGAGACTTGCTTACAACTCGGTAGCCACAGCCTGCACGTGTGTAAACTGAGGGTTCGGAAAGGTACCACCGCACTTCCCTGAGAGAGGCTCCCGTGTCTTTGGGAGCTGTGCTGGGGGGGCACTGGGGACAAGCCCCACAGGGGGCACATCGGGGCACGGGGGACAAGCCCCGTGGGGGGCACGTCGGGGCACTGGGGACAAGCCCCGTGGGGGGCACGTCAGGGCACTGGGGACAAGCCTCATGGGGGGCACGTCGGGGCACTGGGGACAAGCCCCATGGGGGGCACGTCGGGGCACTGGGAACAAGCCCCACGGGGGACACCTCGGGGCACTGGGGACAAGCCCCATGGGGGGGCACGTCGGGGCACTGGGGACAAGCCCCGTGGGGTCACGTCGGGGCACTGGGAAAAAGCCCCGTGGGGGGCACGTCGGGGCACTGGGAACAAGCCCCGTGGGGGGCACATGGGGTGCTTGCCCCCTCATTGACCCCTCTCGCCCAGGGGCCCGGCTCCGCTCCCCCCTGTAGCTGGGACTCTGCAAAGCCGTCACTGATGTAAAGCTGGAGCGGGTGGCGCCCGGGAGGCCTTCCAGAAGGAGAGCCACCTGCCGAAGGGAGCGCCCGGCAGAAGGGGTGGGCCCCCGGGGGCGCAGGCTCCGTTCCGGGCGGCTTCCGTCTCCCAAATATGGCTGAAGCTCTGCCCTTTCCGTGTTTGCTGCTGGGCTCCCTCAGGCCCCCTGCTGCCTGGCATACAGCGTTTACACCGCGGGGCACCGGTTCGCTCGCAGACTCGTCCCACGTGCCTCGCGGCTGCCGGTTCGTCGCCAGAGGGTTTCAGTCACGAGCAACCGTGTGAACTCAAGTTTCACTTTCAGAGCACAAAAACCCTTTTTTGCATTTTAATAATAAACACATGTGATTATAACAAAGCGTGATGGGGGCGCCGAGGACATGATTGTCATCACCGCCCCGGGCGGGGGTCGGCGTGTCTGTGCTCAGAGCCGCGAGCGTGACCTCGTTCAGGAGGCTCTGACACAGGAACCCATAAACCCCGAGTCGCAGATGTAACCTCGATTTCTGACAACCTTAACCTTGTTGGGCGAAAATTTTGACAATGTTATAGAGCACGAAAATAATAGGCTCCATATGGACAGAGATACCGATGCTTCCTTTTCAGTAAAATAAATACATTTCAGAAGAGAGGCTTATGGAAAGGCATTTTTCCTTCAGCTGAATAATTTTTCGCTATTAAAGATATATGTTAAGATATATGAGATCGCGAGCGCCCCGGCGGCTCAGTCGGTTGAGCGTCCGACTTCAGCTCAGGTCATGATCTCACGGTCGTGAGTTCGAGTCCTGCATCGGGCTCTGTGCTGACAGCTCGGGGCCTGGAGCCTGCTTTGGATTCTGTGTCTCCCTCTCTCTCTGACCCTCCCCCGTTCATGCTCTGTCTCTCTCTGTCTCAAAAATAAATAAAAAAACATTAAAAAAAATTAAGATAGATGAGATCGCTCTAGATGAAAATATGGGGCCGTTGGATGTAATAAAATGAAAATTCAGGAAGAAATCTCATCAAATGACATCAATAGCTACAATATTCAAATAGAAGATTAACCAAAAGTCCTTAATTATGAAGCTCAAAGTTCAGGGCTATCTACAAACTCACAAAAACGTCCAAAGTCGAAATGCGTGGCAGGTGAGGCCTGAACGGACGGCTGCCCCCACCGTGCTGCATGCACTGCCCCCCCCCCATAGAGAGGCTGCCCAGATGACACTCCCCTGACCTCAGCTGGCCTGACGTTCGGATGACCCATCCAGGGCGGCCACAGGAAGCCCCTTCCCACTTCAAACTTGCGGCCCCACAGCGTCACGGTCCCCTGCACCACATCCCGAGGGGAGAGGAGAGGCCACCCAGGCAGGTCAGGGAGCATCTGGCTTTAGTGGACAGTGGACAGTGTCCCTTTGCTGGGTTCCATTCCGCTGTGACCACAGGCATATTTATTGACTCGGAGCCAGAGGCACTGCTTTTAAAAAATGCTGCTTCTTGGGGCGCCTGGGTGGCTCAGTGGGTTAAGTGTCTGACTTCGGCTCAGGTCATGATGTCACTGTCCGTGAGTTCCAGCCCCGCGTCACGCTCTGTGCAGACAGTTCAGAGCCTGGAGCCTGCCTCGGATTCTGTGTCTCCCTCTCTCTCTGACCCTCCCCCGTTCATGCTCTGTCTCTCTCTGTCTCAAAAATAAATAAACGTTAAAAAACAAAATTAAAAAAAAATGCTGCTTCTTTGGAACCTTGATCATTTGCAAGGCCTTTCAAACTCTGTCTTTTACACACACATACACACACACACGAAATCCAGAACTCTAATCAGAAGCTGTGACCAAAAGAAGATGGACGTTAGGTACAAAAGAGCAGCACGAAAACTGAAATTCTTATGTTTTGCAGGAACGATTGTCTCTTTGTGAGACGTGTGTTCCTTCCTGCTTTCTTGCCTCATCTCATTTTTCATACCAGCTCTCCCCTGGAAATCTACTGCCACTAAAATTCGCAGTTTAAATCTACTCACTTAATGAAGCCCACCTCAGTTGCCACTTTCTCCAAAAGACCTTCTTTCAATTCCCGAAAATGTAATCGATAGTCCTCAACTACCAAAACTCTTCCAAAACTTCTCATGTGGCACCAACATTATACCTTGTCCGAGGGTTAGGTGTGGACCTAACCACACCCTTATTTATCTCATAAGCTGGGTATTTTTGGTCAAAGTTGGCAAAGCACAAAGGTGATAATGGGACCACTCACGGTAGCACTGACCGTCTGAGGCACAGACTCTGCAGAAGGTCCTGCTAGTCACCAGCTGTGTGGTCAGGGACATACTACCCGACCTCCTCAGACCTCAGGTTCTTTCTTGTTCAAATGGTATCGTACATGAACATTCTTTACATTTACTGTGGATTTAAATTAAGTTTGTTTCTATTCTTGCCAAAACGCTGAACCAGAAAGACACTGACTTTATGGCAAGACCGATTCCAAAGAGGTGCTGCAACATCGAGACGTGAAGACACTTGGGTGGGGGTGTGGGGGGAAATTCGGAAGTGGGAGGTGGGGTGTGGGGTGTGGGGTGGTTGGTCTGAGGCAGGGGCAGACTTCACAACTGTCGGAGGATAAGGTAGAAAAGGGGCCGTTAGAGTCAAGCTCTTGCCCCCCGACTCCCACCACTGTCTTCACAAGAAATGGCAGACACCTGACTGGTGCCCACACCGCACTCGTCACTTATGGGAGTGTCATTCGGGAAAGAATTCGCATCAGTAGGAGGGAATATGAAGCATATGATCAACTTAACAAAAGATGTGCAATACCTCTGCAGGACAAATTATAAAGCCAAAGAAGATCTAAATCAATGGAGAGATAAATCACACCATGATCAGGAAGCCTTAATATTGTGATGATGTCGATTCTCCCCCAAATTAATGGGTAATGCAATTTCAACCAAAACACCTAAAGGGTTTTGTGAGAGCCCGATAGTGATAGGGAATAGACGGGGGTCAAGAATACCTAAGACACTTGTGAAGAGTGGCCTGCAGCAGAGGAAAACTGCTCACCAGACGCCAGGACTCACTCTGAAGCTGCCGTAATTAAGCCCGTGTGGTATTAACCAGGGAAAGCAAATTAACCTCTGAAGTTGGCCACTGCATGTTTTGCGACGGAACTTGAGGACAGAGAAGGCGCCCCAAAGGGGAAGAGGAGACATTCTTCAATAAACAGAGCTGGGGAAATGATTATCTCATCATAAAAATGAAGTTGGAGTCTCACATCTTGTGTAAAGTAAACTCGAGACGGATTAAGGAGATAAATATTCAAAACAGAGCCTTAAGACTTTTCCCAGAAAATGTAGGTGACTAGATTCTCAGATCTCAGAGTAAGAAAAAAATTTACAACATCAAAAGCATTGACAATAAAAAGATGGCTGAATTTGACAACATTAAATGAAGGACTTTTCTTATCAAAAGACAACTTGAAGCAAGTGGAAAGTCAAATTACAAACTGGAATGTATATTCTTGATTTGCATAGAGAATATATAAAGAACTAAAAAATGAGTAAGAAAAACACACTCAATACAATAAAAGATTGGGCAGAAAATATCAACAAGCACTTCCTCAGAGGAAACACGGACATCATAAATACGTGAAGAGATTGTTCACAATTATTCATGAAAGAAATGCGAAATATGCTTATGAAGAGCTCCTATTCTACCATTCGATTGCATTTTTTTTTTTTACTCTGACATTGCCAACTGTCGGAGAGAATTGGCAACTTCCTAGACGTTTAATTTCACATAGGGAGGGAAATACCAGAGAATGCCCAAATCTGAAGGGGCGTTAGAAATCACGTGGGCCGTTGAATTGTTTGCTGTGGTCTCTGATGTCCCAATGGTGTGGAGATATTTTAGAAGTCACCACAATCTAGGTCCCTCTTTGGTTCCAGGAAAGACTTCCTTGAACGGGAATAGCCAACCTCTCCTGGAATTTTCACATGGACCAAAATTCTAAAGTGTGGGCATTTGCATCCTCAGTAAATATAAGCTTAATGTGTGATTCGCTTTGGAAATAAACATTCCTAAGCCATTTACCTTGCGGTAAATATCTGAAAGATAGTAGTATTTCCTATCTCCTATAAGACCACAAAATCAAACAAAGATCATCTCAAAATGCAAGTTGTTTTCATGTTTAAAATCACTTGGTCAGTGGGGCGCCTGGGTGGCTCAGTCGGTTAAGCGTCCAAATTCGGCTCAGGTCATGATCTCACGGTCTGTGGGTTCGAGCCCCGTGTCGGGCTCTGTGCTGACAGCTCGGAGCCTGGAGCCTGCTTCGGATTCTGTGTCTCCCTCTCTCTCTGACCCTCCCCCACTCATGCTCTGTCTCTCTCTGTCTCAAAAATAAATAAACATTAAAAAACGTTTTAAAATCACTTGGTCAAAAGAAACACACATTTTTGGGGAAAAGATGAATGCCAACTAATAAAATGCTTGACTGAACAGAATGCGCAACAGACAAGATTATACTCACGTTTGACAAATTATAAAAAAGTACAGAAATTGCTGAGTGGAATACAGTGGACTTGGAAGTCAATGAGCCATTTCAATCTTTACCTTTCCTGGCACATTGCAACTCAAAAATAGGCAACTTTGTTTTGGGCTGCTTTGACCCTTTCCTACCTCTGCTACCACCCCTCCCTGTCCTTTCCACAGAGCTTATGTGCTCTGTGAAAGGAAGGTCTCCTTCTGGGGTGGCAAGAGGGAGAGAACTGGAGAAGTCAGCAACACTGAATTGGACGAATAACTGCATTCATCCAGAAAATTTGGGGCGCCTGGCGGTTCAGTTGGTTGAGCGTCTGACATGAGTTCATGTCATGATCTCCAGGTTTGTGAGTTAAAGCCCCACATCGGGCTCTGTGCTGACACCTCAGAGCCTGGAGCCTGCTTCAGATTCTGTGTCTCCCTCTCTCTCTGTCCTCCCCCACTTGCTCTGTATCTCTCTCAAAAATAAATTAAAAACACATTTAAAAAATTAAAAAAAGAAAAAAAAAAGTGGCTCAGCTGGAGGGTGTTTCTAACTCGTAGACGAGCTTTAAATAGTCTTCAAATAATTTCCCTGGTCTGTAAATCTTACACCATGGAATGTCTATATGCTTGCTATACAAACCTAGAGCTCTAAGTATTTGCCTCCCAACCGAAATCCAGTTTGTAAATAAACAGCAAATAAATAGTCTTTAGTAAAAAATAGATAGTCTTTAGTAACTATTCTTTAGTAAAAACAACGTGAGCTCTCTAGATACTGTGGATAAGATCTGTAGGATTCTGTGAACAGAGAAAGCACTAGAACGTGCTCCAAGGGGACTTGGGACCCCCTCCAGGGCTCATGTCCTGACACAAATCTAGGCTCAAGTTCCAGCCAATGTTGAAAATCAAGTACATGAATTGTGGGAAACAGCTCTGACTTCATGCTAGTCCTGGAAGCTGTTGTTTTCTTGACTTCTTTCCTGATGTTATTTTCATGTGGAAAGATGTTCCTAAAATATTATTAAGCTGACTGAATATATCACCTCTTAAAGATTATGATATGCCTTTTATGACCCAATGCTAAAATTGGTTTTTATTTTGGAGACAAGTACCTGTGCCCTTTTTGCCTATTTTGGTGTGTGTGTGTGTGTGTGTGTGTGTGTGTGTGTGTGTGTGAAAGAGAGACAGATAGACAGAGACAGAGAATGAGAGAGAGTAACAGTTACTTAACTATTACTAACTGTCCTTGGTAATTGGGAGGAAAAGATTTCCCTCCATAATTTAAAACCCACCTTAAACTTCCTTACTGCTGCTCTATCTTTACTACCTTTCAAGAGGGGTAGAGAAAAGCTATTTTGAATAAGAGATATTTGACCTTAATAGTATATTCATCATTCATACCTGTTATTCTCAGAAGGGAAGTTCATATTCTCTTTTGAGGTAATTCATGTATCTTTTTACATTCCCATCAATCTGTCCATCCAATCACCCATTGACCCATCCATCCATCCCTCCCTCCATCCATCCATCCATCCATCCATCCACCCATCCATCCAACCACCCATCCACCTATCCATCTATCCATCCATCCACCTATCCATCTATCCATCCATCCACCCACCCACTCATCCATTCATCCATCCATCCATCCATCCATCCACCCACCCACTCATCCATCCATCCATCCATCCATCCACCCACCTATCCATCTATCCATCCATCCACCCACCCACTCATCCATCCATCCATCCATCCATCCATCCATCCATCCATCCATCCACCTATCCATCTATCCATCCATCTACCTATCCATCTATCCATCCATCCACCTATCCATTTATCCATCCATCCACCCACCCACTCATCCATCCATCCATCCATCCATCCATCCATCCATCCACCTATCCATCTATCCATCCATCCACCTATCCATTTATCCATCCATCCACCTATCCATCTATCCATCCATCCACCCACCCACTCATCCATCCGTCCATCCATCCATCCATCCATCCATCCACCCATCCACCCTCCCACTTTCCTCTCTGTCTAACATTTCCATGGTTTTCTCCCTACCCCACGTATAGATGCACTGTGCTGGTTAAGAGCATGAAGAACTGCCTATGTCCAATCTTGCTCCTCAGTTTGCTCACAGTCTTACTGGGAAGTAAGTACCTGAAATGATGAAAGGAGAGAAAAAATTCCAAGAGAAATCTGCTAGATGGCAAAAGTTTTTCTTTTTCTTGCATTATTTTTTTGGGGGATGTAGATATTGACCAATTCACTTCACCCTAGAGAGGAGGATAAAGAACTGGGGGCTGGACACATCTTCATATCTGTTGTGTTGACCATGCCGTGCACTGAGCGACATTCTAAAATACCTTGTCAGATGTGAAGTATGACGACAGCCCAATCGTAGTTATAACAATTCATTAGATTAAAAGTAAGAAATTAATGATATATTCATTTAAGAAAGAGACAAAAGCAACATGAATAGAATGAGCCCTAGAAACATTAGTTTCATCTAGTTGATTATTTATTTGGGTGTCCTTGGAAAAGTCATTTAACACCTATGAATATCCGTATGTGGTAAATGTCTATAACTGTACTTTATCTGCATTTCTAATTCCTAATTTGAAGATCAAATGGGACAAAAAATGGTGAAAACACTTTAGAAAGTATGAAGTGGTACTAATACAATGTAGGGATGATTAACACTAGTAGTGATGTTAATAATAGTGCTGGTGGGAGAAGAAGATAAAAATAAGAAAGAGTGGTGCTTTAGGAAGCAATGCATAGATAAATCCTGATCCTCCAGTGGCTTCCTGATTTATGCCATGGAAATAAAAATGTTAATATGTAGTAAAACCTCACAAATCCTGACTAATTGGGGGAAAAGCCAATTTGAATTTCTGAAAGGTTTTAAAAGAAATGTAGCTCTATTACTTTAAAATGCATATAGTAATAGGAGCTACTGGTTAATAAAACTACTGTGCAGGCTTCCATTAATAAGTAGCTTGGGATAATGTTTAATCATCACAGATTCATGAATGCAGTCAAATATCTACCAAATACCTGAGTGCTCTGTTGCAGGCCAAGCACTAGGGATAAACACAGAAAGGAGGTGTTCATCCTGTCCTCAACAGGTTCACTGTCGAGGGCGTCATACCTGACAAGCTCATGGGTCATCACCATATGCCGTTACAAGTGTTGTCACGGGACTTGTGTGCTCAGGATACCTGGGCTCACTTTGGAAGGACATATTTCTTAGTTTGGGGAGAAAGGGAAGATTTCCCATAGAAAGTGGCATCTGTATTGAAACCTAAGAGGTAAGTTGGAATAAGTCATAAAAGGCGGGAGAGGAAGTTATTTGAACTTTGTCCTAATGAAAGAGCGTGAGAGATTTTCAAGTATGAATCCCAGATAATAGGATCTGCCCTTTGGCTGGAGCATGAAGAATTGACAGGGAGGTGTGATGTGAGTCTGCAGGACGGGGGGTCTAATCAGCAGGTGACCTCACTTTGGGCACAGGCAGCAAGGACGGAGATTTACAAAGATCAAAAGCACCAGCGATTCGTAGGATGGAAGGCGGGGGAATTTTTGGTTTTGTAGTTTGATTTGGAGATAAATTTGGGGCTTCCAGGGGGAGACTTCTAGCAGGAAGATGGATGTAAAGAATTGCAGATATAGATTTAACACCGGGTTTTGTGTCTGATCATCAGTTGCTGTGTCCCTTGACACAAAACAGGTTTGTCTTCCCTTAGAAGATTAGCACCATTGTCGAACGACACAGTCTTTGAAAGCTGTGCAACACTGGCCCCACGGTAGCACTTGGTGATTTCTCCCTTCGCCCGCCCCCTAAACACTGGTGTTCTCCGAGGTTCTGTTGCCTTTGTAACATCTCTTCTCATTTTCCCCAGGGAACAGTACCCTTATCAGGCCTTTCCTGGTGCCTGTGAAATTTGAACCCAAATGTCTAAAATGATCTATTGGAATGTCTCCTGGGTTCCTCAAGTTGCCCTTTCTCTCTTTCCAGTGACCATCCTCTTCCTGTCTTTGATGCTGGAAACCATGAATCTGTGAAGCATTGTAGGCTCTTTCCTCTCCTTAACTCTCTCGCTCTGAACCAGCCCGCCATCTCTTCCCACCCCTCCGGCCTCAGGCCCGGCTCTATTTTCCCTCCACTGGGTGAGCAAAGGCCACCTGACTGCCACTCGCCTTCTGTGTCTCCTCTGCAAAGTCACCACAACCATAGTTGAGCTTCTCCTCTGCAGAACCCCCCCCCCCCCCCGCCCAGGGCCCTCACTGTAGATGGAAATCAGTCAATTGATCGGTCACTCACCCCACACTTCTTGGTCTATCAGCCAGGCTTCTCCACATATGACGGGACCCACTTCTATGGCCTCTGCCTGTCTTGGACAATACACGTCAGCGTTGCTGATCTGTGTGCAGCCCTGCGTACTCCAAGCTGCTAGACATCTCTGTTCACTTGTGCGTGTTCCTCTTCCTCTCAGAACGTCCTTTCTTCCTCTCTTTGTTCAACTCATCCTTCAATGCCTAGTCTAAGCCACTTCACTGAATGGAGGCCTTCCTTTGACTCTCTCCCCATTCCCAGCAGGCTGAGGGCAGCCCCATTCTGTGCTCCTCTGGCTCTGTCCACAGGCCGTGCCAGACACACCTGTCATTGGAATTACCCATCTCTCCCCCAAGACGCTTGACACCCCAATATCATAGTAGCTCTTTTTATCCTCCAAGAGAGTCATGGGCCGGATGAAAGAGGTCATCCAGTGAACATCATTAGACTATGCTTTGTGGAAAGCCTTCAGTAGCAATGGAAATGGAATAAACCAGTTTTTAAATAAATTCATTTGTTGTGTGGGTGACTGGAAAAAGTTTCTGGGAACCACGATAGAACTCTCTCTTACCGTAATGACCTGGGTAAGTCAACAATCTTTGCCCTTAGCCAGTTAAAAAAAATGTCACTATTTTATTTTTAGCTTCATACACAAGTTATAGTCTTTCCTTAGAATTGTGTCTATTTAATCCTTATCAGAAGGAATGACAAATACACTAGTGAAGTTTTCTATGCAAGACTGATGAGCTGCCTGAACAGTCGTGGCCGCTGTGCGCTTGAGCTCACCGCAACACGCATCACATGCGTTCACAGCTACGTTGGATATTCACGGTACAGAGTGACCGGTAAAGCTTACATTATAGAAATGTCCACAGAATGATCAATAAAGCTCACATTATGGACACGTCCATAGAGTGACTGGTAAAGCTTACATTATAGACCCATCCATAGGAAGAGATATCAACCTATGGATTTACATTTTGGCTACTGCTTGGATAAACACATGAAGGCAGATAGAGCGTGGTTGGAAATGAGAGACACATGGTGACAGTCCAGGTAGAAGGAACACATTAAATGGAGGTGGAGACACCAGGAGATTAAACAAGTGAGTTGGATTCCAGAGAAATAACAAAGATCTCTCTCTTTGTTTTTAACGTTTCTTTATTTTTGAGAGAGAGAGAGAGAGAGAGCGTGCACACACAAGTGGGGGAGGGGCAGAGAGAGAGGGAGACACAGAATCCAAAGCAGACTCCAGGCTCCGAGCTGTCAGCACAGAGCCTGACACAGAGCTCGAACCCATGAACCGTGAGATCACGTCCTGAGCCGAAGTCAGAAGCTTAACTGATGGAGCCACCCGGGCGCCCCAACAGAGATCTTTTTGATGGGAAAGATACATTCAGTTAAGGGAGAGCCCTGAAAGTCATTCTGATGAGGTCTGATCTCACGCAGAGGCTGTGTGGGGCACCTGAGTGCTGGGATGATGTCATAATAAGAAGTAACACTGAGAGTTTATCGTGTGACAGACACAGTCTTTCATCTTTACAACAACACCATTGAGGTAGCCATGGTTTCTACCCCATCCCTACAGGTGAGTAACCTCAGTCATTGTGAGCTTACAAAGGGTGGTAAGTGGCAGAACTGGGTTTCAAGCCCGGCCACATAGGCCCTGGACCCCATGCTCTTAAACGCTATCGTGTGGAGGGAGTATTTGGGACAGGAGTCTGTCTCTGTGCACAGGAAGAAACAGAAGAAACAGAGACCAGGAGTAAGAGCCCATTTTTAAGATGATAAAGTTGTTGACCACTTGGGACAGAGGAGATGTAAAGAAAGGAAAAAAAATTTTTTTCTAAGATAGAAGCTCTATCAGAGGATTATAGCCTTTTATGGGTCAGAGAATTTGATGACCCTGCAGGGTCTCCTGTGTGAGGACCCAGCATTCGTGTGCAACATGCTCAGTGTGCACACGTGGTTCAGTGAGCTCACAATCACCTGGGGCCATGACACTCAGGTCGGGAATCTCTACTGGAGGCTGTAGGAGGACCAGGTTGTGGAGGAGTGTGCGGTCTGGCAGGGGAGTGAAGGGTGAAGTGTGGGGCCATGTGTGAGCCCGGGTACTGACTGCAAAGTTCAGCCACAAGAGCTACAGGCAGGAGAATGAAGGAAATGGGCTTTTCTGTGCGTACTCACCACATCACTCAGTCACGTACGATTCAAAGGTGGCTGGAAATACACTACAAATTCCATTGTTAAAAATAATGAAAGCCAGAGAACTAAAAAATTACGGCAAAACAACACAACCCGCCATTTCAGAACCACAATCAACCAAAGCCATGGCATAAACTGAAAATCGTCCAACCAAGAGGAACCACTAAATTTCCATCAGATAGTGAACGTCCAGGGCGCTTTGACTTGAGGCTGTTCTTGCCACTCGTCCTCATGGCTCCGTGGGGTGGCAGCCATATGCTGGCAACTATGACACAGAGAGATTTGATGGGTTTTGGAACTCCATGAAAAACACCATTCTCAGCTCACAGTATTCTGTCTAGGAAGCCTCCACTTTTTTTTTTTTAATGTTTTATTTATTTTTGAGACAGAGAGACAGAGCATGAGCAGGGGAGGGGCAGAGAGAGAGGGAGACACAGAATCCAAAACAGGCTCCAGGCTCTGAGCTGTCAGCACAGAGCCCGATGTGGGGCTTGAACTCACAAACTGCGAGATCGTGACCTGAGCTGAAGTCGGATGCTCAACTGACTGAGCCACCCAGGCACCCCTAGGAAATCTCCACTCTTAGAGCACAGTAGGGAGAGAGGTCTACCTTCAGGGTTGTACCAAAACATAGCCAGTGCTGGCACCCCAGCTGCTTAAGGTGGTGACTTCAGATGGTGGCAGATGGAAGTCTTACTTGGGGTTGAAAAGGAAATCCTAGAAAAACCCCAAGAACTAGACAACACTAGTGAATTTGGAAAGTGGTGTCAGATCGTGCGAGTCTAAAAGGCTGCTTGCGTGCACACGGTCACATGTGTGTCTAGGAAAGGGGTAGGAGAGGAAAGGCACTGGTCACTCACTGTGGAGTACCCTGAGGCCCTATACTAGCAGAGAGTGAGGGGTAAGGATGTCTTATAAAGAAGCCTGAAGTGTGAAGGCATGTCTCCATGCATCGATTCCCCCTCACCAAGGGTGGAAGATGTTCACAAAATGCCCTTAGGAAAATCTGAGCCATCTGTGGCTGATTGCTATACTGACCCGGTGTAGCACCTAGGAAGCCAGGTATAAAAACAAGCAAAGGAAAAAACAATCAAACAAATAAACCCCAAGGATTAGAAAAGATAACAAAAAACTCAGAGGCCATACCACACAGGGTATACAAAGTGTATAGAATTTAACAAAAGGAGTATTAAAAAGGTACACTAAAAACTACCCAATATTGTTTCAAGAAATATAAGATCTAAGTAAATGGAAAGATATCCTGTATTCATGTATCAGATTTATCTACAGAGTCAGTGCAGACTCTATCAAAAGCCAGTAGTTGTTTTTTTTCCACTTGTTAGTGTGTGTGTGTGTGTGTGTGTGCGCGTGTGCATGTTTTCCCTGATATCGTTAAGTTGATCCTAAAATTCATGTGGAAATGCAAGGATACAGAATAAGCAAAGCAGTCTTGGGTGGAATGAACAGAAATGGAAGAATCAAGCTCCCTGATCTCAAAACCTACGAAAGCGCTAAAGCAGTAACCAAGCCGCTGTCGTACTGGTTTAAGGGTAGAGATGTCGATCGATGGAGTACAAGTGAGAATCCAGATTCCAGTATTTATGGCTAATTGACTTTTGCCAGTAGTGCCAGAACTCTTTGATGGGAGCAGGACAGTCTTTTCATCAAACGGTGCTGGACAGGACATCCACATGCAAAAGAGTGAAGCCGGACCCTCACCTCACACCGTATACAAAAATGAACTCAACACGGATGGTAGACCTAAATGTAAGATCTAAAACTATGAAACTTCTAGAGGAAATCTCTGTGGCCTTGGCTTTGGCAATGGTAGCTTAACTTTAACACCAAAACACAAGCAAAAACCAAACGTGTCCCTTGAACCTTACCAAAATTAAACACTTTTCTGGGATGGAGGACACCATCAAGAAAATGAAAAAGCAACACACCAAATGGAAAAATATTTGCAAATCATCCACTGGCAAGGACCTGTAGCCAGGATATGAAAATGATTATTTGATGCAAAAATAAAAAGATAAATAAAAAAATAAAAAGCAAAGGATTTGAATGGACATTTCTCCAAATAAGATAGACAAATGGACAATAATTGCATGAGAAGAGGCTGGAAATCATTGGTTGTCAGAGAAATACGTCAAAACCACCCTGCGATAGCACTTCACATCCCTTGGGATGGCTCTTGTAAAGGGGGAAAAGGGAAACCAGCAAATGATGGCAAGGATTGGAGAAATCAGAACTCTCACCCATTGCAGGCCAGAATGAAAATATTGTAGCGACTTTGGTTAAGATATCGGCAGTTTTTAAAAGTGCCAAACACAGGACTAACATATGACACCGCAATTTCACTTCTACCTAAGAGAAATGAAAACATATCCACACAAAAGCTTGTGTATATGTTTACAGAAGCATTTTTCATAACAGCTGAAATGTGGGAAAAACTTAAATTTCCATTAACTGATGAGGGCATAGATGAATTGTGGCACATGCACACAATGGAATCCTACTCATCCTTAAAAAAGAGTGAAGTTCTCATGCATGTCAGGCCATGGATGAACCGTGGCAACAATGCTAAGTCAAAAAAGCTGCAACTCACAGAAACTCGTATTGTTTGATTCCATGTATGGGGATCGTCCACGATCGGCAAGACCACAGAGACAGAAAGTGGGTTAGTGATTCCAAGAGTGGGGAGGAGGTTGGGTAATGACAGGTGATGGACATGGGGCCTGTTCCTGGAGTCCTGAATGGTTGTAACGTTAGATGTTGGTGAGAGTTGCCCAACTCTGGGGATACACTGACATCATCAGATTCCTGTTCTTACTGGGGGACTTTTATGCTCAGTGATTCCCGGTAAAAGCATAAAAATATGGGTTTCCACTGTAGAAAGAGCAAGGGATAAAGCAGATTCTTTTGTCCTGCCAGGGGCATCTTCAGTTTTTGTCTCCAGAACTCACTAGTGGTCATTAAAATGCCAGGGAACAGTTCTTGGCTCCTTTCCACTCTGCTACCTGCCCTTCAGACAAATCTCTGCCTGCTCTACGGTGGCCTAACCAGACTGCTTCCTCGATGGCAGTGACATCACTACGAGTGGATTCAACATGGTGGCGCCATGGCACCAAGTGCCTCTTACATGTTTGGAACTAAATGAACAGGTACGGTTCCATTGCTTCTTGCTGGCCATTGGTTTGTACATCGACCCATTTGTTCACCGGGCATTCGATGGCTTATAGACCTGTATTGAGCCCTGCTGGCTTCGTTTGAAAGATCTCTGGCAAAGACTCAGGAAATCGAAAGTCTAGCCCCAGACACTTGGATATGTTTCTCAGCTTCTTCATACCTCAATTTCCTCAAATGTAAAATGGGGGTGATGATCAAAAGGGATGATAACACCCATTACTTGCATGTTGTGAGGATCTAATACCACCAACGCTGTATCACACACACACACACACACACACACACACACACACACTCATGCATGTGTAGTGTAATGGAGCATCCCGCAGAATGCTCAGTAGCACCTGGGACTGTTTAACCAGCAGAAAAACGTAGACCTGAGGACTTGCCTCAGTTGGCTCTGCTCCCAGAGGAAGTGCCAGCACCAGGCTGAACCAAGCACCATCCAACCCAATGGGGAATTTCAACAAAGCAAGGGTTAAGTCACATTCGTTTGTTAATCTTTTAAAGAGTCATGCAAAAACCATTCTCATTGTTTCAAGTTTACATCAGCAAATGATGCTGTGGATAATTAGCTCTGTCTTCACATTTCTTGTTCTGGTCCATACAGCAGGACCCCACCTCCGAAATTCTGACCGTGCTCTCCTGCCATTAAAGGATGCTTGTTTCTTTTTAGGAACAGCTCAGAATTTATTTTGGAATTACTCACAGTGAAAGAACAACTCCCCCCCAAATGTGGCATATAACATGATAACATTTATAGTAATAGAATTATCATGTGAAAATGCTTTGTTGAAACTTAAAAATCAATGCTTGGGTTTGTGAGGGGCTATAGTTCCAGAAATAACTGCACCGCAATTTGGTCATAATGCTTCACATAGCCCAAATTCACATGGGGCTTGGGCTTTTCTCAACCTTTCAGGAAGGAAGGCAGCCTCGCGAGGACTCCCTGGATGGTAAGGGAAGATCATTCCATGGTTGGGAATCAAATAGGAGGCTTTCAGACGTGCTGCACAGCACGAATTCCACAGCCCACCGCCCGATGCGATCTCTTTGCCGAGGACCCCAGCCCTGCCTGGGGCAGAAGGGCATCAGGGGACCTGGCACCTTGTAAGGCCACCACACTCCTCCTGATCAAGATGCGGCACGGATCGAGATCCGGTTCTGAGCTGTGTCAGAGACTGGGGTGTCTCCAATGGACCCCGGAAAGTCGTCATGAGGATCCAGTGTCCCTGGCGGCCCATGTGAGCTGACGGCTTGCTCCTGAGTGACCCCGTGGTGGCTGTTGAGGTTCGCATTTTCACACAGCACACTCTAAGCCAGATGGAACACTTCTGCTTTGAAGAAATATCCACCTTACCCAACTGCCGACGCTTCTCTCAAACCTTTAAGGCTGTGGTGCTCATGGGTGCAGATCCTCACTTAGCTTTGCCCTGAGTAGCAATCAGTTGATTGATGAGTGTTGCCAACCGGTTAGATTCGCTGATATGCAATATGCTTGGCAGGGGGGCTCCCTGGACGCGGGAGGGAATGGCGGCCGTCTTAGTGATCCGTCACCTCTGTCATCACCTTTTTCTGGGTGGGACAGACACAGGCAGCCTAGGCGAGGGCCTTGTTGTGACAGACTGAAGTTGCTGGATTTGCTGCATCGAACTGGCTATAATTCTACTCATCACCCACAACTGCCAACCCGTTTCTCGTAAGGTAGTCACTCTTTATGGAAAATTGGTTTAACCAGAAGGTGGAATCCTGCAGTTTTGCAGAATTCAGCAGTAAGAAAAAGGGGGTGGACATTTGGGTACTTCAGACAAGATAGGATTGATGAGAAAAGGAAAAAGTCAGCATTGGTGCCAGGGGTGTGGGAAACTGGGGAGACAGCTGTCAATTAAGAAAGAAGCTAACGTATCAGCTACCTACTACATGACACGCAGGGCATTTTGTTAGAGACTCAGAGGGGTAATAACAGAAAATTCAGTTTCTGCCCTCAAACTGGTAGACACTCATCACGGCTCCCGACGACCCCCACCTCCAGGTGTTTGCACATGTGGAACGCCTTACTCTTGGTGTCGCCTGACCTGATGGCTTGCTTATAAGGAACGGAATATGGCGAAAGGGGCTGGGATGTCCCTTTCCGGGTGAGGCCACACTGTGAGTTCTGCCTCACTAGCGATGGCCCCGGCTGTCCTCACATGCTCGCAGCGGGGGCTGCTCGGCAAGGAGCGGAGGCTGGCCTTCAGCCAGCAGCTGGTGAGGAGTAGAGGCCTCCGTCCAACAGCGTGTGGGGACTGGACTCTGCCAGCGTCTCCTGAGTGAGCTGGGAGCTGGACATGTTCCAGTGGACCTTGTGGTGACAGCTTCCTTGAGAGACCCTGAACCAGAGGATTCACCAGAGCGGTACCTGGACTCCTGACCCACAGACACGGTGAGATAGTCTATGGGTGTGTTTCTTAAGTCACTAAATACTGGTATAACTGGTTTCACAGCAACACACAGTGAACACAAGATCTAACCGTGAAAGAAGATAATTAGTGAAATGATAATCTACATCTTAAGGCAGCATAAGTACTCGATGAGCAGATACTGGCTGCCATCGGTCAGATACGCGTGTTTCTCGAGAAGCCCAGCTGGTGCGGCGTGAGCACGGTGACCTTCACAGCCAGGCTTCTTGACCGAGCTGGCACCCTTGTCCCACCATGGCCTAAACTGGGCAGTGCCTCTTTTCTCGGTGGCCTCATTTCTCTGTCCCACTTCCCCGGGTCCACAGTTTTGAGCTACGGCCACTGTCAGTGCTCCCATCCTTCCCGCAACTCCACCCGCCATTCTGTTGCCAGGTTCAGCCTCCGAGTGCTCTGCTCTCTGCGTGGCACTGAATTTTCTGTCTTCCTTGTGTGTGTTCATGTTTTTCCGGGGACTTGAAATGCCCCCCACCCCCCGCCCCGTGCTTCTCTAGCTCTTGAACTTCTACTCATCCTTGAGACCTACCCCAAATATACTCTGTTACGTGCCGCACCACGTCTGTGTTGATCCTGTCCTCAGACTCACGATGGTCCCCCTTTGGCTGTGGATTCACGTAACGAACACGGTGCACGCTTCTCACAGACCGCTCGGTGCGGTCTACCTTTTATTATGGTTATTTATGTTCATATTTTTAGCCCTATACATTTCTCAAAGTCCCAAACAGAATAAATCTTATTCATAATAGTACCCCGAGCGCCTCACTCTGTGCTCGGAGCATAACGAGCACTCAGTAACGTTAGTGGAATTGAATTTGATTCACAAAGTCCTACTGTTTAATGTTCCCACTGGAGCCCAACTAGCAAGGCATTGAAGGGGCTCGGCATCCAGCCCAGGGATTTGAATTGGCCCGTCTACGCCTCCCTCTGACTCTCCCCCGTGAACAACCTGCCTCATTCCCGCCAGCCTTCTCCTCCCACACTTGGTTTCCTGACTCATGATTTCCCTCTCTTTTTCATTTCTTTTCTTTTTTCCCTGCCCCTTCCCAGGTGGGCTTGTCCCAGAGAGAAGAGAAGATGGGGGTTCTAAGCCCCCATCTAGTATTCTTCACATAGAAACTGCACATGTAATTGTTACGGTTTCTATCTGGCCCTCATCCGGGTTTCTAAGCAAAATGAAGGAAGAGGTCACCACGATCTCATTTCTTAGGGTCCTGTGTTTGGAAGTCTTCTCTGTCTTAGTGACGAGATATTGGAGAGACACGGAAGTGCTGGGGGCAGGCGTCGCGGGAGCCTGTCTCGGAAGGCACAGAGCTCCGGCGGTGACACACGCGCTCAGACATACGAAGGGCAGACCGTGAAAGATCTTTCCTATTGAGGCAACAGAGCGCTCAGTCAGGTGATTGGGATTTTAAGCCAATCTGCATAGCAAGGGATATAGATCCAGACTGGAAATTAAATTGTAGGGTTGTCTCATCCTAAGCATTATTTTCAATAATACACGTTTTATACTTGTACACAGTGGTTATTGAAGGAAATGGCTGAAAGGGGAAAGCGTGTGGTTGAGAAATACGCCAAGCAGATCTGACCCCAGAAAGAAGCCCAAACCCTGGGTCACTCTTCTCCATTTCACCTGCTTGTCTCGCTCTGCCCCTCGCCTTGGCGTTCACGTGGCGTTTCATGATTCGTAAAACACAAGATGTGACACACGCGCAGCCGTGGAGTAATCACGGTGGGCTTCTTGAGGCAGACCTGTCTCCCTGAGCCCAGCCCCCGCCTGGCACCGGGCCAGGCTCGCGGGACGTGTGTCCTCAATTACTCTCTGCCGGTGGAATCTCAGACAAAGGGCTTGGATAGTTTCTCTGACCTTTCGCTTACACGGAACCTTTCATTATTCGTCATAGGCCCGTGGTTTTCCCTCAGCCTCTTGATACTTTTATTCAGCAAACACCCATGAATATGTATGTCTGTTCCTGCCCCCGGCTCTGATGCTGGCTTGTTCTACGAGCTCCTGTTTCCCTCATGCAGGTCACGACGTTCTCCAAACAAAATCAGTGTATCATGCTTTAAAAGAAGGCAAACAGTGCTTTGTAGGACAAACTATCCTTGACTTCACCAGCTCCAACGCCCCCCTGGTTGGAGGAGTGCCTTTTGTCACCCCTGTGGCCCCCACCGTCCTGAGCACCTGGGGCTCTGTGAGCAATTCCCTGTAGCGCCTACAGCCAGGGTCCCCCAGCCTCCCTCGTGCTGAGGGCTGTCTGCTCTCTCTCTGCTCAGGTCTGCTGCATTACCGGGACAATCCTGTTTGTGGGTGTTAGACTGCTGGGCATACTGGATTTTTCTTTCCTTTCCTTCATTCTGAAGAGAGGTTTTACAATGTCAAGGAAAACTGAAAAGCTCTGACTTGCACCGCTACCCCTCCCTTCTACTGTCTTTGGAAAATCTCACCACTGGTGAAGGGTTAGGGGCCATATGTAATCAGGTCAAGTGAGCTTCCAAGGTTGGCATCTTTATGCTCAGGCTTCTGAAATCCATGTCGGGGGTTCGTCTGTCGTGTTGCAATCACTTTAGAACAAACTGAAGGTCTCCCTGCACGGCAAACATCTCCTACGACACATGCAGGGTTGGCTCTTGAACGTATTTCAAGGACTTGCAAAATAAGTGCTTGATCCTAAATCAAATATGATGGGTGCTGATTGGCCTTGGTTTTAACAATTGCAATGTGCCGTGTCCACAAACCAGATGTAGCTCCTGTTCATGAGGGTTCACTCCCTTCCTCAGGTGATGGGTGGACAGGGCTGCACGATGGCACTCATGGAGGACGCTCCCGGGTGGGAGGCAGCCTGCCTGAAAACGGGGCCCCTTTGGAGTCCACGGCCACGGCCGGCTGTCACCCACGCTCCATGGCCGTCCGGGAGGAGGCCTGGTCTGGAGCAGAGGTCAGAGGGAAGCCTTTGTGGGCTCAGTGACTCAAACCCTGCCAGACAAGCTGGGGAAATGCTTGTTTGAACAGATCCTCAAGGCCTCCTGGGTCTCTGACCACCAGAAAGATCTCCACAGCTCCTGGAGCCTCAGTGTTCTTCCCCACGCCTCGCCTGGTCCCTAGTCATGCGTCTGGACCTTTCTAATGTTGCCTCAGATCATGCAAGTCCTATGGCTTGTTCTTCGGGTGACCATGTTGTCTTCTTCTTGTTTTTTTTTTTAATGTTTATTTATTGATGAGAGATGAGAGAGACAGAGTGTGAGCAGGGGAGGGGCAGAGAGAGAGGGAGACACAGAATCGGAAGCAGGCTCCAGGCTCCGAGCTGTCAGCACAGAGCCTGACGCGTGTCCCGAACCCATGGACCATGAGATCACGACCTGAGCCGAAGTCAGATGCTTAACCAACGGAGCCACCCAGGCGCCCCAATGTTTATTTATTTTTGAGAGAGAGACAGAGACAGAGTGCAAGCAGGGGAGGGGCAGAGAGAGGGAGATACAGAATCCAAAGCAGGCTCTAGGCTCCGAGCCATCAGCACAGAGCCCGACGCAGGGCTCGAACCCATGAACCCATGAACCGTGAGATCATGACCTGAGCTGAAGTCGGATGCCTAACCGACCGAGCCACCCGGGTGCCCCCATGTTGTCTTCTCCACTGGACCACAGGCTTCCTCAGGACAGGCCCAGTCAGGACCATGCACAGGCACGGTCAGAGAGATACCAATGCACGGCTCCTGCCCAGAGTTCTGGAGCTGGCAGAGGACTTCCACAACTGAATTTCATCTTCCTGACGACCCAAGGAGGTGGGTGGGGCCCGTGCCGTGGGCGGTCCCATTCGGTACTCACGTGACTTTCCTACGGTCACGGGGATGCAGGACGTGAATGCGGGCATCCTGGCTTCACAACAGCACGGTCCCTAACACTGGCTACAGATAATGTTCTCAGAAGTAGACCAGCTCCTTAAGGAGGCTCACGAGCCTCCCCTTCTTGTGGCCCATCTTTCAAGAGCTAGGCATCGTCACTCTCACAGTAGCAGTGCCGTATGTATTTTACACAATCTGAACATAAGAGCATGTGACTTGGAGATTAGACCACGTTCACAAATCTCAAGTCACACAACATTGGAGCTTGACATCGCGTGTCCCGCCATCAGGGCAGAGTTCAAACGAATGGTTATATTCCACTGACCCGAGTCGTGCTGTGTTCTAGACTGGTAGGCAGTCGCAGTGTCGGGAGACATTCATAGGGTTGCAACCAGGGAGGAGGCGGAGTGCTCCCAGGAGCCAGAGGGTAGGAGCCAGGGACTCTGCTAAACATCCCACAGAGCCCAGGGAAGCTCCTGCAATGAACAATTATCTGGCCCATCAACTTCCTCCGTTAATGTGTCATGGCCTTTGTAAAGGCAAACAAAGCAAAAAGAACCAGACAAAGCCGTGCTTTGACAGTCCAGTTTGGTGCAATTGAGATGTGCGATCACGTCGGAAGCACAAGGCAGCAGGGAAGGTGGGGTTCTCCACGTTTTCTGTTTGCGTCTCCACATTCCGCTGAAATTAACTGGCACCAGACCTTGTGAAGTGACCTGGCAGGGTGTGCGGTGACCAAGAGCTGGACAGCCTGCTGCAGACTTCCACCCCGCACCTCCCGAGAGGCGTCGGGCAGCCCCTGAAGCAGGTTCTGGATCTGCGGGAAGCCCACGCAGCCCACCGGGGACCACAGGATGTAGCACCAGCAGCACGAGGCAGCCCATTACAAGCATTAGCGACCGGAGACAAAGACAGATGCACCACAGGATTGCCCCCTCGCTTTCCCGAAGGTCTAGCACCTGCTTCCTTTGTGCCCTTCCCCCGCCCCCCAACAACATGATTCTTAGGCCGAAATGGTCATTGCTACGTGGCTGGCACACCTGTAAGCTTCATTTTCTCGGATTCTCATGACCTTCCTGACCTCTTTATCAGGGAGTCATCTGTGTGCTGAAACACAACCGAACATTCAGCTTTCAGTCCTGCCAGAGGATTGTAGGCTCCACGTTTGGACCCATTTGCTTTTTCTTGTGTGTGTGTGTGTGTGTGTGTGTGTGTGTGTGTGTGTTTTAAGTAGGGGGGTGATGAGAAATTGGGAAACCATCAGCTAATACAAAAAAGCCTCAGAAAGGTTTGCAGTAAACAGGTCTCCAAACAATATCCTTAAAGAATTAGCAAAGAAAAACAGGCTTCTTACATGCAGAGTCCCCACCTCTTCTCACGGACTCTTCTCTGTAGAATATTCTTACAGCACATATTTACTTCCAGGCTTAACAGCTAATTGTTATTTAGTGTGGACTGCAGATATTTACTCACCAAAATCCATTTTGCTTCATTCTGAGCACTGATTAAAGTCTGCTAACAAAGAGTGAAAATACGACAGCCGTTACCTGCAGCTAACCCACGATCACCAGATAGTCTGCCAATGTCAAATGATGTGACCCTGCAGGTGAACTACACAGGGCCGTGCAGCCGAGGGTGGGGTTTTATTACCTACACAGCTCTCAGTAAGACTGGCAATCTTAGTTTACGTATTTAAGGGCGCGTGGGGGGCTCAGTGGGTTGGGCGTCTGACTTCGGCTCAGGTCATGATCTCACAGTCCGTGGGTTCGAGCCTGGCGTCGGGCTCTGTACTGACAGCTCTTAGCCTGGAGCCTGCCTCTGCTTCTGTGCCTCCCCCTCTCTCTGCCCCTCCCCTGCTTGCGCTTTGTCTCTCTCTGTCTCAAAAATAAATAAAAACATTAAAAAAAATTTTTTTTAAAGAAGCAGGTTTATAGGGGCACCTGGGTGACTTAGGTTAAGCTCATAGCTGAGTAGGTTAAGTAAGTAGGCTCAGCTCATGAGTTCATGGTTCATGGGTTTGAGCCCCACATGAGGCTCTGCACTGAGAGCTCGGAGCCCGGAGCCTGCTTCGGATTCTGTGTCTCCCCCTCTCTCTGCCCCTCCCCTGCTCATGCTCTGTCTCTCTCTGTCTCAAAAATAAATTAAAAAATTAAAACAAATTTAAATTGTACCTGTTTATTTTCTTCCAGGAACTCTGAGTGGGCACATTTGTCTATTAGCATAGATAGGACATATTGGCACCCAGCAGTATCTACCGAGTGGGTCTGGGATCCAATCCCCATCCCGCTCCTACCCTGCAGCAGGGCTCAGCATCACCCAGGATGCTGGTGGTGATCGGGAGACCTGGCTTTTCTGTGTTTTGTTTCAGGGAAGGGGATGGACAGCAGGAGGCAGGGGACAAACCTCTTCCTGTCTTTGAATCAAAACGGTTCAGAAGATGGCAGTGTTCACTGCGGTGACCAGTCTGGGAGAAGTCACCCCAAACAAGGACTGTCCCCGGAGGCCTGCCTGGGCCCAGAACGGTGCACAGTGGACACAGTCTACGGACAGCAGGCAGCCCAGGGGTCTCTGGCTGTTGTGATCCATGACATCAAGGACCAGAGGGGTCTCTCATCCCCCGTCACCCTGCACCCACGCACACATCAATAAGATGTGAGAGCCCCTGAGAACTTAGACAAAAATCTTGAGAAGAAGGAGAGGCCCCGGCGAGATGGGAGCTTGAAAGAAAAGATCGGTTTTAGACAAAAGGTTGTAACACTTGCACATGCACGAAAGAGACAATGGAGTTCACAGTTCTGACTCAGCTCTCTCGTGCCAGATGTGCGTCTGGTCAGCCCTCCTTCCCTGGTGCCACGTCTGTCCCTGACTCTTGTGGTTGCTTCTCCTCAACCAGTCCATGCCCCTCGGTCCCCGTCTCAGGCCTGGCTCAAACTCATACCCGGGAATCTGCACAGTGGATCTCAGACTACACGAAATGTCGACCTAATTTAATAATATATCTGCCACACTGTTGGTGATGAAGAAGAGAACAATGAATACAGCAGCACGTAGACTGGCACGAAACGATCCTCAGAAGCCAGCCCGCCGGGGGTACACAGGCCGCACGGCCCAGGTGAGCGGTGCGTTCCCGGTCAGGTGGGGGCGAGGAGTTCACTCCTTCAAACTGCTCGCCTGGCCCTTTGACAGAGTTGGATATAGAATCATTATAATCTTAAGACAATTCCTGACGAAATTTGCTTGCTATTTTATACATGTTGCGCATGTGTCTAGATGGGCCGTGAAAGAGAGTGAGTTCCGTGTCAAAGGTCTACAAAAACACGCAGACGTAGTAGATATTCTCTTTCACCCATCGGCGGGTGAGTGACCGGCACGACCGGGCGTGACAGCTTCCACGCCAGGGACCCAGCCCTCCTCTGCCATGTGCTGTCCACGTGACCGCGTATCCGTGGCTCAGCCCATCTGAGCCCAAGTTTAAGAGAGGTAACACGGAATTTGAATCATAAAATGACTGTGAGTTCTCCTAGGCGTTGAATCCCTCCCTCCCTCCCTCCCTCCCTCCCTCCCTCCCTCCCTCCCTCCCTCCCTCCACAGGGTTGTTGAGGATTAAGAGATAATGCATGTAAAGTGCTTCACGTAAAGGGCTTGGAATTGCGTTGCTGTAAATCGTGGAGTGGCGGCTAGTGCTGCATTACTGTGCGCGAGAGGGATCACCAGCCATAACCTTTCTCGAGAGGCGGGATCTGTGATTAGGTTTCTTCCTTCCGATTGCCAGACAAATCAAGCTCACATTCTTCATCCTGTGGCTGTGCCCTTTCTGAAATCACGCATCTAAGAAAGCTTCCTTATCCCCACTGTATTTTATCTGAGTCCCTACCAGCCCTCACTCACCCCACCACCGTGAGGACTTGTTTGCAACGACATTTATGCACATCAGAGCCCCAGAACCTCCCCTTTAAGGAACCTTGCCTGTCGGTGCAAGATGCTGGCCGGTCGGCTGTCAGTAAAGGCTTGAATAACACCTCAAAGCTGTTATGAGGATTGTCATTTACTCCTTAGTTTGAGAGCCACTGATGAAACACATCAGTCTATTTTTTAAGTTAAATTTTTGTAGGTAAGCTGTTGACGTGGTTCAAAAGCAGACGTGGTAGGGATTTACCCTGCCCGGCTCTCTGCCCTCCTGTGCACACGCCCGCCCTTCCTGGTTGCTCACGGAACCTCCCAGAGACTGTCCGCAAAGCCGAACAAGAAAGATTCCCGCTCTCTCCTGTTCATCGCAGAGATGGTCGTCTGTGGCTCACGGCTCTGCGTTTGCACTTGACAATGTATGTTGAAATGTGTGTGTATATATGTACAGATACAGTTGTGTATGTGTATACACACGTAAAGACATCTGTATTTCTCTATATTTATATAAACACACTTTAGAGATTTCGTTATTTAACCCCAAAGCCCTGAGGCCTGGGTCAGCGAAGCCACTTGTCCGGGTCACAGTGGGGCTCCCTGTGTCTCGCATCTCAGGAGCTCTGACCCCGCACCACGTCTAACTGCGGTCCCTACCTAGTCAGAGCATCCAAGATCGTTTTCCAGGTGCTTGCAGTCAGCGTGAAAGTCTTGTGCATGATAAATATAAGCAGTTTAAAAATAAATTATATTAACATCACATAATGCCAGAGAATAAAAAATACCTTAAAACCCCTGTGAAAATGAGTGCGTGTGCACGGGAATGTGACACCCAGCGCCCGTGTGTCTGTGCTAATTGAGAATTCCTTCCCAGCCGAGCCTGCTGTTGCCATGGACACCGTCCCCAAGAGGAGGCTTAGAAAATTTCTCTACACGCTCACATGTGCCAGGGAAGTCTGCGTATTTCCCCGCTGATTCTCGGAGAAATCAATGCGTGTGGCGACTTCCATGTGAGGATTTAGATGTTTGGGGTGAGGGGAGATCTCCGCCAGCACCGTGGCCACGCAGCCACGACACAAATGCATGTACGATGGCCTCCGCGCAGCCCGAATTTAAAAAATTAATCACCCCTCGCCGGCCCTAATGAGCTTAGCCTTGCCTGCGCCTGGGCCCCTCCATGGTGCTTAATCCTCCTTCGATGTGGGGGCCGCTGGCCCTCGACCCTCACCCCCAATGGAGACACAGCCACAGGCGTGGCCCGGGGTGGATCAGGGAGGAGGGCATCGCCTGCCACACCGAAGGCCGAGACGTCGGGGCAGGGGGCACATCCCGGCCAGGCCCCCACCTGCAGGGCGCACAGCAGCTTCCCGTCAGTCACTCAAGGAGCCCGGTGAGGCCTGGATGGCCACCCCCTCCCCGGCCACCCCTTTCCGTCACATGCCTGTTCCCGACCAGGGTGCACGGGGTGCAGACGCGATGTTTCCTCCTTGGGGAGAAACAAAAGTAAATGTCACATGGTTTGACAGGCAAGTGTTGTCGTGTAGGGTCCTCTGGGCTCGGGGATGTGAAGGGGCCCTGGGGGGACTGGCTGTCATGCAGCCTCAATGCGGCAGATGCTGTGAGTGTGGGGACTGGCTTCTGCAACCCTCAGTCAAGGGCGAGCACTCCCTGGTTCCCGCCGGAGCCACCAGGACCGCAGATGATGGGGGTCACCGTTTCCGGCCTCTGGGAGACTCCGTTTAAATGGGTGTAGAATTTCTGATACTGATATGGCCTAAAAGGTCATCACTGTGGTGTAAGACTCGGTATTACGTCATAAAAATGAAAACAGATCGCGCTGTTCAAGGGATGTTACGAGCACTCGATACAAGATAGGGGCCGCATGGCCGGAGCCAATGCTCCGTAAGCTCCAGGTGTGGAGCCGACACCGAGGAAAAGCAGTCCAGTAGCGCACCCGCAAACACGACCCGCCCGACCGCGCCGTGGCACGTTCCATAGCGGTGCAAAGTCCCCTACTGGTGCCATAAAATCCCTCGAAGCTGGAAGGAACTCTGTTCGGGGGAATATCAAGGTATGGGACCCAGCTGCCCTCATAGGGATAGAATCCGAAGTTACAACCTCAAATGTAAATTAAATACTATCGAATTACTTAAATAGGGGGAAATTAGAAGGGAAAATGCAAATACTGGCATTTTACTAAGTGAGTGGACACCGCGTGCATTTTGGCGTGCAGGCCATCCCGGAGCGTGGCGTGGCAGAGTGGATCCCTGTGGACAGTGGCGTGGCCACGGGAGCCGGATGGCCAGTGCCAGGCACACATTTCTAGACCCTTCCGGCCTTTGTCTCCAGGCACCTGTCTGACGCCTACTGCTTTTCAGGGCCTTTGTCCAATTTCTAGTCATCCTTCGAAGTCACAACAACAAAGCCTTGGAGGATGGGGCCTACTCCGTTGGGCATCGTTGTCTCAGGAAAGGTCTTAGGTGGGGACGTTGGGGGGTCTCCCGTGGCTGTGTAGGGGGGGCACTGGAGAAGTGTTGGATGCTGTCCCTGGAGAAGTTAATATGGGTCCTTACCCCCACCCCAAGTTCTCAACTCTTCAATCACTGCTCTTCTACAAGGGGAAAGCTTACCCCTCCGGAGTAGACACGGGTCACCCAGCCCAGTTATTAAATCCTTCAGCCGGGACGCCACGGCTGTTGATGAACCAGCACACCGCACCCCAGCTGTAATGCTCTGCATCACGGGAAAATCCGCTACTTACTTTCTTATTTCTGTAACGTCGTCTACTTCTGTTTATGGATGATTATATTTTATACCCAAGACAAGAATGACTCAACCAATCTTCAGAGAATATAATTTAATAGCGCGGTTTTGCGCAAGCTCTCGTGTGCGATACCAGCTGGAGTAAATAGTGTGTTGGTGAGAAGGTGGGGATCCGCTCCGTGGACCGGAGGCGGGGCGTCAGAGGTTTGGGGCGGAGGGCCCGTTTTCCACACGAGGAACTGCCGTTACTTCGTGATGGCGGGAGAACGGTTAATAAGGAACCCTGGTGCTGCCCAGAGGGGGGGCTGTCCACTCCTCTCTTTTTCTTACGACAGATGCTATCTCCTTTCTTCTTTCTTCTTTTTTTAAGCAAGACACATCAGCAGGGACTGGTTTCATAGTGATTAGACAACACTCTCCTTGTAAAGTTATCAAACCTCCTTAAGAAGGAGGTGTGCTCTACTCTCAAGAATTTCTTATGAATTACGTTTATACTTTCACACATTTGCGAAGCGAATGGATGTTTGGGAAGGTAAGTGGCCCAGCGCCTCTTGCCAGGCCTGAGGCCCCAACACGTCACCTTACGAGAAACACACAATAAAGATGGAGGTTTGTGTATGCCTACTGTGGTTCAGGGAAAACAAACAACTTAGTGAATTTCAAGAAAAAGATTAGGCTAAATATGTGTGTTGTGCCTTCTAGCAAGGACAGGATGATGTATGAAGGTAACTAGGGGGTCTGCATTTCTTTTTTTTTTTTTAATGTTTATTTATTTCTGAGATAGAGACAGAGTGCGAGTGGAGGAGGGGCAGAGAGAGGGAGACACAGAATCCAAAGCAGGCTCCAGGCTCCGAGTTGTCAGCACAGAGCCTGATACGGGGCTTGAACTCCTAGACCGCGAGATCGTGACCTGAGCCGAAGCCGGACTCTCAACTGACTGAGCCCCCCCCAGGCACCCGGTGGGGGTCTGCATTTCTTAAAGCAATTCTTGGTTGACACTGAAGAGCTGGCCCCCCAATTTGCGCTGTGTTTGAGCAGAGACGCCCAGCCTCCTGTGCGGAGCTCCGCGGGGCTGGCTCAGCGCGAGGATGAGGCAGAGAGACCCTTCAGGTGCTCGAGTGAAGCCCTGGGCAAGAACAGCGTGTGGAAACCTTTCACGTTTTCCTTTTGCTTTTTTAATGAGGGGAAGGATATGCTAGAGAGAGTCAGATAAAAAATGTTTAATGTCATCGATTTTAAACTGGGCTGTGCGCTCACTATAGTTCCTATTAAGACCCCGATCAAAGCAAAACCCGTCACGTTGAGTGGGAGCTCTCATGTTGGTGCCTCCGTGACGGAACCAGACGTGCCCTCTCAGTTTCCTGAGACACAAAAGTAACTGCGGCACTTGGTGCCCCTGCCCCTGTATTCTGTTGTCCGACAACCCTTTGGCTGCCCGGAGGTCGGCTGTGGGCTGAGAGTGGCCGTGGGGCAGACGGTGCTGGTGGCACGGCTCCGCCTGGGTCGGCGGCGGTCTGTGCCGGGTTAGCTGGCTCGGCCGCGCCGGGGGGGCTCCTCTACAGACACGGAGCGTCCTGTGTCCCTCACACGGCTGTGGCGGGAGCCCCGTTGCGTGCAAGAGCGCTCATGAAGCACTAGCGTGGGACCTGCGTGTACTTCAGGCACAGTCGAGGTGGCGAAGGAGGGGACGCATTATAAACAAAACACGTGAATTCCAGGATGACAAGGCAGGCTTTGGGGCTCCCGTCACGCTAAGGCCCCGCCTCGGTGTCCAACACAATCTACCCTGCACACAGTCGTGCAGGCGGCTGCACGTGGTGGCCCTTGGGCCAAATCGGCCCACAGCCTGCTTTGTAAATAAAGTTTTATCGGCACTCACCGTGCCCTTCATCTCCATGTCGGTTGTGCTTGTTTTTGTGGCACAGCAGCTGCATCGGGGACCGTCCAGTGGGCAGAACTGAAGCCGTTTACCATCTGACCTGTGGCGGACAGGGTCTCCTGTCTCTGGTGAAGAGCTAAGCGTCCAAACACCCAAGATGGCTTCCTGGAGCCACCAGTCTGGACGGGCAGGAGCCAGGCCTAAGCACTAGACTTCAGCACTTTTTTTTTTTAATGTTTATTTTTGAGAGAGAGAGAGAGAGAGCATGAGCAGGGGAGGGGCAGAGAGAGAGGCAGACACAGAATCTGAAACAGGCTCCAGGCTCCCAGCTGTCAGCACAGAGCCCGATGCAGGCCTCGAACCCATGAACCGTGAGATCACGACCTGAGTCGAAGTCGGACACTTAACTGACTGAGCCACCCAGCTGCCCCTCGAGCACTTTTAAAGAGACTTTGAATCTGTGGCATCTTCTTGTCAACATTTCCTCATTTTTTGCCCCCACTGTAACTGGCGGTAACTAAGGTAACACAATAATTTAAAACCGAACAGGATTACATGCTAGTTTTCAGAGAACAAAGGGCTGTATTTGATTTATTGCTAATTTGGAGGGAAGAGGGATTCTCAGGGTGGCTTCTAAACCGTGGCGGCCACTCTTGAAGTGTGCCGTGCTCCCAGCATGTGAGGGAACAGGCAAACACCGTGGACACCAGACCGGGGCTGACAGTGGCCCCGAGGCCAGGGCTCTGGGTTTGCCCAAAGGCGTCGGTCACTGACACCCAGCCGGGTCCCGCGATCTGGGACCCCGTTTGCAGAACCTGGGGTTGAGGTCCTTCTTGAAGAACGTCCAGCGAGTCTCCGAGTTGACTTGCGCCCGTGTCTACTGATGTGTCTGAATGCAACTACACTCACCAACAGACGAGATTTGGTCTTTCCAGCATGGGAGCTCGGGACGTGGGCTCTTACCCAAGAGCAGAGTTTTACCATATTGAAGAAGGAACACGGCAGAAGTGCAAGGCCGCCGCATTCAGAATGGCTTCGTGTTATGAACGCCTTGCCCCTCCCTGACCTTCCGAGAAGCCCGTCCTCCAGCCCAGATGCTGCCAACAGCGGAGGCACGTGGCGGAACCGAGGAGACGTGGCTGTACGGTCACAGCTTGTTCAGCGTGGCCAGATGTTAAATTGTTTTGTTTTATTTTATTTTATTTTTTATTTAAAAAAATTTCAAAGTTTATTTGTTTATTTTGGGAGAGAGAGAGAGCAGGGGAGGGGCAGAGAGAGAGGGGAGAGAGAATCCCAAGCAGGCTCTATGCGGTGAGCACAGAGCCCGATGTGGGGCTTGAACCCACGAACCACAAGATCATGACCTGAGCTGAAATCAAGAATCGCACACACAACCCACTGAGCTGCCCGGGTGCCCCGTAAATTATTATTATTTTTTTCACGAACAGACTCAGCAACCAGGCTCCCTCTTTGGCAAACGCCCCCATGTAGGGTCACATTTAAGAAAACACCGCTCTTTCTGTTCACAGTTTCCTCTGGCTTCCTCCTAAGCCCTTCTGCTGGCCTGTCCACCTGTGTCCTCTCTCAGTCCGCTGTCCTCCCCTCCTTGGATCACAGGCTTCCTGAGAGCTCTTTGGGACAGTACAGAGGTCCTTGGAGTCCCTGCTTTCTCCTACGACACTAACTTCTGTCAAGCCAGTAGAAGTCATTCCTTGGCAAAGACACGAGAAAGCAGGTTTGCTTGAAAACTGGTTAATGTTGATGCTAGGGCATCTTATGATCTAAATTTCTGCCAAGATTGCTCTACCACATCAATGTATTTTTCTTGTGACTTCTAACTTGTTTATATTATCATTATTATTTTTATTTTGGCTTATCCAAAAATACATGCCATCTGATTTTATATATTTAGATATATATTATGATTATACATATGTATATACATGTATATATATTTTTTCATGGTTATTTATTTTTGAGAGAGAGAGATGGCATCAGTGGGGGAGGAGCAGAGAGAGGGGGACAGAGGATCCGAAGCAGGCTCTGTGCTGACAGCGGAGAGCCCGATGTGGGTCTCGAACTCACGAACCGTGAGATCATGAGCTGAGCCAGTCAGATGTTTAACTGACTGAGCCACCAGGCACCCCTACGCCATCTGATTTTACATACAATCTTTGCATCAATTGCTTGTTTTTCTTTTTAGGTGTTGAATGCCTATTTTGCGATTTTGATTTATGGAACGTATTGTGCATGACAATGACGATTTGGTATGTGACAAATTGCTATGGCTGAGTTTTGGTCAACAAAGGCACTCATTTTTCTAGGCTGTGGCTTGTTTTTCCACCTCTCGTCCTGCCAGCACTTTGATGGTCGCCTGTCTGTGCCTGGGAACGGCCACCACAAGGGCAGAGGGATACAGCTCCAATCGGTCAATTCTTAACTGCTGAGAGTCTGTGGACCCCATGCCACTGATGTCAGAACCGTCCCTGAGAGATAATTACAATAATCATGGACAGGGGTGGGAGGGCTGTGGTTGCAAAGTCCTAATTAGAAACACGGGCTCCTCACTCACTGTGAGTGCTCGTTAGGTGTGGCCCGGGAAGTGCCGACTTTGGGCGTCGCACACAGAAGACGTCCACGGAAGGGGTCATGGATGGTCAGCGTGCGGAGACCCGGCTGCGGAGGCCGTTCTGGCAGCCGGTGTGGCCTTGGCCAGTTCAGGCCTTGGGCTCCTCCCCAAAGAGGGCGCTTCCTGTGGCCACAGGCCAGTCCCCGAGGGGACACAGCTGTGAGCTGTGGGCAGCCCACACTCCTCGCGGCTGGGCCATGAGAGTGTCGACACTGAAGGGCCGTCCGTCCTCTCTCTGGGGGTCTCATTCAGGATCGTAGTTTTGAGAGCCACTGACTGGAGAGCGACTCCAACCTGTGTATCTCAGCCCTGCCGTCCTCACGGAGCTCCAGATGCCCGCGGACCGCTGCTTCCCTGGCATCTCCACGTGATACCGAGAGGCACCTCCAGCGGAGCAGCGGGCGACTGCTGTGCCCGCCAGCCCTCCTCTGGACGAGGCGAAGGGAGAAGGGGGCTGGATGGAGGAAGGGATTTCAGCAAAGCGGTCGAGAACACGGGTACACGGGCAGGGCCAGGGGGAGCATCACCAGGCACCTGAGGAACGGGAGCCACTTCCCCGTATTGGTTTCGAGAACGGGTGGAGTCACAGGGCAGACTTAGAGACGTCTCTGACACGGGGAGCTGGCGTCTGTAGTGACTGTGTGCCGTGAGCCCTGGATGGTGGTGTGGGTGCCACGGAGGGACCCCCAGCGATGCCCTGTCATAGAGGGACCCCCAGCGATGTCCTGCCACGGAGGGACCTCCAGCGATGCCCTGTCATAGAGGGACCCCCCAGCGATGTCCTGCCACGGAGGGACCCCCGGTGATGCCCTGTCATAGAGGGATCCCCAGTAATGTCCTGCCACGGAGGGACCCCCAGTGATGCCCTGTCATAGAGGGACCCCCAGCGATGTCCTGCCATGGAGGGACCCCCAGCAATGCCCTGTCATAGAGGGACCTCCAGCGATGTCCTGCCACAGAGGGACCCCTGGTGATGCCCTGTCATAGAGGGACCCCCAGTGATGTCCTGCCACGGAGGGACCCCAGCGATGCCCTGTCATAGAGGGACCCCCAGTGATGTCCTGCCACGGAGGTACCCCCGGTGATGCCCTGACATAGAGGGACCCCCAGTGATGTCCTGCCACGGAGGGACCCCTAGCGATGCCCTGTCATCTCCAGAGCGAAGCCACCAGAAAGGAACGAGAGCTATTATTGCAAAGTCCTAATTAGAAACACAGGTGGATCTTGGGTGAATATTTCCTGTAATCGTACACGCAGGTGTAAGTATCTCAGAATGTTCCCGGGAAGGGGGGGAAATCAGTGAATCAGCCCCAGTGCTGAGAGCCTGGTGTGCACGCCCCCGTCTGTGCATGCCCTCCGTCTGCCATCCTGCTGGATGTGCTCTCCTTGGGTCACGTATGATCCCCTGATTTTCTCCTCACTCATGTGGAACACCCCGGTAGAAACTATCCCCATATCCAAATAAAAGCCTGTTCTGGATTATTCTCTGCAGCATGTGGACTTGGGACCATTATTTCTTTTCCAGCTTCCTGAGAAGAGAGTGTCACCATCAGAGCAAATCTGACAAATAAGCCAGAGGGCTGGAGGAGGACAAGTCCGCAGAGGGATTCGGGCATTCTGGCTGGCGCGTGGCGAGCACTGAATTCGGCTCGCGGACTGAACAGACCTCTCCCGGCCTGCGCGGCATGGTCAGCAAGGCATCTCTGCTTTTGGGAGTGTCTTTCCCAAACCATTTATTGGAAGACAAACAGCAAATAAATGGTCACAGTTCCCACTGGGACCCTCTCTGCACAGGAATAAGGAATCCCAGGGGGATAGCTTCTGTTTGCTGCCCCCGGAGCGTACGCGCAAGTCAAGGAATTAAAAACCACACGTGGGCTTTGCCAGCCGGCACCTGCCTTCCCTACTCGTGTGTCCTCAGGCTCCCTAATGTCCTCAGCAAGGGGTGCCCTGCCCTCTCTCCCTGACACCAAAATTGTGCGTACGTTGGTCAAAACAGGAGGCCTGTCTCTTAAGCTTCCGTGCCCACAATCGCAAATGATACAAGTGTTCATTTACTTATTTATACGACCCAGAAATAGCTAACGGAGTTTAAAAGTAAACAGCGTTTAAATGTGCCCCCCCGAGTCGACTGGTCGGGGGGGATTTATTACACGTTTAACATGTTCTTCCGTTGTTTATGTGAGACCACATTCCAAACAGAAAGAGTGAGTACGTTTTTACACACGGACGAGTGGAGCTTGCGGGCTTCCTACTGGGAAGAGGGCCACACGCAGGAAAGGCACTGGTGGGGGCGGGGCTGCTAGCAATGGTGGCCGGTTCCGGTCGTGGGCATGACAGTCGTGGGCCCCGACCCCCAGGGTCTTGCTACAAGTTTTCAGACTCTGGAAGGGGCCTGATTCCTGCATTTTCACGGCTCAGATGGCCCCTGGAGCACAGATGGACACTCTCAAAGGACTCTCACCTACACCAGCCCATCACCGGGAGCAATTTTGGTCCCTGCCCATTCGGAGGCCCTGCCTTTCCACAAAACCTTCTCTCCCTTGTTGCCGGTTGTGACGAGAGCCTTCGTATGAGCCTTAAGACCCGGGTTCAAAAATTAGCTCCGGGGCGCCCAGGGGGCTCAGTCGGTTAAGCGTCCGACCTCAGCTCAGGTCACAGTCTCACGGTTCAGGAGTCTGAGCCCCGGGTCGGGCTCTGTGCTGATGGCTCTGACGGATTCTGTGTCTCCCTTGCTCACTCTGCCCCTCCCTGCTCGTTCTCTCTCTCTCTGTCTCTCTCAAAACAAATAAAGAATAAACTTAATAAATAAACTTAAAAACCATGTGACCTCAGACCCACGCTAGTTATATCTGCCTGCTTGGATTACATTTGTCTTTTGGGAAGCCCCACTGTGTGCTAAGACTCATCGAGATCAAGAGTGCGAGCTGCCTCCACCGCGCTGGGGGCGTCGCAAGGGCTCAGGGAACGTTTGCTGCTGCCGTGTCGCTGTCCCGTGGTCACTAGGGTCGCAAGGGTGCCCGAGAGGGCGCTGCCGACACCGCCTCCCGTCGGGACCCAGGGCCGGTGCTCCCCCTCACGGCCTCCGCACCGCGCCCCGCTCCACGCTGTACGTGCAGGCAAGAACGGGCCCATTTTCACGTGAAAACGTGCCCAAAGTTCTGTCTTCACCGCCAGCCTAGGGGGCAGGTAGGGCTGTTTAACCCTGATAACAGTTATGAAAACGTTATTGCCCTGGTGACACAGACGGGGAATAAACTTGGAGACATCACAGGAGACATCACAGACGGCCTCCAGGCGAGAGACGTGCTGGGCCTCCCGGAACTCTGACATCAGGCCAGTGGCAACATGGCCCCAGATCCGAGCGCTGCTCCCGTCTGGACCAGAAACGGGAGACCCACGACCTGACTTTACCGCAAGGGTCTTCCTTATGGCGCCCACCCCCTGACCGGACAGGATAGGTCCGAGGTCATTACGAGGCCTGCTGCTGACCACGGACGGGAACAGTCCCTCCCCCTGCCCCCCTGCCTTGTAAAGCGGGCTCCACAGACCCTTCACGACGCACCTGTCCTTCTTCGTGGCACTTGCCACACTGAGCGATTCAGCATCTACTGACTTTTTAGGTGCTTAATGCATGTTTATCTCAGGACATCGTAAACGTTTTCAAAGCAGGAGCCGTGCAGTCACGATCGTATGCCCACTTGGGAACATAGTAAGCACTCAATAAATAATTGTTGGATGAAGGAATGAATGAATGAAGGGGATTTAGTGAATGTGTGGACACCACACGTGCAGCTCCAAGGTCTCCCCAAACAGTGACAGGGAAGGATAGGACGATCGAAACTGCTCGACTGTGGCCTCACGTGCGGTTTCCAGACTCCGCCGTCAGGCCTTGAGTCACGGCTCCCTCCCCCGCTGGCTGTTCCCTGCCTCCGAGTCCCGCCCTCAGCCTGTGCTTGCGGCTTTGAGCGGAAACTCGTATCGTCAAGCCAGCCTTCGCGGCCTCGCCTGCCTGTCCCCCTGCCGGGGACACACGTCCTCCTGCTCCCCCCTCCCCAAGTGAACTCGTTACCTTAACCGCCACTGCCCCGTGTGACATTCTAGCTGCTCCCTGCTGACGCTCCAGGCCGCCTACCCCGCTTTCCCCGTGTCCAGCGCAGCGAGCGCTCCCCGAAACCCCGCGTCGGGCGCGACACACGGCGCTGCTCTGCGCCGACCGCCAGCAGGTGCCCACGCCACGACGGCCACGCTGCCCTCGGCTTGTTCCCCAAACGGCCCCGCACCGAAAACGGCACGCAGCACGTGTTAAGTACATTTGCTCGCGATAAACAAATTTACAGAATCTCCACAGCAAAACTTCCAACAACTTAAGGGCAGCGACTGTGTCCCGAGGTCTTTGTCAATAGTGAGAGAGCCAAACGCAGAGCGCGGGTGTCCCCTCTCCAGGAGGGGTTTGCGGGACTCACACAGCCAAGGGGCCATCTCGGCCGGTTCTGAAACTTAGCGAAAAAGGCCAATTCGGCTGTGTTTGTCAAATAGGGGTAGGGTGCCCACCCAGCGCGGGCCGGGTGACAGGGACAGACACCAGGGCCTGTGGCTCACAGCCTTGGACGCAGGGTCACCGAGCAGCGGGCTCAGGGAGGCCGTGCCACGCGTCCGACGTGAAGGCCGCCAGGAGTGCAGACACGCGCGAGAGGAACAGAAAGTCGGTGAGCCCGACGCCTCCACACGGCGTCTGATCGGTGCCTCTCACAGGCCCCCGCTTCCCGCGGCCGCGATACTGGGTGAGAACAGCCCGTCTGGGGACTGGCAGCCCCGGGAGGCCTCTGTCCTTGCTGCCCCGTCCCGAAGCCGCTCACCCTCCCAGTGCGGAGCCTCCCGGTTCCATCCTCCCGAGGACACTGTCTCTACTGCCTCCCTCACGGCACTCACACTCACTTCTCAAATGGGGCTGTTCTCCCAGCTGTGTCCCTGTCCCCCGCCCACCCTGTGTCCCTTCCTGGTCACTGCCCTCCACCCACCCCATCTCCCTGGTCCCTGTGTCCTTGTGTCCCTGTCCCCTGCCCACCCCGTGTCCCTTCCTGGTCACTGCCCCCCACCTACCCTATCTCCCTGGTCCCTGTGTCCCTGTGTCCCTGCCCCCCGCCCACCCCATCTCCCTGTGTCCCTGTGTCCCTGCCCCCCACCCACCCCGTCTCCCTGGTCCCTGTGTCCCTGTGTCCCTGCCCCCCACCCACCCTATCTCCCTGGTCCCTGTGTCCCTGCCCCCCACCCACCCCGTCTCCCTGGTCCCTGTGTCCCTGGCCCCCACCCACCCCGTCTCCCTGGTCCCTGTGTCCTTGTGTCCCTGTCCCCTGCCCACCCCATCTCCCTGGTCCCTGTGTCCCTGTGTTCCTGCCCTCCACCCACCCCATCTTCCTGGTCCCTGTCCCCTGCCCACCCTGTGTCCCTTCCTGGTCACTGCCCCCCACCCACCCTGTCTCCCTGGTCCCTGTGTCCCTGACCTCCACCCACCCCATCTCCCTGGTCCCTGTCCCCTGCCCACCCTGTGTCCCTTCCTGGTCACTGCCCCCCACCCACCCCTTCTCCCTGGTCCCTGTGTCCCTGCCCCCCACCCACCCCGTCTCCCTGGTCCCTGTGTCCCTGCCCCCCACCCACCCCGTCTCCCTGGTCCCTGTGTCCCTGCCCCTCCCCTCTCCCTGGTCCCTGTGTCCCTGTGTCCCTGCCCCTCACCCACCATATATCCCTGGTCCCTGTGTCCCTGTGTCCCTGCCCCCCTGCCCACCCCATCTCCCTGGTCCCTGCCCCCCACCCACCATATCTCCCTGGTCCCTGTGTCCCTGTGTCCCTGCCCCCCTGCCCACCCCATCTCCCTGTGTCCCTGTGTCCCTGCCCCCCACCCACCCCATCTCCCTGGTCCCTGTGTCCTTGTGTCCCTGTCCCCTGCCCACCCCGTGTCCCTTCCTGGTCACTGCCCCCCACCTACCCTATCTCCCTGGTCCCTGTGTCCCTGCCCCTCGCCCACCCCATCTCCCTGTGTCCCTGTGTCCCTGCCCCCCACCCACCCCATCTCCCTGGTCCCTGTGTCCCTGTGTCCCTGTCCCCTGCCACCCCATGTCCCTTCCTGGTCACTGCCCCCCACCTACCCTATCTCCCTGGTCCCTGTGTCCCTGTGTTCCTGCCCTCCACCCACCCCATCTTCCTGGTCCCTGTCCCCTGCCACCCTGTCTCCCTGGTCCCTGTGTCCCTGCCCTCCACCCACCACATCTCCCTGGTCCCTGTCCCCTGCCCACCCTGTGTCCCTTCCTGGTCACTGCCCCCCACCCACCCCGTCTCCCTGGTCCCTGTGTCCCTGCCCCCCACCCACCCTGTCTCCCTGGTCCCTGTGTCCCTGCCCCTCCCCACTCCCTGGTCCCTGTGTCCCTGTGTCCCTGCCCCCCACCCACCATATCTCCCTGGTCCCTGTGTCCCTGTGTCCCTGTTGGCTGAAGTAGAGGAGCCCCTGAAGCCCGTGTGTGTGTCGCCCGGGCTTTATCTCCCTCTGGTCCCTTCCGGGGGCCTGCGCCTGTGGCTCGAGCACGCGTGGCCTCAGGGCCAGGTACTGCGGGTGGCAGGACAGGATGCCCTCAGGGTGCGGGGACGTGCAGGGGGCCTGTGCTGAGACACCGCTCACCTGAGCGCAGGCAGGATGGAGACGGTGCCCCAGGGGCGTGCGCACGATTTGTGGGAGCAACGCTCCCCAATCCCGAGTTATTCTCCGGTAACTGTGTTCACTGGACTGGACAAGGAGGGTCACCGGGATGAAACGTGAGGAAATTCTACGCAAGAGGAGGTCACTTGACACAAAGAACCGAAGCGATCGAAGAGGCCTCAGCACCAGTGGGCTGTGGGAAGCTGGGAAGCCAGCAGTCTCCACTGTTTGTGCCTCTCTTGTTTTAAAAGTTTATTTATTTATGAGTAAGTAAATGAACACCCACGTGAACGGAGGAGGGGCAGAGAGAGAGAGAGAGAGAGAGAGAGAGAGAGAGAATCCCAAGCAGGCTCCACGCTGTCAGCACAGAGCCCGATGTGGGGTTGGAAGTCACGAACCGTGAGCACGGGACCTGAGCCGAAACCAAGAATCGGACGCTCAGCCGACTGAGCCACCCAGGTGCCCTGTTTGCTCTTCTTACCATGATTTTGCTTGTGTTGGGATACGAACTTGATATGGTGACGAGACGCCGCGAGCACACACGGTCTGCTGAGCCTAACCGCTCACCCCCAGGGTTCGTTCTGTTCTGTGACCCATCAGTTATAGCGGCTTCTGAGCTCCTGCCTCCCACCAAGGCTGCCCGGAGCCTCATGAGAGGAATTAGGGACGCACAAGCGTGCCTGGCGAGGGAAGGGACCAAACCAAGTGGGAAAGAGACGCAGAGCTGAGGAGCGGGTGGGACCCACCAGGCAGCACGCTCCCAACTTTCTTCAAGACACTGAACGTAAAGAATCGCTTAAGATTTTTCGAGCCGAAGTGCAAACCTACTGATCAATAAAATAACTGGATAATCATATTGCAATTAAAAGATTAATTAAAGGTAACAAGCGAAGTAATTGATACATAAAAACTGAAACTGTTTCCTCAATATTATCGTGAAGGTATAAATAAGGCTGCATAAAGCTTTCAAAATCAATGATCCCAGCAATTCCTGAAGAAATTCGACTCAGATATCTCATACCCATAAAACCAGTTAGAAGGAATCCCTGATTTAAATAAGGAAGCGTGACAGGTCTGTATTAATGTAGGCTACGTGTGAAATAATTGAAAGTCCCACAGATGTTAAGCGCTACCCCAAAATAACAGCAAATTCTGTCTGCCTCAGCCCCCTGGGGACTGCCGGTCAATATAAAATAATTCCAGCCATTTTTCTCAGGGTTTTTTTTTTTTTTAATCACATGAAATTTGGATTGCTATGACCAAAGAAAGTATGCACATTTACTAATCACTAATCAGACGGTCTCTGCAGATGAACTATGGCCGCAAAACGTCGGGTGCGCACTCGGCCATCTTGTATCCAGTCTGGAAGGCCAGCGTTTCCGTGATAAAGTAAAAGAAGGGAAATGGAATGAGAAGCCATCTCATTGGGAATGGGGGGTGGTGTCTGGGTCAGGGGCCACACGCTGAGCTCCACACAGAGTCCGTGTCAGGGCTCGGAGGCCCCAGCCACACCAGGCAGGTTGGAGATTCAGCCGTGGGGTCGGATACAAATTGGAGCGCGAGGCTATCTCTTCCTACTGGCTGGGTGTGTACTATATTGAAGTTTTACGTTAATCCCCGGATCACGGCCTCACACGGACAAAGTCATGACCGTGAACATTTCACACTGGTAGAGAACGGATGTCTGTCACAGCCAAACAGAAGCCGGGGAGGACGGGCTATGCCACTGCTAGGACCACACGTCGGTTGTAATAACATAGTGCTCCAACTATCAGGAAATGCATTTTCCCTTATAAATAGGCACTTAGGAATTCGTGTTTCCTACAAATAAATAGTACTCTGTGAAGGGTGTGAGGAAAAGCAAAAACTCATAAATACCTCATTTTGTTTGGGAGTCATTAACCGCCAAGCAATTAAGGGAAACTAAAAATTCGGTTTTTGTGTAATGAATATGTTAAAAATTCATCTCCGTGCAGGCCACTGTATTATGTCTTCGGATTTCCACGCGTGAGTCAAGGATTAAGTGATCACTGTCCCACACTGTAAGGAAACATTTCTCTGAACGGGGGAGGGGCAGAGAGAGCCCCTCCCTCCGCGGGAAGAGGACAGAGGCTCACCCTTTGGTCCGCGCCTGGAGCCGAGGCCAGCCTGGGCTTAAAGGCCGTTTGTGACTTGTTTGTCCCTTGCTAGGAACAACAGCTAACATCACGATTAGTTAGCAGGGACACAGGAGGCACTGATGCCAACATCCTCCTGTTGGAAACAGTACTGGACCATGTAAATGTTTATATGTGCATTTTAAATCGAATTTCAAATCATTATTTCAAATGTCCAAGCTGAAATACATTAACTTTTGTCCAGATTGACGGCAAAACGCACATTTTGAAATTGATGGCCATTTTGGGTGACTTATGAGAAAAAGGTAGTTCTCCGAATTGCCTACAATCTGAAAGAAGAAACATTTATGTGTGTGGGTGTGAGAGTGTGACAGTATATGAAGGTGACAGTGTGAGTGTGAACGTGGGAGTGGGTGAGTGTGAGAAAGAGTGTGTGAGTGCATGAGCGTGAGTGGGTGTGTGGGTGAGCGTGTGAGTGTGTTACAGTGTGTGAGTGGGTGTGTATGGGTCTGTGAGTGTGTGTGAGAGTGAGCGTGTGCGTAAAGAGGATAAAGGGAACTCAGGTGATGCAAGCTGCCCGAGGGCAATGAAGGGGACCCCCTGCCAGGTGGCGGTGAGGACGCGTCTTCACACGACGTGGTCAGAGCCTCTCGCTCCGGGAAGCGTGGGTGCCTCAGTAAGGTCTCATGTTATCAACCATCAAGTTCATCTCAGGAAGCCTTTTCTCCTGGGAGGGACGCACGCTGGTCACTGACCCCCCTTCCCCGTGGCCCCGGCTGTGAGTGGTCCGTGCACCTGCAAAGCCGGCCTCGGGTTGACCCTGGGCAGCCACTTACAACAGGAAGGTTTGGCCCACGAGGACCCCATCCCCCCTCACGTAGCGGGGTTACTCTGACCGTCGTGTCGCACACTGCCTGTCAGCTGCCTGGTGGCCTGGCCTTACGAAGCTCCTTTCCAAAGAGAGCACTCCCCTCTCTGCCTTTGTCCTCTTTCCACTAAGGGCTTTGTTATTTGTTTTTATTTTACAAGATAATTGTAAAGTCAATACTGCCCTTGTTCCCCATCTCATTCTCTTCACCCTAAATGATGGCGCCCGGAAGGCAGGCTGCTTGCAGGGGTGAGGAGTGGGTGTGATGCTACAGAGGCGGCTCTCTTGCCAACACCGACCCACCGGGGGACCTAAACAAAAGACGCCGGGAGTCCGGAATCGGGGACATGTGAACCACGTTACTGCTCGGAGAGGGCAGCCTGTAAAGTCTAGAGCGTCGCGCCAGGCCGCCCGTTCCCGCCTTGTGGAGAAGAACATGCACGTCCACACACGCATGTGACGTGCCCTCCCCCCCCCCCCCCCGCCAGGGCGGAGCCCGGCACGCAGGGTATGTGGTGCCTTCTGTGTGACTGGCGTGAGAATAATCCTGCTCGCGTGGAAGTCAGTTTCAGTGCCAATGTGAGTTTCAGACGTGTGGCCACCAGGTGGCGGTCATTGCCACCGCGGAGCCAGCGCCCAACAAACGGTGACCCACATACAGCAGCTCTCCTGGGGGTCAAGAGGTGGCCTCCGATCGAGTCTGGCTGACTTAACTGTCAAGTTTTTATCGTTTTATAATTTAATTCCTCAAAAATTGTTTAACATAAAAAATAATTCTGCTTAACAGTCATTCTGTCTACTCTCCCTGTAAATTACTTAAAGATGAGACAGAATCTAGTTTTCACTCATTAAGGTGTTCGCTATCCTCCCCAGACGCATCCTTGTCCCCCACCCAGGACAGGGGACGCGGCACTCTGGGTTGACTCAATGTCCTTCCTGTTCAGATTCCTGGTTCCTTCCCCCTTACGAGGCGAAATGGAGAAGGAAAGGCCAGTCAGCACGATGCCGCCTCCAGAAACCATTCTGTGTCTGTCTGGGAGGAGAAAGCAAGATCTTGCAAGATTCTTTTTAAATTTTCCTCCTTCAACAATTCTTGCCATCTTTTTCTAGGACCGGTTACATCTGGGTTTGCTCAGAGCACTTACGTTATCTATCATGTGAGCCCTGCATCGTAATGAAATCACTGAGCATTGACTGTGGGCACGTCTGGTGTGGGCACCGGCCTCAGACGGTCCAGATTGGAATCGGAACACTATCTCCTCCTACACACGTCGTCTTGGGCCATTTACTTGAATTTTCTGAGCCTCAGTTTCCTCAATTGTGATATGAGAATGGGAACATTGCTTCCTTCACAGGGGACCCCAAAGGTTCAGGCATCCCCACTCAGACAGCGCCCTGAACTGCGCCTGGGACATAGATGCTCAGGGCAGGCGCCAAGGTCAGCGTGGACTGTTTGCATATGGCAGACGTTATGCTCACTGAAGGGCGGGGAAATAAATCTGTGTTCGTCTCTGTAACGGTTGGAGAAAACATAACCTCTCTATGACACACTATGCTTTACAAAGTGATTCACGTACAGGCTCTAGGTCAAAGGAACCCTGATCCTCTGGACAAAACAGAGTATTTAAAGCACAATGTAAATTGCTTGCACATTGGCCGCTGTGTAGTCCGGGGACATGGTCAGAATTTATCGGTGTGTGAGTCCAAAGTTGCTCGTCCTCTGTTCTCTCTCAGAGAGAATTCTGGGTTTGCGCACAACTTGACTTCCCCACCCCCTGAGGGCTCTGTCTTTGCCAGATGGGTTCCTGGACTTTCATGCAGAGATGTGCTGGAGGGAGCCTGTTAGGGAGTGTGTCTGAGAGAGAGAGAGAGAGAGAGAGAGAGACAGACAGAGAGAGCCCGGAGGGGAGACAGGGCCAGACCCACAGTGACAGCTCTGTGTGGCGATGGGGGAGGAGCAGAGGGTGAGGGTCCAGGTGTAGACGCAGGGTAAAGAGGAAATGAAGCTGAGAGGGTCAGGGAAATCTCAGCGGGTTTCCACAGGTCAGTGATGTGCCCCCACCCCGTGTTTCTCTCCCAGACATTCCGGCAAAGTACAGGACCGCCAGCCCCCATTTCTTGGGCTGTAGAACCACTGAGAAGGGACGTGAAGGTTCTGGCTTGTACTGGCTTGCACGGTTTTTGTTGACTCCTAGCATTTCATGGGTGCTGCTTGCTTGGAGTCGTGTCATGCATTTTGGAGCCTGTGGTTGGCAGGGAGAATAATGTTCCCCCCGAAGGATGTCTAAGGCCCAATCTGGAACCTGTAAATGCGGAAAACGGCAAAGGGAGTGTGTAAGGGTGCTGAGACCAAGGACCTTATGTGGGTCCCTGAGCGGACCCAATGGGGTCACAGGGAGAGGAGGGAGACAGGAGGGTCAGACAAGGGGATGTGAGGGTAGAAGCGAATGATGGCAGCAGGGTGACGGGGCCGAGAGCCCCAGAGGTGGGGTTGCACGATGCCTCCAGGAGGGGCCCAGCCTGGCTGACCCGGGTCCGATCTGGCCTCCAGAATTGTAAGGTTTGTGATGGGTAAGCTGCTGAGCCTGTGGTAACTCGTGAGGGCAGCAGCGGGGACCCCACACAGCGACCTCGTCAGCTTCTGTCAAAAGCTCTCGGAGGCCTTGCAGGCACCTTGGTGTCTCATTTCCCTGCGAGGCTCCCCCGGCCTAAAGGGGGACACCCGGCTATGCAACGTTTGCCTCCCACATGACGTGGAGACACAAACATACAAACAGAATTAGGAGAGTGCCATAATAAAGCACAAGTTGTTCTTTATGTTTATTTAAAAAATTTTTAACGTTATTTACCCTTGAGAAAGAGAGAGAGAGAGACAGAATGTGAGCAGGGGAGGGGCAGAGACAGACGGGGACACAGAATCTGAAGCAGGCTCCAAGCTGTCAGCACAGAGCCCGACGCGGGGCTCAAACTTACAAGCCACGAGATAGTGACCTGAGCCGAAGTCAAACGCTTAACCGACTGAGCCACCCAAGTGCCCCAAATCAAAGAATTTTTTAAAGCTCTTTGGCTTACCATCCAGGTTGTAAAGTTTAACAGTGACCTAAGGTTAAATGCCCAGCTCTGTAAAGTTCTGCCTGTGCACACCCATAGTATGACTGCCTCAACCTAGAGAACATCCCGCCAAGTAGAGCACTTCCAGAATTCCAGAAGCTTCTTTCCTCCTCCTCCCAGTGAGCAGCCACTACACTGACACCCATGGGCTCTTCTGTTCTTGAATGTCAGGTCAAGGAAGCACACAACACATGCATTTCTGGTCTGGTTCTTCCTTTCAACACGGTCTCTGTGGGGCTGAGCCAGCTGTTTAAATGTGGGTATTTGCTCCTTTCTGTTCTGGGGCCGTAATCCATGGTGCAGATTCCACCGGGCAAAGAATATGGTGGAAACAGGCTACGGACAGTTTGTCTCCCCAGCAGAAGGTTAGAACCATCAGCACGTTTCCCTGCTTCTGCGTGACCTCCCGTACTTCTTAGCGGTGTGATTGGGGAGCCATTGGGCTCTGAGTCAGAAAACTGGACTTAAGTTCAGTTTTCCATTTATGAGTTTCATGAAATGCGGTAAATCACTAATCCTGTCTGACTCTCTCCAAAATAATTGTATTAGTAATGACACCTAACAGATTTCCTGTGATAATTAGACTACATAATCTATAAAATCATTTTTTAATTTATTTTAATTAATTAATTTATTTAGAGAGAGACAGAGAAAGTGAGCAGGGGAGGGGCAGAGAGGAGAGAAGGAGAGAGAGAGAATCCCAGGCAGGCTCTACACTTTCAGCGTGGAACCCGATGCGGGGCTGGAACTCGCGAACAGTGAGATCGTGACCTGGACCGAAACCAAGAGTTAACCGACTGAGCCGCTAAAATCATTTTTAAATTGAAAGGAGCAGAAAGGTGCTATAGATACTAAACAACAGCAACTGTGCTTTCTGGCTGCTTAGAAGACAGTAATAGAAACCAGGAAATAACCAGACCAGACCACTACCTGTAACACACTGGTAAAATCTCTCTGCTTTTAAACCTTTAAGTTCAAAATGGGGATAGCATTACCCATGGTGGCGGACGTTACAGGTTGTTGCAAGAGTCAATATCGACACAGCCCGTAGAAGCACTTGCTAAAGGCATAATTAGTAGCAGTGAGGGTTATTCTGTATAAAAAAGTTGGTCTAACGTATCTCAGCTGTGTATGTCCATTAAAATTATTTATAAAATTATCAATATCAGTTATTATACCAATAAAGAAAATACTAATAGATAGCAAAGCAAGAGATGAAATTCTCCAGCAATTTTCAGTATAGAATAGTCATAAATGGCTACCAAAATTTAATAGCAGACGTCAAATTGAAGAGTAAAATATCAGTAGCTTGGTATAAGATCAGGAAAACGAGATGTGCCTTACCACCACTCGTGTGGAAGCTCCAGTTAACAGAGTGAGTGAACTGCTCACTAGGATGGGCATCAGTGGTAAAAGAGTGGATGCTTTATTTGCAGATGAAGCGATTTCATACCAAGGAAATAGGAGAAATTCTTCCGAGGAATGTAAAAATCAGTAGAGAACTCGGTGAATTACTTGGAGTCAAGAAAATCTACCAGAATTAACTGACTGCGCCCGTTTTGAATCAGCAGCCAGCACAAGGATACAGAAACCCCAAGACAGACCCGCAGGTCTGGATTATGGGGAAGGACGCGGTGCCATCACGGAAGACGGCAGAGAAAGACACGTCCAGTCGCGATTGGCTGCGCCTGCATCAGTCTCCACACCGGTTCATTGAGGGGAGGTGGAGTGTTTGTTAAATTTATTTTATTCTATTTTTAAAATTTTTAATGTTTATTTTTGAGAGAGAAGGGCAGGGCAGAGAGAGAGGCAGACACAGAATCCGAAGCAGGCTCCAGGCTCTGAGCTGTCAGCACAGAGCCCGACACAGGGTGAGAGATCATGACCTGAACTGAAGTTGGATGCTTAACCGACTGAACCACCCAGGCGCCCCTGATAAATTTGTTTAAAATTTTTTTTTACATTTATTTATTTTTGAGAGACAGAGAGAGACAAGTGGGGGAGGGGCAGAGAGAGAAGGAGACAGAATCTGAAACAGGCTCCAGGCTCTGAGCTGACAACACAGAGCCCGACGTGGGGCTCAAACTCATAAACCATGAGATCATGACCTGAGCCGAAGTTGGACGCTTAACCCACGGGGCCACCCAGACACCCCCCTGATAAGTTTATTTTAAAGTTAACTTGGCAAACTATGTGGGAGTTGTCAGTTAGGTAATGCTGGATGAATATTTAAGGCTCACTGTAAAGTTAATGTTATCAGATCAGTATGGTATTAGCACAGAGATGGAAAAAAACCAAAACAAAACAGATTACCAAAATGGAATAAGGAGCTTAGAAATATCTCCAAATACATAGGACAAATGTTACATGATAAAGACAACACCGTCCCCGAGCGTGAACGCTGCACCGGTCCAGGAAGACTGCCAAGCTGAGAGCCCACACGGCGGAAATACAGACAGATCGCACTACCACACGCACGAATGCAAGCTGCGTATTAAATGACAATACACGTTTCTTTAAGGAGCTATAGATACATCGGAAAAGATTTAGGTGACTACGATTGTAAGACAGGAGTGACTTTCTTAAATATCATAGGAACTACGTGGGTCACAAAATTAACAGATGTGGCTATGTAAAAATTTCCGTATGTGGTAGAAGGCACCACGAATGCAGTGAGCAGTCGAATGACAGACTGAGAAAAAAGATTCACGATATATGACAGGAAAAGAATTGGCGTCCCCCAATATAAAGAGATTCTGGAAATTTGACAAGAAAGAGCCAACCTTGTAGAAAAAGGGTCAAGAAGAGGGAGAGCAAGTCAGAGCCGTGGAAGCCCAAATAGTGGAAAACATAGAATTGATGCCTTAGTCTTTTCAGTCAGAAAGATGTATATTGAAATAATAGAACATCTTCATCAATGAAGTTGATAATATCCACAGGTTGTGGTGACAGAATAGATCGTTGTGGCATTGTTTGCAGAAATCTGACATTACCGATTACAATTTTGAATGATATCCCCATCGGCCGGCAGCCCAATCTATGGGAGTGTCCCCTGCAGGTGGCTGGGTTTACGCACACAGAGTGTCTACGACAGTGTTGTTGGGGGCGGAAACGCACTGGGGTCCACCGAAGGGTCTACAGACAGAGCGGGGAAGCTGTGGACGATTTTGCCGCTAAATGAAAATCATGAGATAGACTATGATATTTTGATCAGGAATGATGTGCAGGATACATGATTAAGTAAGAAAAGGAAGTCACAGGGCACAGCTTTCTAGCATAACCGCATTTTTACTGTTTTGTTTTGACATAGATGCGTCTTGGGGTGGATCCAAGCAAATGTGAGCTCCTAGACAGAACGAGGAGAGTGATGTGAGCACTGCCTTCTTCTGTTTTGTTCGCTCAGTTTGCTATAATCTTAGCTTCGAAAATTCAAAGAGAAATCCAAAAAGAAAATCTTTAAAGCAGTTTTTTTCACAAATATGTTTATAAATCCCAGTCAGAAATGTTAACATCAACAATGCTAAAAATAAGCAGTCAGTATTGAAAGGGACAAACGTGTCACCTGTACAATTTGCCTAAAGTTGAAGCTTCCAAGAGAGCAGTCTGTGTCGCAGGGGGTCTTGGATGAGCAGAGCAAGGGTGTTCTCAACGCGAACATCTGTCTCTGGGGCAGAGCCATGGTGGGCCCTCCTCATCCCAACTGTGAAGAGCTTTGGTGACCCAGTGGGAGAGGGGACACAGCAGCTCATATGGGGCAGGGGACATGCTCGGAGGAGGTCCATCCATCAGTGGGAGGGGGCGTGCTGCTGGGTACAGGGAGGACGTAAGTCCCCAGCCGGAGACACGACGGGGCGAGACCGGGCTTGCAGCTTCGAGCTCACAACACCACACACGAGCGTCTTCGTAATTTGCAGAGCAGCTGTCACTTTATCTTGTTAATAAGTATGCAAGTATTGCTTTTTTATGAAAGATGACATTTTATTGGTGGAAGACCTGCCCAGAGAGTTTGTTTTCTTGCCGATTAGATTTAGGAGCATGACGCCCGCCATTAGCCTTCAGGCATCTGGATGCAGAGGTGACAAATGCATCAGGAACTAAATGAGAGGCTGGCAGCTTGGCTCACGCTCGACTCTGGCCTGTCACACGGCCACCGTGGGGAGGGGGCCTGGGGGAGGGACCACTCGGCTCGTGACCAGCTGTCCCTGTCAACACTGTGCTTTCAAAAGTAATCAGAATTAGCCGGGAAACCATGGGGCCACTAGCAACCAGCCGTGTCTGGGGCCACATGCCCAGCTTCTCCGTGTCCTGGACAAGGACCACTGCTTTAGAGACCACCTCCTCTAAGGTGACTCAAAGATACTTGGTCATTCCAGGTCAGAGCCCAGGGGTCTCTTAGAGGCCAGTGTAGGTGACATCAAGAGACTAAGTCTACAGAAGTCGAATGCAGTAAGAAAGGCAGTCTTCTCCCGTGGGTCAGAGACACTCACTGGGTGTGTTGGATACGTAGCGGGTTTCTTGGTAACTCAGCTTGAGAACGTCCCGCCTGTCTCCTGGCCACAATCTTCCCTTTTCCTGTCTACTGACAATTGCTAATTTGTGAGAAGTGTCCCAACAAGAAGAGAAGTACCATCTCCTCATGTTCCTTCTGGAACTATTGTCTCTTCTGGATACAGAACGAACATGTTAGGAGACGTGCTGTCTGAACGCCTGGGGATGGCACCTACCGTGCTAACATTGCCCAAACTGCTCGTCTCCAAAGGTCCTTCGGTAGATTTCAGAAGATCACAGTAAGTAGTGTAAAGTGATGTCCTAGGTGGGCTCATTAAAACTCATAGCATGATCCTCCTACATACAATTAATGTTCATCAAGCCCAGCTTCACTCAACACGCACAAATTATGGGGGGAAATGTAGAACTTAAAAAAAAAGTACAGAATTTAGCAAAAAAAAGGGGGGGAAATTCATTTGAAACAATCAAAGTGGATCACTCATTATTTTCAAATGTGCGTATCTTTTAAGTTGTTAATTTTATGTCATTTCTCTCGGTTAAATCCCAAAGAAATCAATTTCCTAGGACCAGCCCAATGCAGACTCCATGCGCACAAACACACGATAGCTACCGCCTTTTCCCGGTAAGTGCTTATAAAAGCAAAGCTATTTCATTCACGTCTCACTATACAAAATGTTTACTTTTAAAAGGCCACACGGAGAACAGGCTGGGGTTGCTGGAGGGAAGCGGCTGGGTGACGGGCATTGAGGATGGCACTTGTCGGGATGAGCACTGGGTGTCGTACGAAGTGATGGATCACTGGGTTCTACTCCTGAGACCAAGACTACACTGTGTGTTAACTAACTGGAATTTAAATAAATAAATTTAGAAAATAAAAAAAAATAAAAGGCCACCAATAGCGGATTCATTTTTCAGTTAATCTGCAAAATCACAACACACCCTGAGTTTTCCGTGTTCTGACTCGGTGCTGATCTGACCCAGCGAAGGCCCTGCTGTGGGGGAGAGGGAGGCCCCACCACCCGAGGACCCACTCTCTGTCCTCCAGCTCCTTGTCCTGAGTCTGCTTGGTGACGTGTGCTTATGGACGTTCCAAATGCCCCAACTGCTCAAACACAAAATAAATGCCGTGAGACTTAAAAAGAGAATAATTTCTTTGAATTTTTTACGTCGCGATATTCATCTATTCATAGGAGAATAAAAATTTCACTTTTCTTTGAACAGCACTGGTTGCCTCCCTCAAGGCCTCGCACCCCTCGGAGGCCTTCGGTCCAAGGAGCTGAAGGCTCTCGTTATTCGTGTGATGGTAACACGGCGTGTCGACATCTCCCAAACTAAACCTTCCCTGGAACTCCGTCTGCCCTCTGCGTGCCCCAGGCTGGGGGACTGCGTCTCTGTCCCTGCAGGCACTCACTCCCGCTCGAGCCTGGGCCGCACGTGTGTCCCTGCTCCCACACCACAACGTTGGCTGTCCCGGGTGGGTGTCCTCATTGCTGCGACCCAGCCACCTGCACACCCTGTCCACACTGCTTCCCCCGCAGAGACCTCGCCACCTGAAATCTCTCCCTCAGATCCACTTCCTTTCTCCTTTCTTCTTTTTTTTAAATATAGTTTATTGTCAAATTGGCTAACATACAGTGTGTACAAAACCCATATGCTCTTGGGTTTTGGGGTAGATTCCCTGGTTCATTGCATACATAAAACACCCAGTGCTCATCCCAACGGGTGCCCTCCTCAATGCCCCTCGCCCACTTTCCCCTCTCCCCCACCCCCCATCAACCCTTAGTTTGTTCTCTGTATTTAAGAGTCTCTTGTGGTTTGCCTCCCTCCCTAACTTTTTTTCCCTTTCCCCTCCCCCATGGTCTTCTGTTGAGTTTCTCAAGATCCACATATGAGTGAAAACATATGGTGTCTGTCTTTCTCTGACTGACTTATTTCACTCAGCATAATACCCTCCAGTTCCATCCACGTTGCTGCAAATGGTCAGATTTCATTGCCAAGTAGTATTCCATTGTATACATAAACCACATCTTTATCCATTTGTCAGTTGATGGACATTTAGGCTCTTCCCATAATTTGGCTATTGTTGAAAGCGCTGCTATAAACATTGGGGTACAAGTGTCCCTATGCATCAGCACTCCTGTATCCCTTGGGTAAATTCCTAGCAGTGCTATTGCTGGGTCTTAGGGTAGTTCTATTTTTAATTTTTTGAGGAAACTTCACACTGTTTTCCAGAGTGGCTGCACCGGTTTGCATTCCCACCAACAGTGCAAGAGGGTTCCCGTTTCTCCACATCCTCGCCAGCATCTACAGTCTCCTGACTTGTTCATTTTAGCCACTCTGACTGGCGTGAGGTGGTATCTCAGTGTGGCTTTGATTTGTATTTCCCTGATGAGGAGTGACGTTGAGCATCTTTTCATGTGTGGGTTGACCATCTGGATGTCTTCTTTGGAAAAGTGTCTATTCATGTCTTCTGACCATTTCTTAACTGGATTATTTGTTTTTTGGTGTGGAGTTTGGTGAGTTCTTTATAGATTTTGGATACTAGTCCTTTATCCGATATGTCATTTGCAAATATCTTTTCCCATTCCGTTGGTTGCCTTTTAGTTTTGTTGATTGTTTCCTTTGCAGTGCAGAAGCTTTTTATCTTCATGAGGTCCCAATAGTTCATTTTTTGCTTTTAATTCCCCTTGCCTTTGGAGATGTGTCAAGTAAGAAATTGCTGCGGCTGAGGTCAGAGAGGTCTTTTCCTGCTTTCACCTCTAGGGTTTTGATGGTTTCCTGTCTCACATTCAGGTTCTTCATCCATTTTGAGTTTATTTTTGTGAATGGTGTAAGAAAGTAGTCTAGTTTCATTCTTCTGCATGTTGCTGTCCAGTTCTCCCAGCACCATTTGTTAAAGAGACTGTCTTTTTTCCATTGGATACTCTTTCCTGCTTTGTTGAAGATTAGTTGGCCATACATTTGTGGGTCCAATTCTGGGGTTTCTATTCTATTAAATTGGTCTATGTGTCTGTTGGTCTATGTGCCTGTTTTTGTGTCAATACCATGCTGTCTTGATGATTACAGCTTTGTAGTAGAGGCTAAAGTCTGGGATTGTGATGCTTCCCGCTTTGGTTTTCTTCCTCAACATTACTTTGGCTATTCGGGGTCTTTTGTGGTTCCATACAAATTTTAGGATTGCTTGCTCTAGCTTCAAGAAGAATTCTGGTCCAATTTTGATTGGGATTGCATCGAATGTGTAGATAGCTTTGGGTAGTACTGACATTTTAATAATATTCTTCCAATCCATGAGCATGGAATGTTTTTCCATTTCTTTGAATCTTCTTCAATTTCCTTCATTAGTTTTCTATAGTTTTTAGCATACAGATCTTTTACATCTTTGGTTAGGTTTATTCCTAGGTATTTTATGGTACTAGGTGCAATTGTAAATGGGATCAGTGTCTTGATTTCTCTTTTTGTTGCTTCATTATTGGTGTATAAAAATTCAACCGATTTCTGTACATTGATTTTGTACCCTGAGACTTTGCTGAATTCATGTATCAGTTCTAGCAGACTTTTGGTGGAGTCTGTTGGGTTTTCCATGTAGGGTATCATGTTGTCTGTGAAAAGTGAAAGCTTGACTTCTTCTCTGCCAGTTTTGATGCCTTTTATTTCATTTTGTTGTCTGAATGCTGAGGCTAGGACTTCCAACACTATGTTACACAACAGCAGTGAGAGCGAACATCCCTGTTGTGCTCCTAATCTTAGGGAGAAGCTCTCAGTATTTCCCCATTGAGGTCAAATCCACTTTCCACATGGAGGTTGGGGCATCATTAGCAGAGAAGTGTGACTACTTTGGTCCCTGTGTAGACTCACCCATGCCTCCCCGCATTCTTGGCTGAAATCCAAACTCCACAACGTGGATTTCAGGGCAGGGCCTCTCCCACCTACTGCCCGCCAGTTCCCGCCATGGCGTCCGCCAGGCCGGGATGAACGCACTTCGCCCAAGGCGCCATCAGCTCTCCTGCCTTCAGGCCTCCACACATCTGACTCCTGACTGCCTCAGGCTCCTGGACTGTCCCCCTAAGTTCCTGGCCCAGAGGCCAAGCTGGGCTCCCTCCACTCATGGTCCCTCCGATGTGGCATTTGTGAACTTAGTCCAATTCCTTCTTATATTGTCTGTGTGACCTGCTAATGTGTGAACTTGGCTCGGGGAAGGAACTCTCTCTTCTTTCTTATTAGAATATGACACAAGTCCTAAAACATTTGTTGATTGAATACAGGAATAAATTGATGGATGGATGGTTGGACAGACAGGCGAACAGAAGGATGTGTAGATAAGGATGTTCTCTACGGAGAAAGTCTTCATTACATAAAGTGGCAGTGAAGACATACAACCATCAATAAATGACCAGAGGGCCAGAAACAATGCAATAAGGTGGCCAGAGAAGGTGGAGTGGTCCTGCCTCGCTCTGTGGTCACAGCCGTGTGGACCAGGCATGGTCGGCCCTCGGTGCCTGGCTCTTTGCAGCTCCTGGTGGGCTCCCCGTTTGAGGCCCTCTGGTCTGCAAGGAAGGCGGGACAGCTGAGCTGGGGAGAGCGGCCTTTTGGCTCCAGATGGCAGACTCCCCGCCTTCTGTCCCCCAGAGGTCACTCAGAGGCCGCACGGGCCTGGGTCCCCAGAGTTCATGTGCTGCCCCACGGGGGAAGAATCTCAAGTCTCCTGCTTCTCACCAGCAAGGTTGGGTCCGACACCCAGGAAGCCGCTAAATTCTTCAAACCCAGGCTGCGAATCTCTGACAAGCAGGTGCATTTTCAGCTCTAAGTAACAGTTGCCGAGCAATGTGGATCTGGAGATTATTCCCTCCCGTCTGCTCCCTCCAGACGACCCTGAGAGCCAGTCAGGATCGGCACAGCCCGATCCTTTGTTGCTTTAACATCAGTATGTGATCTCTCTCTCTATTCATTTTCGTCGTGAAACCTTCAGTTTTAGTGAATCCATGTAACGGTTCCTGTTCAGGCTTCCTTCCATAGCAGAGGCCACAGAGGCACGTGCTCAGCACATGTGAAGCTGCCCGGGGCTCGGGACAGCTTGCTTCAGAGATTCGCCATGGTTCTCCCGCCAGGGCATCAGCAGAGGCACCCGGTTCTCGCAGGCCAGGCCGCCCCTGGTTGTGTCCATGGGGACACGTACTCAATAGCCATGTCCATTCTTGCCAGGGAGCTCCGCTTCTCATGGGGACCATCACAGTGGCAGGTGCTGGGTGCACCGAGGCAGACAGGGGCTGGAGGCACACTCCTGGCGTAGCCCTGGAGGACCTGGGGCCTGGGCACACGAGTTTGTTATGGGATGTGTGTTCTTCTCATACGTGTCTCTGGCCACCGGAGTGCCATTCCATGTGTTGTAGAAATTTCACTTCATTATTCAACCCATAGCCTACCTGCGCCAAGGACAGTATAGACGGGTCGCAAATGACCTGCACGTGTAGGACCATGGTGCCCGGGAAGGGTCCACACGCACCCGGAAAGGCATATGTGCTTTTGATGTTATGGCTATAGACTGAGTAGAAGAGAACAATTAGAAAATATTGTTCACCCTTCTATTGTCATGGCAAACGATGCCAGCATTCTGATAAAAGAAATGCTTTTTTGATTAAAGTCACTCATGTTCTCTAGGGGAAAGAAATGCGTTCGAATTACCCCAAGTGTGTCGGTTTAGTTTTGGTTTTATTTGTTCTTAGTGTAACATTTCAGAGCAGGGAGCCGGGGTCAGTCAAAACTTTTGTATCATGAAACACAAATCGTAAAGTACAATGTAAAGTGTCATAGAAGCTAATTTAGAAAGGGGTCTCTCACAGCAGAAGTTAAGTACCTTGTTAATTTCTTCTAGTATGTAATCATTTGCTATAACGCATGTATATCTGCAGGTTCAAATTCCTAAGGAAGGAGAATCCACAACCGTGAAGTGTTGACATACATTTGTGGACATCATTGTTAAATGTAGAATCACCTCTAACTGGGCTTAAATACAAAGCTTTAAAAATGCACCTTCAGACATTCTAAAATGTAATCCAGATTAACAGTCAGTAACTGATAAGATGTTTTTAAAAGGGAAATTAATTCAATTGTCAAAAAAAGCTGCTTAACTGTTCTGCACTTACTCTGTCTTGTGTGGACATTTGCTCCCTTTTGTTTAGCTCAAGCCAAGATAATGAATGAACCAGTGTCACTGGATATCATTTTTAAATGTTTTGAATGAGGTAACTGCATACTGAAATAGATTTTCAAATGCATTTTTAAAAATCTCCAAAACGGAGATGCCCAGGTAGCTTAGTAGGTTCTGCATCTGACTCTTGATTTTGGCTCAGGTTATCATCTCACAGTTCATGAGATTGAGCCCTGAGTCTAGCTGAGCACTGACAGTGAGGCTCCTGCTTGAGATTCTCTCCCTCTCTGTCTCTCTGCCCCTCACCTGCTCCTGTATGCTCTCTCACTCTCTCTCTCAAAATAAATAAACTTAAAAAATTAACCAAAATGTATATATTTATAGAATTCTGGCTTCTTCAAAAAAAAAACCTCAAAAAATTGTATGTTGATCTGAATACCACCTGTTTGCTTCATGATATGATTACATGACACACGTTTTCTGTGGAGAAGTGTAGGGAAGGGTATAAATTCAGGGAAATGTCACCCACAAAGACATAACTACTGTTACTATTTTGATGGCATCCTTCCACGGACCACCGTCTACGTCTACATCCACACAGGCATGATGTGCATGGGAACATATTTATGTGTAAATGGGCTCATGCACGTATGCCCTCCACGACTCGCCTTGATATTCAAAAACACAGTGTGCATATGTTTTCATGTCAGCAAACGTGAGCTGATTTTAATGTTTAATATTTGCTTCATAGCCACTGCGGTTGCAATACGTTTTATAAGATAATTAGGATACCCCCTCCCCACCTTTTAAACCAATAAGGAACACGTGCTCCCTTTTCCTTATTTACACATACGTTTCGTAGTTCCTGTGGGACACATGTCACAAGTCACGTTTCTGGGGCAATGCTCTTCTGGGAGAGTCTTTCTCTTTGTGTTGATGGATAGTTTGCCAAACCACCCAGCACAGGTGCACCAATTAAACCCCGAAAATCAGGAGAAGAGTCAGCTATTTAAAATCTTAAAAAAAATCCTTCAGGGGGGAAAAAAGATCCTTTGAATTATTATAAATCCTAATTGTTTGAGGGTTTTTCCATCTTGTTTGATTTTTACAAACAGCCACAAGTCACGTGGTTGAGTAAAGTCGGGAGCTAGAGCCAGGCGAGGTGGCATCCGTCCAGTGCCAGGACTGCACTGGGAGCCCCAGGGAGACCTCAGGTCAGCGGCTGTTTGCTCCCTCAAGGTCACAGAGGAGCTTTAAAACTCTGCAGAATTCCTGGACAGGGAGACTGAGGGACTGAGTTTGGGGGATTGAAAAATGAACTATTGGGACCTCAACAAGATAAAAAGCTTCTGCACAGCGAAGGAAACAAAACTAAAAGGCAACCAATGGAATGGGAGAAGATATTTGCAAATGACATATTGGATAAAGGGTTAGAATCCAAAATCTATAAAGAATGTACCAAAATCAACACCCCCAAAACAAATAATCCAGTGAAGAAATAAATGGGCAAAAGACATGAATAGACACTTCTCCCAAGAAGACATCCAGATGGCTAACAGACACATGAAAAAATGCTCAACGTCACTCCTCATCAGGGAAATACAAATCAAAGCCACCCTGAGATACCACTCACGCCAGTCAGAGTGGCTAAAATGAACAAGTCAGAAGACTACAGATGCTGGAGAGGATGTGGGGAAACAGGAACCCTCTTGCACTGTTGGTGGGAATGCAAACTGGTGCAGCCACTCTGGAAAACAGTGTGAAGTTTCCTCAAAAAATTAAAAATAGAACTACCCTAAGACCCAGCAATAGCACTGCTAGGAATTTACCCAAGGGATACGGAGTGCCAATGCAGAGGGGCACTTGCACCCCAATGTTTATAGCAGCACCATCAACAATAGCCAAAGTATGGAAAGAGCCCAAATGCCCAATGATGGATGAACGGATAAACAAGATGTGGTCTGTATGTACAATGGAGCATTACTCGGCAATCAAAAAGAATGAACTCTTGCATTTGCAACTACGTGGACGGAACTGGAGGGTGTTATGCGAAGTGAAATCAGCCAGTCAGAGAAAGGCAAAAATCATATGACTTCACTCTTATGGGGAATTTGAGAAACTCAACAGATGATCTTAGGGGAAGGGAAGGAAAAATAAGATAAAAACAGAGAGGGAGGCAAACCATAAGAGACTCTTAAATACAGAGAACAAACTAAGGGTTGTTGGAGGAGTTTTGGGTGGGGGGTGGGCTAACTGGGTGACGGGCATTAAGAAGGACATGTTGGGAGGCACCCTGGGTGTCGTATGTAAGTGATGAACCATTGAATTCCACTCTTGAAACCAATGCTACGCTGTATGTTAACTGACTTGAATTTAATTAAAAAATAGTTAAAAATTGTAATAAAAAACCTAAGCATGTTGTAACCTGCTATTTTGAGACTCTGGGTTCTTTTTTCCAACATAAAGTTGAATGTTTTCTTGCCAGCTGATACAGGAAAATAGCATCTTCTCTTTTTTTTCAAAAAAGGATGATTTTTGTCTATGTTTTCTTGAAAGTTCTGAATTAATAGTGTTTATGCTTTCTTTGCACAACATGAAATATGATTGGTGTATGTCTTTCGTGCACATTTAAGTTTTATTTCAGAATGATGTGAATCTCTTCCTAGACTTACACTTCGTCTTGTGCTGTCGTTTGCTAAGGACCCAAGTCACTGACCTTCTCCAATGCCACTGACACGGCCGGCGTCTGGGGGGCTGTGCCCTCCCTGCCTTAGTATGCTGGCTTCTGCACCCATCTTTCCACACTGCTCTTCTCCCGCTCACCAGGCCGCAAACATGCATACCATTCACTCTGCAGATATTTTAATAAAACACTTTTGCTCAAACAATGGTCACTTATGGTAACGCCACAGGAAACACCAGCCTCAGGCCGTGTGTAAAGCTGACCCAAAGGCGAGGTGGGATTTCCCAGGCCAGTGAGGAGCTCTCGCGTGGGGAGGGGGCCTGTGAACGCCTAGAGGCCAGTGCAGAACGCGTGCCTGTAACAAAATGTTACAAAAAGCCGTCTATTCCCATGCTTCATAAGCTGATGTCCGTGAACGAGCAAACCGAAAATCCCATAACCCTCCGGACAGCTGAGGATTCTGAGGTTAGAAAACCAGAGTTCTGGGGAGACAGGGAGAGACGGTCTCTGGGACAGAAGCCCACGAGAATGCCCAGCAGGGTGGCCCTGTGCTCAGAAACGGGTCCTTTGCACAGTCCTGTGTCACATGGTTATATTTCCTGCAGTTTTACAGACCGCAAATCTCCTGGAAGCCAGAGTTTCTCCCTTCAATCTCAGGTGCTCTCCCTGGGCCTGGTCACCCACTTAGGTGCCAGGATGCCTGAGGTGGGGAGGTGTTTTCCCCCAGCACCTGCGGTGGAGGGCGGCTGAGTGTGAAGGGTCAGAGGTCAGGCATCCCGCAGTGTGGAGTCAGCACGTGTGCAGGGACAGGCACGGACCGAGGAGGCTGCCCTGGGCCTTGCAGGGCGTGGGTGTGGCTGGGGGGATGCCTCCAGGGACCAGCCTGTCCTGCTCTCTCCTCCCTCCCTGGGCTCCAGGGCTGACCCTGCTCCCTGTGGGGGTGGGGCATAGCATCCTCCCCCCAGCTCGAGGAGCACGGCCCCGGGGAGCACCTGCGGGGAGCACCCTCGGACCGGCAGTCTGGATGGCCTCGCGCCTGTCTGTCTCTGCACGGGTGGCGCCCTGCACAGGTAACACTGCGCCTGTGCCACCCGGGGTAAGGCGAGGGGTCTACCCTCCACCCACCGTTCCGGTGATCCAATCTGTGGAGGTGACTGGAGCAGGACCGGTGGAGAGCGAGGTGAGACAGGAAGTCTCCCGCCGGCTCTCCGACACTGGGCTTTGCCCACCTGGGGAGTCAAGGGGAAGCTGGGCCTTGGCGGGGCGGTTTGGGCGTGGGCACACGGTTCACGCACCTTCTCCAAAGGAAGCTCATAGCGCCCTTCAGACGCCTGCCTTTCTGATGAACCTGTGGAGTACAGCCTGCTGGGGAGCGGGGGTCCCACGTCTATACGCGCACGCTCACTGGGACGGTTTCTCAGAGACCAGCGGACTGAGGAAACTGAGATGCACTTTCAGAATTTCAATTTTTAGCAGACTTTTACTGGTTAGCCAGTATCTCGCTGCTGCGGCGACACAGGTGTAGAAAAAGAACTCACAGATCGGCGACCCTCCCCGCTTCCCTTGCCTGCAAACTCTGAACATGTAGTGAATTACACCTGTAATTGCGATCATTCCTAGAAGTCTTCTCTGGGAAAAAACAAGATCATGACGTAATTATGCTTGTCAATATCTGTGATCATGAGGACTAGGTATCTTCACATTTGTTTTCCTCAAAAGGTATGTATCTATATACGAGCTTCACGCTCATTGGACTCCTAGCCAGTGAACTGAACGAATGGCCTTTGGGGAGATCGGCGTCTAAAAATAAAACTCAAGACCCAGATGACCACCCGGGCCAGAAGTGGCTCTGAAGATGTGATGTGGAGTTGGCAACACATTCCTGTGAGTGCTCCCCAGCAGCCCTTTCCGGCTCTCCAGCCCTTTTGTATCTGAAACGTGGACCTGAATAGCACCGTGGATAAAAGACGCATCATGAAAATAGTGCTGTCTTCATGGCTCCCTCCCTGTTGTTTCTGAACTCGCTGCACTGTGGCATCCTGGTGGGATAAAAAGGGTCTCCATGGGGCCAGATTTAAATAGAAAAAGCATTTAAAATGAAAAGGGTAGAAGATGATACGGAAAGGGAAGGAGGAAGCCTTTGTGTCCCAATTAAAAATGTGTGTATGTGTGTATATATAGACAGAGAGACAGAGAGACAGAAGGAGAGAGACGGGTGGGGAGAGGGAGGGAGGGAGAGAAAGAGAGAGGGAGAGATATGGAGGGACAGAGAGAGAGACGGGTGGGGAGAGGGATCACTAGAAAGGAGGATTTGAGATGGACGTTTCGGACAGACGTAAAAACACTAAGGTGAATGTGTAGATACTATTTATCATGCTATCAATGTAGTACAATAGTATATACATGTTTATATAAGCATATAATTCTATATGTTTATAATACGTAAGTATTATTATGTGTATATAAGGTTTTGATAAATATGCATTAATTACATAAATAAATTTGGCTTAACACGGAAAACAACTTAGGAGCATTTAAATAAAGCTGAGAAGGCCCACACAGGGATTTTGTAAAATGGTCATTTCAAAAACAGCAGCCGTGTTCAGATGACTTCTACCCTCTCTGTTTGGAAAACAAGGCAATGGAAACGTTATGTCCAGTCCCACCGCAGAGGGTGACAGCCTGTAGTCTCTGTGAGCTTACTGTCTTATGTTAACAGAGAAAGTTCGAGGCCCCCTTGTCTGGGGCTTGGTAACGCCCGAGGACGGCTCCCGTGACCACCGTGGACATCACGCAGCAGCAAAGCTGTACGACGAGGCGGGCGCCTTGGGAGACTGTTAAATATTTCCTCAAATAGTTTTTACAACACGTTCTGCAATTTGGCTTAGAGATTAGTGCATTTTTTCCCCTTAAACATCAAGGAGGCAGATGTGACGGATATGCTAGCCTCGGAATGCAATGGCGACCCTCTGTGTGAGCGGGCTGCTGGGGGGAGTCACCTGATCCGCCTTGCCCAGGGTTGCACCTGCTTCTCAGCCCACCCCTGGAGCCACAGATGACCACTGGGGCTAAGTGGGGAAAAGGCACATCCGTAATACCGTGGGCAGTCCCGTGTCGTGCCCTAGCGCCGCCGTCGGGATTCAGGAAGAAAGAGACAGCGCCGGCATTAACAAGCACAGGCGAATCGTACGCATTCCGCATCGTTTCCATGCTTTCTCTTAGCCTCCCCCCTGCATCTGTCCCAGATTAATCAACAAGCTGACACCCACATAAACGTGGGCCACGTCAGCCACACCATGCCTTTATGAGGCTTTCCTTTGGTGCTTCCGGAACAAGACTCGGGGCGGTGCTCAGTGTGACCTTGAACGTCCTCCAAGCCACTGGCGCCAAACACGAGGCTCATAGTCAATTTGTTACCTAGAGAAGAAAGGGAAGGATCCCGGGTACTTGTTACTTTCCATCTGAAGCATCTCAGCCTAGTGACGGCTTTGAGATGGCACTTCTCAGCAGTAAGACTCGGGGACAACTGGGTACTGCAGTTATTAGCATTCAGAAACCATCCAGAGCTGCAGCTGAACTCCAGCTGCTAGCGGGCTTGAAAAGATCCAGCGCCTTGCAAATCTCTCAGACGGAGGCGCTTTGGAGGCGAGCATTCCGCGACCAAATCACGTTCCCAGAGTAAACTCTCCTTCTGGTGATAATGAATAAAACACAATCAGACAGCCATTTCAGCCTGGGTGTTTTTAAGTCTGCACCAGTGTCCCCGTCCAACAGAACGCTGGAAGGACTCAGGTCGTTCCCGAACAGCCCACGGTGGCATCTGTGGGACAGGCCCCGGGGCAGGTACGCTCGGAAGGCGCTAGGGAGGATGTAACCTCCAGCAGGGGCGTCTCCCCTGGGCCCCAGGCAGGCTTTGTCCTCGTGGAACTTGAGGGCTGAATGAGTCACAAGAACCTGCCGCTGGCTCTTTGCTCAGGGACAATCCGTCTCCCGCAGAAGCCACCTATTCTGCCGCGGACTCCAGCTCGTGGCCTTAATCTGACCGCAAAGGAGTCTGACTTCTTTATGTCCGGGAGGACTGGGGCGGGGGGGGGGAGCGCGTCTGGCTCGGAAGTGGACGGCACGTCGACGGGCGGCCACGATCTTACGGGGTCAGGAACGACAGCCACGGGCAGGTGCAGGCGGGACGCCCACGTCCCAGACAAGGACAGCGGGGCACGTGGCAGGGTGCTGCGTCCACTAGACAGCAGGGCACTGCCACGTAAAGACGCGGGTCCATCTGGTGCCATGTCTCCTGGCTACCGGAAGGACGTCCAGTGTTCAATTCGAGCGCACTGCGCCTTTCACTTTCCCCTCAAGAAAGGAACGCAGACACCCGCTGCAAACTTTAAACTCCCGCTGTGTCGTCATTTTAAGAGCCAGACAGAGAATTCTGTGAGAAGCAATTAGTGAGAGGCCACCTGAAGTGGGGGGGGAGGGGGTGCTCACTTCTAATTTCAGAGGACACAGAATCACACCTCTTGCGTCCTCCAGGGGCTCACCAATTCCACACCGCCTGGTACCGGAATAAATTATCCGGAGGACCGAGGACGGTGGCAGAAATGTCTAATGATTATTTCTGTACGAAAGGCACAGGGGGTGTTTGTCTTCACCCCCGAGTGAAGGCGCAGGGGACGCAGAGGCTCCAGGAATGAGGCTGGAGAAGGGGCTCGTCCGTCCGTCCGTCTGTCTGTCTGTGTTCTGCACGGGTCTGCAGGGTCGGACACGGCTGAGAACAGCGGGAAATGGTTCTTTCTTGATCCACGATTTCATAAAACTCGTAGTGAGTTGGCCGCCGTCTGCGGGGTGCCCTCTGTGTGGCGTGCACATGCTCAGGGAACAGCGTGCCGTGTCCCCGTCAGGAGGTCAGGCAGGCCCCGTGCGGTCGGCAAAGCCTCGAGCGCCTGTGGCGACTGACGCGTTCTGCTGGCGGCCGTGACGCGGAGGGGACAGGCCCACAGGATCTCTCAGTCAGTTTTGTTCACGCACGTTCGTTCTTCAGTCCGCGGCTCCTTCTCCTTCCTTCCTCTTTCCTTCTTTTCCTTGCTCTTTCCCTCCTTCATTTCCCAGTTCCATTCTCGAATGGAGCAAATTTAGGAACACATAAAAATCACGTAAGATTGGCCCTGGAGATGCTGGTGAGGCCCCCGGGAATTTAAGAGGAGGGTGTCCCCGCAGACCAGGAGGAAAGAGTGACAGTGGCCCCAGCCAGCAGACCCCGAGGGTGAAGGGAATGCCAGGTGGTGGGCGCGACCGTGTGCCCATCCTGGGCTGGATCTCTGGACGACAATCAACGATTAGGAAAGTGGCGAGAGTTGACCTGCCCAGAGGCACCTTCGCCCAAGCGGCTCAGACGTCATCGGAACCCTGGGTCCACACGCGTGGCTCTGCCCAGCTGTGCGCTGACTCCCCATTGCCTGTTACTGAAGTCGGTCCGAGCTAAGTGATGAGGCTGGAGCCTGGGCCCGGTTCCATTTGGATACGATCGAGATTCCTCTTACAAACCACATCACAGGTCATGATGATGAGGTAATCAACATACCTGTTCCTTCTAACACTTGAATTCCCCGTCTCGTCCTAATGGCTTAACACCTTCAATGTCATGTTTGTCCAAAGATGCAAAATATAAAGCCAGGCTTCTTATGTGGAGGGAGTGCCCTCGAGGGAGGGGAGAGGGAGGGAAGGAAGAGGGGCCACTGAGGAGGGAGGCAGGGAGGGGGCAGGGAGGGAGATAATCTGAGGAAGTGGAAGGACTGGTTGAAGGACCAACGTCAGGCAGGACGATAAAAGTTTATGAGGTAAGAAAACACAATATTAGGCACTGGTTTGCAGTCATAAAATAAGTAAATTAACAATAAAAATCTTTACTCTCTGAGACAACTTAGTAGAAGTGGTCCTTGGATGACATTCGAAGGAAGAATTTATAACTTGACCGACTTCAATGTTTCTCATTGAACTCAAGGCCTGAACCACCTGTGGCTTAAAAAAAAAAAAGTTCCTCTGCCGAGCCATAAACTACAGTGAGAGCAGGCCGTTGCTTTACTAATATTTGAATCAAAAAGATCTTCTCTCCTAAATTGGGCAGGAGGAAACCCAAATGCCCAGGCAGCCACACCCACTAACTCCAAGGGAAAACACCAGCTGCTGACTCCGTGGCAGGCCCTGTGGACTTCAGGGGCCAAGGTGGAAAACAGAATTTGTTCTTTGCCTAAGGAAGACTTTAGTATTTAATCCGGCGAGTAAAAATACTATTTTATAAGAACACAGTATATTATTTGAAATAAGGGCTCCGGGAGTTATGATCATTACCAAAACCGGTGTGTGGGCGGGACGCGCACGGGGGGGACGGCGGGAGGGAGGTGATGATGGCGAACGAGCAGTAGGCAGGGTGGAGGATGGAGGGAAGGTGTCACCCAGGCGGAAGTCAGAGAGCAGGTGCAGAGGCGTGCACAGGCCGTGGCAGGTGGCCGAACTGCCACACGGTGCAAAGTGGCAACTGGGGAGGTGGGCGGGTCCAGGTGATCATAAACCGCAGACCCTATTAAGGAACTCGATCCCATCGGTGACAGGGATGCTTTGAAAGACATCAAGCAAGGGAGGCACGGATGCATTCTTATTTTATTTGGATTATCGTGAAGGCTGTGGGAGGAGGGCCTGAGGGACACAGGGTTGAACCAGGGAACACAGGTCAGGGAGCCTTGGAGAGGCCGCGGGGAGGGGTGACAGGATCCTACCCGGGTGTAGGGCACTGCTGGGCGGCGGGGGGTGGGGAAGACTAAGTGGCAAGTGGCACCGACCTTAGAAGGCCACGCGACGTGAGGATGAGGAGGGACAGGCCCCCGATTCCAGCTTGTCTGGCTCACAGCAAACAGAAGGAGGAGCCTGGCAGAAGGCCGTGGCCATGTTCAGGCTTTGCATTTGGGGCATCCGGGCGGCACCAGGTCAACATGCTCTTAGATCTACAGTGTGGAGCTTGGTCGGAATGGCAGAGCCGGGGGCGCAGACTCAAGGGTCCCCAGCATGCAGGGGCGCCACGGACCGGGGTGGAAGAGACAACAGGGCCGGCGCAGAGCGGGGCCGCAGCGGGCTGGGACGGGGACGCCAGGACACGGGAAGCCAACAGAAGAGGGGCCTGGGGGTGCAGTGGAAAGGAAGAGGATTCTCCGTGAAAAGGGACCAGGAGCATCGGGTACAGTCTGGAGGCTCATCAGGGTGAAGTCACAAAATGTCTGTTGGTTGGGAACCAGAGCTCAGCTTGTGGGGTCGGCGAGCTCGGGTGGGTTCTGAGAGGACGGTGAGCCCGTCGGGAAGGCTGATGCGTGGTGAGCACAGGCAGACCACGGGTGGACGGAAAGCCAGCTGCACCGCCTAAGAACTGCTCCTGGGGCCCTGAGCACGCGAGGACGCCCAACACCCCCAAGGGCATCCCCCAACATGTGAGAGCACACGACACCCCTAAGGGCAGCCCCCCAACACACGAGGACACAGGACGCCTACCCCCGGGGCTGGTATGTTGAAAACGGGTGGTAGGTGCTGGGGGTGCTGGTGAGAGAAGACAGAGGGTCTGGGGCCACTGTGAGGGCGGGACGTGAGTGGAAGGGTCTGGAACATTCTTTGTGTGAGCTACTTTTGTGAGGAGCTTAGTGGAGGCACCAGAGACTGATAAACACCCCAATTTGAGGACTGCATTCTGCCTTTCAGGGACATGCTTGTGCCGGTGGGGGAGGTGATGACGCTTAATTAGACTGGAGAAAGACGAAACCCTTCTAACCGGTAGGTGTCTTAGCCTTGGGGTTGGGAACCCGTTCACCGCCGGTTGGGTGAGCCACGCTGCCTACATAACGCTCAGATTAATTGATTCATTAACTCAATAACTAGGAAAATTAAAAGAAGCCCACGTTGCCGCCTTAAACTCGTAAGGTATTGATTGATTGATCACCTAAAGAATAAAGTGAACACTACAGGTGCTTTCGTAACTCTTAGGACAACTTTCTCCAAAAAGTATTGGGTTGGATTTTTAGAATTGGTAAATTAAAAACAATCCTTTGTGTTGCAATCGCCAAATATCTAAAGTGTCTGAGAAAGGGCACTTTTGTCCTGGTGCTTTGTGTCACTGTTGGATGTCAAACAGTCTTAAGGTAACATGAATGGGACTTCTGGCCACAGGAGTGAAGTCTGTGACCTTCCAGACCCTTAGACATGACCCAAATGTCCTTCTGAAAGCCTATTGTTTAAGATAGGCAATGAGAGACAGGAACGTTTTCCCATCTGTGAATTCCTACTGCGTGCTGATGGCCCACTGCATCGGACATCACGGCAGGAAGGCAGTCGGGGCCACTCATTCTCAGCCCACCCCTACCTTATAATCACGTCAAACTCGCCCGAACCAGTCTGCCCTGGAGTCAGGATTTGCACCTGGTCTGTGCGACTCGGAAGCCTCGACCTTTCCACGGCGACACATTGCCTTCGATTTCTAAACCTGGTTTCCTACCACTCAGGCACACTGACCACCACAGAGCCTTCTGCTGGTGACTTCACACATTTTGTGCCTGGTGCTCCCGAGCGCGGCTGTGACCCGTTATGGAACAGTCTTGAGCCACCCGTGTCCTCTCTCAGTGGCCCGCACTGCTCGCTCTTTCAATTCTAATATCAGCTTTTTACAACCTCATTTTCTGTAAATATCGTGTCTCACTTCCGCCAATGAGTATTGGTTCCAGGCATCTGGCATTTCAAACCCTGTTCCATTACTTACCATCTGTGTGACCCCTTCTCGCTAAGCCTGACTCCTCTCCTGTGTTAAAGGAGATGATACTAATTCTAGACCCTAAAAGTGATCCAGTGAGAATATCCAACAAATCACATAGTGGGTGTCTGGTGCAGAAAGGATGGATAAGTCAATTTTAAAAGATTATGATTGTCTCAAATGCGTTGCTCTTTTGTGCAAAGTAGATTTCTAAGCTGCATAATAAAACCTGATAATGCGATAAACAAATTTGTAATAAGCAGGCTGGCAAACTCTCCCAGGGGGATATTTCTGAATTTTAGCTCGTGGACTCCGGACCTCCTGTGTTCCCAGCTCTAGTCTGAAGGCAGATCGTGGGGGCTGGGGCTGTCCTGAGGACCTGGCAGTCGGGGAGAAATGAGTCATCAGTGGTAAAGTGGATACAGCCACACCTACATCCTGAAGGACCAGAGGGCGCAAAGCACCGATTCACCAGACAGAACCACGGTTCCCTGAAAATGCCACCTCGCCATCCTCTGTGACACCCTGCTCAAGACAGCATTCCCCTCTGGAAATTAGGCCAAAAAAGGAGTCGTCTGCTCTCAAAAGGATATAGAAGCACATGTAAATAACCGAGAATTACATGTCTTTATGTAGAATATTTTCAGTGAAACTCACCCTATTCAATTCTCACGAGCAAGTCTGAAATAAAGGTCTCATTTAAAAATTAAACGTAGATTAGAAGTTTATTGCACTCAATTCATTGGAGTCATTCGAGTGTCTCCATCCTTCCCAAAGGAGGGTAACATTGCTGTTCTCCTTTCTCTGTGTCCTTCAGTTAACCAGGTGGGGAGGGGGCTGAGGAGGTACATCCCACCCAGCTGTGGACTGTGACTGCAGGGTGCTCTGGGGCGGGGGTGGGGGGCGGCGTGGGGGGCTGACATCACACAAGGAACCCCCCAGCATGACCCCAGGGGCTGACATCACACGAGGAACCCCCATCATGGGCCCCCAGGGCTGACGTCACAGGAGGAACCCCTCAGGGACCCCCATGGCTGACATCACATGAGGAACCCCATAAGGACTCTGCCCCCCCCGCCCCAGACCCTGCGGAGACACAGGCAGCAAGACCGTCTCCAGAGATGAGGAAAATCAAGGCAGCTCTAGCTGGACCTTGCCGAGGTTTCTAACAAAAACAAAACAGCTTTTCTCTTTTGCCTTTTGTCTCTATCAGTTTGGGAGGAAACCCCGGGTGTCCCTGGGCCCCCGTGGGCCGCTGGATGGCGTCCTGCTGGGACACTGGTGCCGTGACGGGGATCGGAGACATTCTTACCGACTAGATAATGAAGCAGATCAGTGCTCTGCCTAAAGTCGTAGGAACAATTGTTACTTTTCTTCTTAGGCTGCGTCTCAGCTTTTAGAACCAGGTGCTGAAAGTGTGTAGTGAAAACACTACATAGTTCACTCGAGCGTGCAAAGGCTTTAAGAAGGAAAAGTGGCCGAGGCAGATAGAAGACATCGTCGGTCCCCCTGACTTTGCTTCCTTGACAGGAACATATCAGGTGGCTCATAATTGTACCAGGTAATCAGGCAAACTTAATGTGCCCTTGGACTAGACCGCCGTCCAGCAGCCATCAGACGGCATCATCTTATTACTGTGACGTTCCCGTCACTTTCAGGGAAGCGGCAGGGGCGAGAGGCAGGCGCAGCTGGGGCTGGCTCGCTGGCTGCCGTTCCGGTCGCACGGCCGCTGTCACAAAGACCACGATTTTTTCGTCACCTGTTTCATTCGCCAGGTCAGAGGCCCACGAGAGGGTCAGGCCATGCACACGTCGCGCAAACGAGAGGAGATGAGGGGGAAACGTGCATCCTCTCCCTTCCCGTGACTCTGTCTGCTCTTCTTACGGGCTGTGCAGGCTTTGTTGTCACTGGATTTTAAGAGGACACATCAGCTGGTGCTGAACTACGTCTTCCTGCTGAGGTTGTTGCCACACTGGCCGGTCCTGGGGACTTTGTAGGCAGCCGTCGGGGCCTCCGCTGTGGAAGGACGGGGTTTTACGCCGACGTTCTAACTGCAGCTGACCGGGAGGCAGCAGACTGGAGGCGACTGGAGCTCTGAACAGGCCCCACCCCCAGGATACTCACTCCACTTCTGGGACCCTGGCCCCTTCCCCTCTGCTCTCCGCAGTGATGCCCTCATGCAGGCTGGGTGGGCCGGAAGCTCTGGCCGCCGCGTCGAGGTCGTCACGGCCCCCGGGGTGCGCTCGTCCTCGGCCACATCCGCCCGGCAAGGCGGAGTGGAGAGCGGCCAGGGGGCTTGGCGTGTTGCCGGTGAGATGAGACTTGCACACGCCTTGGCCCTTGCCAGTCAGATTCCGAAAGGAAAACAGAAGGAACGCTTCTTATTCCCTGTGTTGTTTCCTGGAAAAGAATCTGTAAGGGAAGGTTTGGTAGATTCCCAAGGACGTGTGACACGGCATGCCTGGCACGCGGGCGCCTCCCCAGCGATGCGCGTGCTCCGGGCTGTCACCCCTGGGCCGCTCCTCCCCGGACCCGCGGGGCCCGTCGCCCGTGTGCACCGCGTTTCCCCCTCGTCCTCGCGCCTGGCGGCTGAGAGCGGGGCCGTGGGCGGAGTCCAGCTGCAGTTTCTGTAACACACACGGCTCCTTACTCAGCAAGGGCCCTGCCCCCTCCTCCCCGCCCCCCTGCCACACGCACAGCACACACGGGCACACAAGCACATGTGTGCACACACGTGTCCACACGCGGGTACGTGCGGACACAAACACACGTGCGCCCACATACGCGTTCGGAACCGTGTGTCGAGGCACTGACGTCAGCAGGGGGGGCAGGCGGAGCGTGGCAGTGACCCACTGACAGGCCACAGGACAGGCGGAACCAGGGCCACTCCGTCCACGGGAGCGCCGGGGGCAGAGGGCTTTGGCGTGGAAGGACTCCCGGCAGAACCAGCCATTTGCACACTCACCAAGAGGGTGTCCGGTCCTTTCCCACTGCCCTGGGACCACCGTCAGCCGACAGAATCAGCCTTTGTAGTGAGAGAAGCCTACGCTGCCGTCTGAGAGAACTCCCTTTGCCACGGAAGGAGGAGGTGGCCCACGCCTGTCTCACGCCACCAAGGACAGGTGACTTTCCCGAGCAGCCGGCACAGGGGCTGTGGGATCATGGAGGGCTCCTGCCCCAAAGTCGGGCGCAGCCACGATGCATGTCCAGGTTAGCGCTCGGGGAAATGGGAGGGCGGTCCCCACGCTGACGGGTGGGCCTGCTCGTCAGCCCGGGCCGGACATACAGGTGGTCTGTGTGGAGTCCCGTGCGGGTCGCTGCCTCTGCGGGTGCTCCACGGTCCCCGGTGGCGGTGCCTCCTGGCCCTGCCCTCGAGGGCGCCTGTGCCGACCGGCCCGCGTGTATGCTGTAGGCGCAAGTTCTCGAGTTCTTGCAGGGGCTCAGCGTGCCTCAGGAGATGGGAAGAAGCAAGCCACGGAAGGCTTGGACGCTCCCTTCGGTCACTGCACAGCAGGTGTGGCCGGGGATCGGGCCTGGCTGCGCATTACAGCCCCAGCGATCTCGGCCCAGGTAACCGATCAGATGGACTGATACCTGAACCGCCTGCACCCTCCGTGTGGCCGATAACGTGCCCGCAGCACAGCACACGCACATCTCAATCTCGGAAGATGCTAGTTCTCATTCTTATCATCGTCACTGTTGGTGTGTACGTAAGAAAGGCTCTAAGCTTTGCACACAGCAGCAAAACCTCGTGAGATACCAGATTTTTGCTGTACTAAATGTCTTCTCACTTCCTAGAACTTACAGTCGTCGAAAGAGATGGCTGTTGTCATGGGGAAAGGGGATAAGGAGAAGGAAGGATTTATGTCACTTTTGTATACAAGAGGAGCCAAATACTTGATGAAGGAACATTTTCTTAATGGAAGCATTCCGGCCGACAACGAAGGAGACACGACAGAATGCCACGTCGTCAACCTAACAAAACGGTGGATGGAGGCAGCGAGGGCCAATGAGCCTCATTTTCAACCGTCAGGTGACAGGGTTGACGGGTGACTTTCTAACGGAGGGTCAGGCTGCTAACCTGGAAACACGGTACTCACAGACCAACAGTGTGTGGACGGAGCCAATCCGACGTATTCTATGTGCTTCCTTCTCATTGTGACGAAATAAGGAGCTACTCACAGAAAAGATCTGAGCCTGATTAGGTCTCTAGTCTAACCAGCAGCTTGCAGGAGACACAGGGGTCCGAGGAGCATATTAAAGGGCTGGGATGAAGCCAGCAGAGTCCAGGCTGTGGGACCCTCTACAGGACAAGCGACCCAGCTTCAGGACCAACAGGCTCCGGGGGCAGAGGCGTAGGGAAGGGGCGTTCAGTTCTCACATCAACAAGATGCCCGCAGACTTCATTTGGATTCTAATTCGAACAAACTATAAAAACAGATTTGTGAGAGGATCTGGGGACTTCGGGTTCTCCCTGGATATTCAACGATGACAAAGACTCACGGAAAGGTTGAGTAGGTGGTTGCATTTTCACAAAAAGAGGCTTCAGATCCTAGAAATCCGGACTGAAGCGATTCTAGACGCTTCAGTTACACCCTAACGCAGTTTTGTGGCGAGTGGCCGTGTCTGCAGGGGCGAGAGGTGAGGGTGTGCGGCAGAAATGGGCCTGGGCGTCCGCGGAGCACCGCGTCGTGCCCTCAGGCCCGCAGCCGCTGTGCACGTATTAAGTCTTTCCTCACAAGAAAGTAAAATGCAGAAAGAAAAAGCAGTAAAAACTCTTCTATTTTTGAGAGAGAGAGAGAGGGGATCTTAAGCAGGCTCCATGCTTAGGGCGGAGCCCGATGTGGGGCTCGATCCCACCACCCTACGGTCATGACCTGAGTTGAAATCAAGAGTCGGACGCTCAACGAACCGAGCCACCCAGGCGCCCCTAAAAAGTCCTTTACAAAAGACAAGGAGGAGTAATGACATTTGCCAGGTCGCGGGTGGCGACAGGAAGAGTGTGTGTGCACATACGGGCCTCTGGCAATGAAGCGGGCCCGGGTGGGGACTCACCCACTCCGTGAACCGGCTCTGGCATTTAGGGCAGCGGCTTCTCATTACCGTCCACGAGACCGTGTGGGGTGCTGGTTAGAAATGGTGTATTCAGGCCTTCTTCCTAGAAATTCTCGTGGGAAGGTCTTGAGTGGCGATCACACGTCTGCGTCAGAAACGTCGCCCTGGCTGGTTCTCCTGGAGCTGCTCTTGGAAAACTGGACCAGGGCTGGGCGCCGCTCACCACGCTCGGGCGGTTCACTCTCAGGACGGACTCACAGACACCAGTTCCAAGTTCACAGACTGACTTTTGAGGGGAGAATGCATCGGAAGGCGTCTGAGGGACAAATGACACCGGGACCCGAAGACTTGGGTCAGCAGGCGCCTCGTCCCTCCCTGGCGGGCAGACGGGTGGGGACACTAGACAGTGTGAGCGGCACTGTGGGGACGGAGCCCGGGCGAGGGTCGCTGGGGGGGGGGGGGGCTGGGCAGTCTGTGTCGGTGGATGGGCCTCGCAGCGGTGGCCTCGCTGACCCGTCCTGGGTCCACCAGCGAGGGGGTCTCCACTGCCGGCTTTCCTCCAGGCAGGATCGGGACCCCGCCTTTGCTTTCCAGCTCCGGGGGAGAGCCCGGCCCCGCCCCTGCTGCACGACCCTCAACGGCCCACGGCTTTCTGGAAGGCCACAAATCCGACGTGTCAGAGCCACAGAAGGAAGGGGCCACCCGACCCGCCTCGGGCTGCGGGACGAGCCAGGGATCCACCGTGTCCCAGGATCCACTCCTGCTTGGGGTCTACTTCTTCAATAGCCTGGTCTCTCCTGACGACTTCGGGAGATTTACCGCCACCGGGATAGCCCGCCGCTCTCAGGCGGCTCCCTGCACGTTTCCACTCCGACAGGTGCGTGGGGCTCTTTGGGTTGCCCCCTTCACACGTTCTTGGGGCGCGGGGACCTCACCAGCACCTTGCTTGTGCTGAGAGGGCGACCATTGTCACACCTGCCCAAGGTACACGCGCTCGTGTTCTCCGTGAGGGCAGGGCATTCGCTGCAAGTTTCTGACAAAGCATTTGAAGGATTTATAACCGAGATAGAATTTGCATCATCTGCTTGTGGTGGTGAGACGCCAAAAACTAAACAAGGCAAACAGACGAATGACTGTGACATCGCACGCTGTCCTCTCCTCTGCCCGCACCTGCCGAGGGATCACTGCCGGTGCGCGATGGGCGAGAAAACCGGGAACAGAGTCCAGAGTGTGCGTGTGGAAGAGGCGGGACGTTTCTCGGTCCTGGAATCTACACGGGCGCTGTCCACGCGGCGAACAGAGTCTGTGCCCTCCCGGCGGCAACACGCGGCTTTTATAACTTAAAGATGCGCCCAAATGTTTTATGTAAATGCGATCTTCTGATGGATACTGGACAGAGGACAGTGAGCACAATCTAGCCCTTCGCGGCGAAGTCGGCTAATTAGGTGATTATTTTGCTTTATTATAAGGATCAGAAATGCTTTTGAGCACTTGAGGCCGTGCAGATAGGCAGGTTCTGTCCGTCTGTTTCTCCCCAGAATCATGTCCGTATTTTTCTCTTTTATCGTTCTCCCTTCCTCTTCCTCTTTCCTCCCTCCTCCCTTCCTTCCTTCTTTCCCTCCCTCCCTCCCTCCTTCCTTCCCTTCCTCCCTCTTTCCTTCCTTCCTCCCTCCTCCTCCCTTTCTCCCTCCTTTCCTTCCTCCCTCCCTCCTTCCTTCCCTTCCTCCCTCTTTCCTTCCTCCCTCCCTCCTCCTCCTTTTCTCCCTCCCTTCCTTCCTCCCTCCCTCCCTTCCTTCTCTCTTTCCTTCCTTCCTCCCTTCCTCCCTCCCTCCCTTCCTTCCCTTCCTTCCTCCCTTCCTTCCTTCCTCCCTTCCTTCCTTCCTTCCTTCCTTCCTTCCTCCTTCCTCCCTTCTTCCCTTCCTTCCTTCTCTCATTCCTTCCTTCTTTCCTTCCTTCCTCCCTTCCTTCCTCCCTTCCTCCCTCCCTCCCTTCCTCCATCCCTCCCTTCCTTCCCTCCCTTCCTTCCTTCCTTCCTTCCTTCCTTCCTTCCTTCCTTCCTTCCTCCCTTCTTCCCTTCCTTCCTTCTCTCATTCCTTCCTTCTTTCCTTCCTTCCTCCCTTCCTTCCTCCCTTCCTCCCTCCCTCCCTTCCTCCATCCCTCCCTTCCTTCCCTCCCTTCCTTCCTTCCTTCCTTCCTTCCTTCCTTCCTCCCTTCTTCCCTTCCTTCCTTCTCTCATTCCTTCCTTCTTTCCTTCCTTCCTCCCTTCCTCCCTCCCTCCCTGCCTCCCTCCCTCCCTCCCTCCTTCCTTCCTTCCTTCCTCCCTCCCTCCCTCCCTGCACTTCAGCTACTTTAGATCTTTTAAAGAAACTCCTGAGGTACCACTTTCCAGCACCATCAGTGTTCGTCTCTTCTAGTCGAACTGTGCTGACTTGATGCCCGCTGCCCGGGTGAAGGAGGCTTGGACGGCGCGGAATGAAGAGTGTGGACATCACAGCGTCTCCCTCCGTGGCTCCCCCGTTGGCCTGTGTGGGTCCACGCTCCCCAAGCTCCCCAGCACCCGACTCCCGGGTAGCTGAGGGCCCACGATGTGTGTGTTTTCTGCTCTGTCTGGAGTCCTGCAGTGGAGACCCGCTTGCGGTCCCTTCTGCCTTCCGTGTGAGAATGAGTGAAGAGAAGCCCGGTGGCCGTGAAAGTCTGACATTTTGCTTAGGATTCCAGAGCACGTGACGAGAGAGAGAAGGTATCGCCAGATGACACACGGACTTTTCAGGAGCGCGTGCGCACTGTGTCTCGAAAGGAGGGAGCCCTGTATCCTGGGCTCCCCTGTCTGCAAATCACCTTGGGAGCATCTTGGTACAATAAGGTTTCCTTTAATTAACCGAGCGAGTGCAGCGTGAGGGGTGAGCACCCTCCCTCAGAGTTCACGGGCGGCCCTGCAGGTGCGAGGAATAAACGTTCACCTCGTGCCCTCGTGGACCACACTAGACACACTGCCAAGGGGGTGCGTGAACCACACACACAGACACACCCCACACGTGCTCTGCCCCTCACGTGTGCACACGCACACAGATACACATGCACACGTTTCTCTGAACCATTTGAAAGTAGGCTGCCGGCATCGTGGCCACTCACACCTAGACCCTCAACACGTGTCCCTCAGGGAAAAACATCCACGTTCTCCTCCGTAACCTAAGTGTAACGTTAACAAGGAAGGGAGTTAAGACCGTTCCAGCCGTATCATAAAACGCACAGTTCCTTTCACGTCTCCCTCAGTTATCCATAAAGGTTCTTTGTAGATCTTTTAGTGTCTAAAACGTAGCTGAGGCATCAAATCACTTTCCCTTCATTATCCAAAGAACGTCTTCTCCGATAGATGCTACTTTTTCCATTTGTTCTCATCCATGGTTATTTCCTGAATGTTACTTTAGGGGATATTTTCCTTTAACAATTTTGAAACTTTAGATTATAATTTCTACTACCGAGTAAGTGAATAAGTAATGATCTAGATTTTTTTGTAAGACAAATTTTAACGGAGAAGATTTTAGGGGAGGAGCGTGGGAGAGCAGATGAGTCAGGGCACAGGGACCGCCAACCAGGGGGCCGGAGGGGGCCTGCCCTCCGTCCTGTTTCCTGCCTCGGGTCCCCGCCGTCCCCTCCGTCCATCCCTTCCCTTCCCGTGTCTCCTTCCTTCACTCGCATGGTGCAAACATAAATGCAAAAGGAAGAAACAAATGAAGTAAAAACAAAAGAGAAAACTCCACCCTCAGACCCGCCTGTTTACGTACAGTAAAGACTCACGTGAACATTCCTATTCTCTCGTCTACCCTCCTAGAACTTTTATGCAAATACCAGCAAATGTTTCTATGTGTGTTCATATTTCTGCTTCTTTTCTGCTCCTTGCTTTTTATTTGTACGTCCGTTTGTAGAGGGCCTTCCTTCCTCTCTACCCGGCTGCACGGGAAGCAAAGACCCTCTGATCTGAGTGGGGGAGCACACAGCACGGATGTAAATCAGACTGTTTGCGCCTTAATCTTTAGGACAAAGCCTGTGTCGGCTCCTTATGAGCAGTGACGGCAGTAAGTGTGGTTTGCGGAGCTCGGGCTGCGAGCCGGCCCCGGGCGTCACAGGCGGTGCTGGATGCCGTCATCGGCAGCCCCGGCCGTGGCAAGCCGTCCACCTGTGTCACAGGGGACGACACTGTGCCTCTGGCATCTGAGTGGACGCCCCGTCCCGTGCTCTGCAGTCACGCCTCCAGGGGTCAGTCACCACCTCCTTGGTTTGCCCCCACACCCCGTGGCCCTCACAGACACCTGCCCCTTCGTCCCAACCAGCCCTGCCCTGGCTGAGACCCTCAACGACCCCGGACGCCCGACGGTCCCCTTCCAGCCTCACTCTTAACCCACCCTTCACGCACCTTCGTCAAGGGAAGGCCAGACACGTCTCCCCTTAAACTCACCCGCAGTCCCCACGGTCCACAGCGCGTAACCTGAACTCACAGAGTCCAAAGCCTCTCCCCCTTCGCCTCCCTCACCCAGACCACTGGGTCTGAGGCTGGTGCCAAGCGTAGAATACCCCGTCTCCCAGAAAAGTGGGTCGGCAGCCTCCCCCGACAGCCCGGGGGAGTATGGCCCCGGGCGTTAATTCTCCAGGACCCTGTTCTCCAGGACACTTCGAGTCACCCGCTTTGGGGCTGGATTTTCGGCATTATGAGCCACCATTTTATACACGCCATTCTTCCAGACCTTTCACGGTGTGTGGTTAGGTTTTTTTTACCTTTTGGTGTATGTGCACCCCTGTCCACTGAAGGGTTAAACGTGTACAACTTGGTGGCAGAGTTCTAGAATCCATGTTTCGCATCGGTAATGTCTGGCGTGTTGTAGCTGACTCAAAAATGTGTTGCACAAACACACAAAATCACACATTGATGGGAATGAATGATATTTATAATAATTGATTTGACAATTCATTTTATTAAGGAAATAGGCATCTATTTCCTGGAAATGTCAGTTGAGTCTCCTCGCTTCACCTGTGCCTGTGACAAACAGAGGACCGGAAGCCCGAGAAAGCAGAAGGCCACAGCCTAGCGGGACAGCGTCTGCGGACTTATGACCAGGCCCTTCGCGGGACGGTGTGGGCCAGGCAAAGCAAGGGGAGCCCGCGCCGGCTAAGGCTGCACACAAGCAGGGGGTTTGCCGGAAAAGGTCAAGGATGTGCAGTATTTCCTTTAGAGTAGGGCTCCGTGCACATGGCTGGAAAGTCCGTGAAGAATGACTCAAGGGGAAAAGTCAACTCTCCTGCCACCTTTGTGTCCCAGCTAAAAAAAAAAAAAAAGCGTGTGTGTGTGTGTACCTGTGTGTACATGTGTATGTGTGTGTGTACTTCATACTTTTGTTACATAAACGTCGGGACACAACGCAGAGTCTGTACCCACTTATCACACGCACTGACATGCACGAGGGGCTGTTCCACACCCGCTCTGTCTGTATCACAAACACATAATAACGCGTCTTCACACAGCACGAGAACCCGCTCGTTCGCAGACAAGACCAGCGTCGAGCCCGATGCACGGCCAGCGTGTGCGAAGAGCTGGGGTATGAACGAGACACGTCCCTGCGTCAGGACACCCGCGCGCTCAGAATAACAAGCTGACGCCAAAGAACTCTGGGTACAAGACGCCAGGGCGGAGAGGGAAGCCCCTGCCGCGTTTCTGGATTTTTCCTGGCCTTGCTGCCTGCCAACAGCTCTCCCTCTACCAGAGCTCCTTCCAAGAAGTCAGGGAGCCTGGGTCTAGCTGAGCCCTTGCTAATGCTCACCCCCAGGCCCCACAACCGGGGGTCCAGTTGGTGGTGCTGCTCCTCAGGGTGTCACAATCTGGAAAGGAATCAGGGTACATCTGTCTGAAATGTAAAGGCAGCCCACTGCCCACTTCAAAAGAAGTACAGATACTTTACATACTAAAACACCTTCTGTTTCAAGGACGGAATGCAGTGATTTATATCTCATTTAATCCTTGTGATGGTCCTGCTAAGAAGAAACTACGCATTATGCCCCTTTTACTGGTGGGGAAACGGAGGCTCAGATTCCCAGAGTTAAGTACGTCCTCCAAAGTTACAGAGATAGTGTGCTAGGCTTAGGATTTGTTTCCTGCTCTGGTTGCCTCCAACTTTTTACCCAAATTTCTGCCCAACACTGATGACGTGTGAGACCAGCAGACCTCTCTTTGCTTAACTACTTAGGGTGAATCTGCTAGAACATGTCTGTGACTGGTGTTTCTGCCGTTTTCTACCACACATTGTCTCCTGTTCTGATCTATTCTGAAACAATTTATGAATTGTCAAAGTGCTGCTTTAAAGATACCTGCATTCTGGCAAATCGTTTCAGTGGGAAAAAATCAATTAATGTTCTGCATTTTACTTAAATGATTTATACTACTAATTCATATCCCAAATAAGGTAGGTTTGAGACACTCATAAAACAGCCCTTTAAAAACATAATCTATGGCGTCATTAAAGTCTTTCTTGAGATTAATCCCTTCATCAAGTTTCTGATGTCAAATCTATGGCAATTTAAAATAATTCTCTTTTGTATTCGGTATTTTATTCTGTGTTCTCTGTATTTTTGGTTTGGAGTTATGGTGTATTTCAGAAGACAGACTGGATGGACACATTTTACCAAATTGTGCGGTTTGCTCTGCCCTGTAGCCCAGCACCTACACTGTGGTGAGGGTTGTATGTAATGGAAATTTGTATAGAATAAAAGCATCGCCGGGTCCCCGACGGATTCTCTCTCCTCTGGCGTTGGGGTTTGACACATAACTCCCTGCGTGTCTAAGTTGGACACCTGTGATTTTACATCCCGTCCAATTTTCAGGAGGACGTAAAGGTATTTCTGGGTGGTCGGGTTGATGTCGGCCTGAAGATACTAGAAACGTTTTCTCTCCTCCAAATCTTTCAGGCGTCGTGTTCTGCCCTGACTTCTCCAGACAGAGCTGCCTGCTGTCCTTGGCCTTCTGGCAGCTTCTGTCCCAGCTCGACCCTGACTACTTGGCTCGCACGGCGGCAACGCGCTCGTCTGTGGAACAACGTGCTGGCGGAGCCTGATTTTTGACACTGTTGTGTGAGTTTGCGAGTAACGAAATTTGAAGAGAGAGTAAGAGTCATGTTCTGTTTTCCAAAAATGATTACTTAGGACATCTCAATTCACGTATTTACTACGGATCGGCAAACTACCGTCTGAGGGCCAAATTCCCTTGCTGCTGATTTTGTGAATGAAGTTTTACAGGGACACGGCCACGCCCATGTGTTCACGGATGGCCTGTGGCGACTCTCCCACAACAATGCTTGTGCTGTACTTGCTCTGGGGACCGTGTGGCCCTCAAAGCCTGGGATGTTTGCTGTCAGGACCTCTGCAGAAAAAATTTGTGCGCCCCCGTCTATGCAATACGATGGTTTCTACGTTTTCACGTTATAGATGATCATGTGAAGATTTATGCTTTGTTTCTGGAAGCTACTGGCGTTGTGCTTCCATTTTGGAATGCTGCACCGTTTATTTCAATCTACCGCTGTATTTCATCACCCAGGGACTCAAGTACTTATGACACACACACAGCAAATACACACTGATGATCCCCTCAAGGCCAGACATTAATCTTTAAAGGACAAGAGAGCGGAGAAGAAACATCCAGGAGCCGCAGAGGGTAAATGCGAGCGTCGCTTTTGCTGTGCACAACTCTTTCACGACGGCTTCATGCGTGTTATCGCCAAAGCTCTGCAGGCAGGAGATGTTGACATTTAGAGAAGACTGAATGAGATTACGTACGTGAAACGCTCCGCTGTGAATCGCGGGAGTGTGGGTGCACTCCTGCTGTTATCACTTCTACCCGATTGGCCTGGAGGCCCCTGGGGACTGTCGGCGGCCACACTCACCTTGCCCCCCAGACCACCAACCCCAGGGCCTGCTGGAACCCCGGAGTCTCCCCATCTGCTCTGAACAAGTCCGACCGCCCACCTGGAAAGCGTGCACCTCTCTCTCAGTGCCCCACGGCCTTCTTCGACTGAGAAGCCCATTCAAAGCCAAGAGCATTGAATGTCAAGATGGACTTCGCTCTGAAAACCAGCCGGCCCCTTTTTGTGTCACTTCGCAAACTCGTGGGGAGGTGGGCGTCGGAACGCTTTATAGGACGCAAATTCGTGGAGAGGTTTGCCGTAGAGGACATGCGTTGATGATCGTCACGTAAGTGTGAACACTTAACTCCGAGCCAGAGACGCCAATTCAGCGAATCCGCATTTAAAGATTAGACCCACACAAAACATTGCATGAAACATTCTTCAACTTATGAGTAAAACTCGGCGGGATTGGACAAAACAGGGTTATGGATACGAAACACCTACGCTTCAGAGCCCGTAACTGACTTTGAAGTCAGCAGGACTTTAACGTTCAGTGTGAGTAGGTTTTTTAAAAGTCTGGGGAAGTGACGATTAAACAACCAGTGGGTGCGGTGGGCTCTTCAGGGAGAGCGAACAGGGGGCAGCCGACAAGACGGAACAACCGAGACCCGCGAAGGCGGCAGCACCCGCTGGGCGGCACACGGACGCATCACCGCAGCGCATGAACCTTAAAAGGCCCGAGTTTCCCCCGTAGAGCGTCCCAAGAGACTACCTCCCCCCCAGAAGCTTCGTGCTCTCCTCCAGCAAAGTCACATGCGCAACACAGACTGGCGAGTGTGGGTACTGAGAAAGTAACACCGGAGCTTTTGACGTCAGCTCCAGGCACACGTTATGGTCATGCCGGCCCCCGGCTTGCACGAGATTCCCGAGGAGAACCTGCTGCCCCGGGCAGCACCCCCTTCCCGCGGGCCAGCCCCCACCCCCAGCTCTCCACACCGCAACTGAGGAACTTTGCAAACCAGTGCTGCAGCGGCTGCGGAATTTCTGGCAACATTCGAAGTGAAGCGTTTCCCTTTGAGGGTCCCAGTCCCACTTCCTCCCCGCCAGCAATCCCCAGGACCCTCCCAGCACCCAGAAGGACGCACAGCCCGTGCCACCCTATACAGTTCTAGTGGCAAGAACAACAAATGCATCATCTAATTTAACTGCAGACGGCTCTTTTCAGCACGAATGGTCTGCTTGGGGGTGATGCACAACGGGACTTCTAACAGCGCCCCCAGCCCCCCGAGGCCAGGAAGCACCAGCCAGCCGGGAAGAGTAGTGTTTCGGGGCGGCGATCGGAGAGGACGCTCACGCACCTGCCCCAGAGCTGCCGCGGCGGGTACCTGCACTGTCGCCCGGGGTGCTCCTTGGATCCGGTCGGCTCCCCCGGAAGGTCAGAGCTCCAGATGTCCTGCCCAGGTGACTTCACCAGGTCTCCTTCGGGTTCATTTTCTAAAGGACAGAACAACACAAGGGCATCACTGACAGGAGAGAGGAGGGGCCGACGGCCGCCTCTCCTTCATGCCGCCCCCCTCACCGCCGAGCACCCCACTTTGAGTATGGAGCTGCTCGCGAGGAGACACCGGTCCATCGTGCCAGCGGCACTGATTGCAAAGGCCGTGCCGGCCGAGCAGAAAATGCTTCTACACGTCTAGTTAGGCCACTTTGAAATCCAAGGTTTTTAACAGTTTTAAATACAACTCTAGGTTTGAAGGTAAAAGTAAGTGCACTTAATATTTAGATTGACCAGTTACCAGCCAATTTGTAAGATTACTGCCTTTTTAACACTTTGGTGCAATTAAGAAACAATTTAATAGGCGAGAACTATTTTGGATGTGTAACTATTTCTTGGAAATAATGGGACTCATTCGTAATGAAACATAGTCTGTTGATGACGAGGACTCTTTCAGATGTCACCTTGATTTTATTTTAGGGGAAGAACCACAAAAGAGATCGTCTGCATTCATGCAAAATTTGAATTTGTGAACTCTCCATCCGGGTTTTCTGCAATATTGTCTCAGGATTGGGAACTCTCGACCATTCTAATTGGCAAAGAAAATACCCAGATCATTTCAAGCATACTGTAAAGAGAGAATTTATTTTGTTGAAAAGAAGACGGACAGAATATCAGAAAGTGGAGAGGGCGAGGTGTCTCAGATTTAAAGCTATTGTTTCTGGTGCAAACCTCTAAATTCCGAGAAGCTCATTAAATCGAGTCTGTGGCAATAACAGAGAAGTGTTAATGGGCATCAGCGAAGTGTGTCAGGCAAATGAGGAGACCCCGAGGGTTCCACACTGCTCACCATCAGCTATTTTCTGCAGCATTACCGTAAACCCTCAAAAACATCCTGTATTTCACTTCCTGTGTGTTACCTCACAATAAAGGAAATATTCAGGGTGCTTGGTGAGTGGGATTTAAAACAAGCTCACACACAATTTCCTATGAAATTCACAGGCAGCCTATAAAATGCAACCATAACAAATGCTATTATTTTCCCTAATAAGAATTGACCAAAACAAACACATAAAGAACAGAATAATTTGGAAATATGCACCTGGAGCTAGAAGGATGTGAAAATTACCCGGGAAAGTCAAGTTTGAAAGATAAAATGAGAGTTAGTATATTTTTCTACGTATCGAAGTCTAGAATCATTAGTTTGAAGTTACTGTGGAACATTTTTAAATGTATTAACCTTTTAGTACACGTTATGATTTGTGGTTTTATTTAGAGCCGTCTATAGCCGTCTATACTGGAGAATCTTTGAGGGGAGTCGTGTGTTTTGTGGTCTTTTCCTGACTGCCCGCACTCAAAACACAGCCAGATACACGTGCACACACACTCACATGCCCACGTAATATACATGCAGGAGATTCTTGTCAACATAGGCTGTTGCTTTTTTTAAAATTTTTTTTAAATGCTTATTTATTTTTGAGAGACAGAAAGACAGAGCGCAAGCAGGGGAGGGGCAGAGAGAGAGAGGGAGACACAGAATCTAAAGCAGGCACCAGGCTCCGAGCCATCAGCACAGAGCCCGATGCGGGGCTCGAACTCACAAGCTGTGAGATCGTGACCTGAGTGGAAGTCGGAAGCTCAACTGACTGAGCCCCCGAGGTGCCCCCAAACTGTTCTTTTATTTACAGTATGATCTGTAAACCTAACTTTTATGTGACCGAGGCAAGTGTCCCCTGAACCTCCGCATACCAGACACAGCCCCTTCTGACCATCTAGATTCAGACGGGAGCCTCCATCCGGGACGTAAGCAGTGTCTTCTGCACTCTGACCTCTACTGCACAGCACTCAGAGCCCTCACCCTTGCAGGACAAGGTGTGAGCCCACACGCGGTGCTCTGCGTCAGGACACCGGGGGCTGCTGAAGACAGATGTGTGCTTAGAGGATATTTACTGCGATTCAGCCTCTGCTATTGTGACTTTCTGAAACCCATGCCTGCCCTTCCCAGCAGATCCTCGTAGGGTGGTTACGCAGAAGCTTGATATGATTGGTGTTGAAATCCTATCACAGTTGTTTAAAATTACAATAATTGGGGCGCCTGGGTGGCTCAGTTGGTCAAGCATCGGGCTGTGGCTCAGGTCACAATCTCATGGTTTGTGGTTTCAAGCCCTGCATCGGGCTCCGTGTCATGCACAGAGCCCGCTTTGGATCCTGTCTCCCTCTCTCTCTGCCCCTCCCCTGCTCACGTGCTCCCTCTTTCTCACTCTCAAAAATAAATAAAACATTTATAAAAACTATATAATGATTATTTTCATGGAATACTAGTGAATATATAGACTGTCATGTTTATGCATTATTTCTAGGTAGGCAAGAGCCCTCCTAGCTAATACTGGTGTGAACGTTTTGGGTTCACTGAACTCTGAAGTTCAGGTTCCTCTCAGACAATGGTAGGGCGGGGCTAAGAATGTCTTTGCTTTATCCCCCGAATACCAAACACCTGGCTTCCCCCGCCTTGCTACGCCACTGGATGTGAACTTCTGGCCGGTGAACCGTTTGCATAAGAAGCGTGCCATTCCCGTTTTGTGCACACGCTACCCTTGTTTATAGAATGGGTTAGGGTTAGGGTTAGTCTACACCTTGGAGTGTCCATTAAGTGGCACCAGGAATCGCCCTACAAGTGCCCTTCTGCCCCGAAGTACTTCTCGGCAGGAGGCCCTGACCTGAACAGGTCTGCCCTTGTGCCCCTCCCCTCCTTGCAATTGCCTCTCCCTGCTCTGTGCACCTGCCCCTCCCCCCACTGCACCTGTCCCTCCCCCCCTTGTGTAACTGTCCCCTCCTCCTGCACCCACCCCTCCCCCTCTCTGTGTACCCGCCCCTCCCCCCTGCACCTGTCCCTCCCCCAAGACTTCCCCAGCAGCGTGCCAGCCCATTGGGTTTGGATGTCCTGTCCCTGCATCAGTGCGTTCCTGAGGTTTCTTAATGTCAAAGAGACCTTCTGATTAACTCAGTTGTGTCTAAATGACACATGCAGGTGTCTCTTTGGCAATCTGAGTCACTGTTACAGGATTATGTACCAGCGGAAATGTCTCTTGCCTTTTCTTCTCCCTAAAATTTCTACGTGAGATTGGTTAAAAAATGAGGGACATGTTTTGACAGACCTCCTCCTCAGACTTACAACACTGCACAATAGGAACCAGACAATTCCTCAGAAGGCAGTTAGGAGTAAATCCTTCTCAGTGAACACACACAGAGGCTCGGGTGAGTCTCCAGGGATGAATCCAAGGGCCCATGGCCTGGTTTTGTTTGCTCGCCCGGACCCACGCTCAACACTCTCTGAAGGAAAGCCTCCCCTTAAAAGGTCTTCTGTGTACTCATAAGATCACGGCACGGCTGTGGCCCCGGTGGGGTCGGCGCTGTCCCCACGTACCCTCTCCGTGGCCTCGAGGCCGCTGATCTTCCACTTGGTCCTCTGCCTCCTCCACACCTGCTAGGGCATCAGAACCCACTACTGGGTCGAGATGAATCAATTGTTTGTATGCGGTGGGTTCTCCATCAGTCTTTCCTGCTTGAATAGAGGAATTATGTTCCCCTTTGTGCCAAATTAAAGATATTTTAGTAAATCCACTCCCTTACTGGTGTTCTTTGTTTTAGAATACGCTCAGCTTCTAGCTCGCCATAAAATTTAGACCATGTCCACTTGTGGTTTCTCAGAGAAAAGAAAAGATCATTTTCGGGAGATACAGGTGGTAAGGAAGACAAGGAAAGAAGAGAAGGTTTATGAGAAAATAAGCAAGCGAGTGAGGATCCATCACGATGAAATGATAGGAAAGCAGGAGAACGTATGCAGAGTTTGAAATCATCTTCTTTCTGTTTTTAATACCTATCACCTCTTCGTCACGTGTTCTCAATCTAAAACGTCACAGATTTGCTCCAAGCCTCTGTTACGTTGAATGTTGCGATGTATTTCCGAGGATTTAGAAGGCCTGAGTCTATGGTTTGTACAAACTTAGTACCTCTGTTGATCCCTCATGCAGCATGGCCCTCAGAACAGGACTTCAACCTCTTCCTCCCCGCAAGGGGCCGCTGATTCCAGCACGTTAACAAACAACAGAACAGAGCATTTGTTTGTAATTTGGAGCTTTTGTGGATAAAAATATCAGGGGTGCCTGGGTGGCTCAGTCAGGTGAGTGTCCAATTCTTGGTTTTGGCTCAAGTCATGACCTCACAGTTTGTGAGTTCAAGTCTCATGCTGTCAACACAGAGCCCGCTTGGGATTCTCTCCCTTCCTCTCTCTCTCTCTCTCTCTCTCTGCCTCTCCCCTGATTGTGCGCCCTCTCTCTTTCTCTCTCTCAAATGAATAAACTTACAAAAACTAAACAAAATGACAACAAAATCGATCTATCACATGCACGGTCTGCCTCTAGCTATCTTCTGATTATGGGTATTCCCAAGCTTAGACCCGTGTCTGAAGCCATTGATTCTCAAGACTAACACTGGGAAGGAAACTCGTTTCCTACTGTGGGCTTTTAGCGAGGGCCAGCAGGACCCCCGAGGACGACGATATGGTTTTAGTGGGTTTACTTTTCTGCGGTGTGGTGATAGGGAGTGAGCAGGACTCAGGCTTCCGTGGCGGTGACAGGAACACCTTGCCCTCCGGAATTGGTCCGTGTGTGTAATAATCTAACACGCACGTGCCCCAGCCTGACAATTACTGCTCCCCGTAGCCGCCAAATATGTTTTAGTCACATGTGTGCGCAGATGCACGTATGACTGTTCGGTGCAGAATTGCGTATAACCAAAAACAAAACTGTCAGTGGTGGGTTGGTTCGATTGTATAAACAACCAATCGGATTGGCCAGTATGGTTGATGGCACAGGGTCACTGTAGGTCAGTGTTAACAGCATGGTGCAGAGTAACAGGTACTGTTAACCTCACGTGTGCACATCAGTAACCTGATACCATACTCCATGTTTACATACACACACACGTCAATGGGCAGAACAATTTGGAGCAGTTACAACAGACCCACGGCTAGCAGGGACCGTTTTTGGAAAAAAGGGTGGGATTTTGAGGACTAAGGAGGATTTTCACTTTTTATCTTAAATCCTAATGTTTAATGTTCATCTTAATTGTTTGACGTTTTATTGGAAAACGCACTCATGTAACATTTATGCAACCGAAAAACCCCCCAAAATATTATTTTTCTTATATCTGTTAGTATTTTTGAAAGTTGTGTATCGATTGCCATAAAAAATGATTAGTAAATTCAGGTTAAAAAACTGTACTTCCAAGATCACATAATAATTACGAGCAACTTGAACTCCCCCCAAACCAAACCATTCACTGCTTCCCACTGTATTTATAACTGGTTCTGGGATCTGCTGACTGTTTACACACCAATAAACAATGCTACAAGGAAATCACATTTAGGTCCAATTAGATCATTCAAGCTCATTAGAAAAATTCTTCCAAATTAAGCAAAATGTTATAGAAAAGCAATTAAATATGGAGGCAATTAAAACAAAGGCCAATCAGTGCCACATCAGGGAGGAGAGGGCTGCTTCTGACACCCAGCGCCACCCCCCAGAGCCCGTCCGCCAGCGGCCACTTCCCGGATCCCCTCCTCCGGCGTCCCTCCCCTGGCAGCCATCCTCTGGCAGTCATCCCCCTGCAGCCATTCCCTGGCGGCCACCCCCACCCCCCAGCGGTGCTCTCTACCTGGTCAGGTCAGCCCAGCTTGTGGCCACTGGTGCAGAATGAAAATCTGTTGGGGCACCGCCCCAACAACAAACATATCAAGCTAGAATGGCTTTTGGAGTCAGTGGACACGAGAACTGAAAGTAACCTTAAGGATCCTGTAGCCAAGTCAAAACCCTCTATTTCTAGACTTGGGTGTGACATCTGGAAAAGCTGAAGGATTTGCCCAGGTTTCTGGAAAGTAAGAGCTGGTCCAGGTAAAGGCCCCAGGTGGACGGTTCCCAGTTCCCTTCCCCAACTATGTGAGAGTTGTTCTAGAGGGATCTAAGACTTAATTTCCATTCCTTTTTTAATGATCCCAAGCTTGAGGGGTCAGAGGGTATAGATGAATAACTTAAAAAAAAACTTTTTAAAAAATTTTTATTTATTTTTGAGAGAGAGACAGAGTGTGAGTGGGGGAGGAGCAGAGAGAGAGGGAGACACAGAATCTGAAACAGGCTCCAAGTTCTGAGCTGTCAGCACAGAGCCCGATGCGGGGCTCAAACCCACGAACCACGAGATCATGACCTGAGCTGAAGTCAGACGCTTACTGACTGAGCCACCCGGGCACCCCTAGATGAATAACTTTTAATGCAAAGTATGAGTGGAGACCAGCCTCAGCCACAGAGCGGTATCTTGGGTCTGGAGTTCACAACCTGCAGCCATTACTTTGTCTAGGAGCCACCGTATGTGAGTTTGGGATATCGGGAATGAACCCTCAAGGGCACACCTCTGGCAGGCAGCTGTAGGATTTGGCCCCAGAAGTGGTAACCTCCATCCACTAAGGCTTTCAGGCTTATTTTCTTTGACTTCGGTGAAACAAGTGATTCTCACTGAAACCAAAGCCTTTCAAGAGGCAATGCCCGACAAACCTCAACATCACCTGCCATCCTTCTCTCCAGGGAACCCCCTTGCCCCCCCATGCCAATTACCCTCAGCTGAGTTCACCACCCCACCTGCCTCCCTAATCCTGCTCCTCCTTCCACCTGGGGCAAGAATCTTCAAACTCTATCTCCTGTGATGCCATATCACTGCTCAGCAGTAAACCAACTCAACAATAATGATGGTTACTATTGTCATCGTAACGTCCTCCACGCGTGTCACAATATATAGTTAGGTGTTTCACACGCAAACTTGTAAACTGTGCCCACTGCGAGTGAGGACTCTGAAGTTAGAGGCATTGCCCCCGGTGGTTAGAGGTGGGGCTGCAAATGCAAACCTTCCCCTTGGCCTGTGAGGCCGGTTATGACTGTCTCTTGAGCCTAAGTCTCACTACTGCCCGTGGGACCTTTTGTCTAAGACCTTTTCTCTGTGTCCCTTGAATTCAGAGGCTACTTTCTCCCTTCTGCTCACACCATCATCCCCTCTATTTAAATATCAAAGACTTTCCAACGCTCTTATCAAATCCCACCATTTAGCTGTTCAGAGCCTTCCCAGGTCACTCCAGCCCTCGGTGGGCCACATACTCTGAATCGCCACAGGGCCACCCTTCAGCCAATTGCCATAGGTCACAGACCAGGAGCATCCGTGGTACACACCTGTCACCTGACATCACCCTCATGCTCCTTGAGCTTTGCTGCTGCTGTTACTGTCGTAAAATGTGGTGAGTGTCTTGAGGGCAGGGATTGTATTCTCTTTGCCTTTATATCACCAGAGGCCGAGAGGGGATTCCTTAAAGGAATGAACGTTAATAACACGTTTACTCAGGATGTCTACAGAAGATATTTACTCTTCCGTGGATCCCTCATGGTGTCCAGCACTGGACCCGGCACATGTTGGAGACTCCTCAATAGTTACTGATCAACTGGAAAAATTAAGACATTTGACCCAGTCTGTTTGGGCTGCTACAATAAAACACCATTTTCTGGGTGCCCTATGGACAAGAGAACCTTGTTTCTCATTCTGGAGGCTGGAAGTCGGAGATCAGGACATGGGCAGGATCGGGTGAGAGCCCTCGTCCGGGTCGCAGACTTCTTGCCGTGTCCTCACACGGGAGGTAGGCGGAGGGGGCTCTCTGGAGTCACAAGGGCACTAGCCCAATTCATGGCCTCACTCTCAGGACCGCGTGATCACCTCCAAAGGGCCACCTCCAAATGTCACCACCCAGGCAATTAGATTTTGACTTATGAACTTTAGGGGGACACGGACGTTCAGACCATAGCACCACCCTTCAGAAGATGGACAGGTTGTTCAGGAAAGACAAGGCTCCATCCAGACCTGTTTGAAGCAGTCATCTGCCTTCTGAATACAGGTGGCCAGGAGGTAACATGACGAACAGGTATGGCACGCTCAGGTGAATAGTCCTCACTCCCGTTGTTTCTGAGACACGGCGATGCCATGCAGTGAATCATGCCGTTAATTGCTCAGTGAACTCCACCAAATTTGCAGGGGACCCTTGGGTAGAAAGTCAGCAGCAAGCCCCCTCTTGGAATACCTATAATTACTGTCTGTCAAGGTTGTGATTGTAGATTGTGACTTAAATATGTTATTAGTTCAACTTAAACCAAGCCATCCTGTTCCAACCAGAAAATTCTCACACTAAGGGGCGTGGGCACATTCAGCGACCTTCCTTTGTGACAGACTGCTGAGTAGAAATGCTTTGTCTTCCCAAGATGAAATGCCAAGGATGGGGTAGGATTCATGGCTCTCTGAAGCTCACAGGCGATCACTGACAAGGAGCTCACAGGAAGGTGTGAGCTGAGAAGTGGGATTCCTCTGTGCACGTATATCCTCCAACCAGCTGCTCCCCAAGTGGGGGAAAAGACCTTCCCAAGAAGTAAACTATTGACCCCACACCAAAAGCATCTACACAGCGAAGGAAACCAGCAACAAAATGAACAGGCAGCCTATTGAATGGGAGAAGGTATTTGCAAAGGACTTATCTGTAAGGGGTTAAAATCCAAAACATATAAAGAACTTCTGCAACTCAACCCCAAAAAACAAATAATTCAATTAAAAATGGGCAGAGGACCTCAATGTGAATTTTCCGAAGAGGACGCACAGATGGCCCAGTACACACAAGCAAAGACCCCCCACGGCGCTCATCATCAGGGAAATACGATCAATCAAATGGATCTCAAACACGTTGAGATACCACCTCACACCCGTCAGAATGGCTAAAATTAACACAGGAAACAACAAGTGTTGGTGAGGATGTGGAGAAAGGACTCTTGTGCACTGTTGGTGGGAATGCAAACTGGTGCAGCCCCTCTGGAGAACAGTGTGGAGGTTCCCCAAAAAGTTAAAACCAGAACTGCCCTTTGGTCCAGTGATCACCCCCAAAAATACAAAAATACTGATTTCAAGAGGTACATGCACCCCTCTGTTTATAGCAGCGTCAGTTACAGTCGCCAAAATGTGGAAACAGCCCAAGTGTCCATCGCCTCAGGAATGGAGAAAGAAGGTGCGGCACATTCAATGGAACGTTACTCAGCCGTATAAAGAAGGTCTCGCCATTTGCAGCAACGTGGATGGACCTAGAGGGTTTGATGCTGAGTGAAATAAGTTAAAGACAAATACCACACGATTTCGCTCATATGTGGAATTTAAGAAACAAAACAAAGAAAAAAGACACAAACACACAACAGCCACGAAAGACAAACGCTTGAACGCAAGGAATGAACTGGTGGTTGCTGGAGGGAAAGTGGGTGGGGGATGGGTGAGAGAGCTGACGGGGATTAAGAGGCACAAACTCAGTTTCGGAAGGAGCAAGTGGTGGACAGGAAAAGCACAGCACAGGCCACACAGCCGCTAAGATCACCAACACTTTGGCGACACTTGGCGACTCCCGTTACCACGACGCCGAGTGGTGTGCAGGATTGTTGAAAGACAACATCGCACGCCTGGAACAGTGCAACGCTGTGGGGTAAGCGTCCTTCACATAAAAATAAATAATAATAGAAAATTCGTAAAAGAGAAAAAGAAATGGGTGTGAGGGGTCTGGGAAGGACCTTAACCTCACACAGACCTGCACCCACGTCTACCCCCACCCCCCTGCACTGGACACCCCTCCCTGGAGCATTAATTTGTCTTTATTTTTAAGACTGTGTGTTTGTAAAGTACGGATGACCCTGAGATAGCTAATAGTTGGTCACTGTGGGTTCAAAGGCGACCGACTTTCACGCAGCAAAGAGGACGGCTGAGTGACCCTGGGCCGCCGTCTCTTCTTTCCCGGCTCTCTCTGTCTCACACGCTCTACTTTTCCGTCTCTGTCCTGCAGAAGGGAGCGCCAGGAGGGGGCGATGATGAGGATGTGGTACGGGACTTAGGGACAGTCCCGGATTTATCGAAGTGTGGCAGGTGTGTTTCGGGCATCCAACCAGAGAGACCTGCTCCCTTCTGCATCTGGGGACTGTGTGTTGTTGAAATCTCCCCTGCACCCCGCGGGAGGAGGAGGGCTCGGGAGCCCCTGGCTGAGACAGCAGGAAAAGCAGCACAGGACCAGCTCGGCCCCAGCTGCCGGAGGGGAGACCAGACCGGGAGACGTAGAGTTCAGGAGCCAGGCCCGCGCAGGGGGGAGTGGGGGAGGCGGGCTCGGGGGGGCCGGAGGAGAGAGGGCCTGTGGCAGGCATCAGTGCCCATCACAAGCACCACAATGGAGATGCACGCGGGGCTGGGAGGGGCGTGGGCGCCGTGAGCTAAGGACAGGGGACACTGGGGACACAGAAGCACGGGGCGATGGAAGGGAACGTGTATGTGGACACTAAGTTCCAAGGGGTCTGTATCTCACCCTGGGCCACGGGGAACCACCGCAGGCCTCCCACAGGGAAGGACAGTTTTAGAAAAGCGGCGGTAAGCCGAGAGAAGCATGCAGGGAAGACGCGGGGCCAGGGCTGGGAGTGCACGGAGAGGCCCCCCAGCGCTGGGAGGGACCCTGGCCTCAGGGTGCCGCGCAGCTGCCACGGGCCGGGACGCAGGGCCCGCTGACCTCCACCTCGGGCCTTGTGACCCACTGCGTCTTCGCCGTTCTCCTAGGGGTGTGAACGGAAAAGCTCCTGGTTCGCAAGGCTGGAGCCTAGAAGAGAACTACTCTGGATTTTTGAGATTACCCTGCATCTGATGGCCCCGCCAGGTAACAAAGAAGGTTCTCAGTGAGATAAGGTAAAAGATCAGTATTTCTAGAAAAAATAGCTTGGAAACATAGTGAAAACCTGTAGAAATGGGCAAAGATAAAATTCCTTTTTCATAAATTTTAATTTAAAAATGTCTATAGATATTATATCTTCAGTTGATAATATCCTCTTGTGGCAGAAAGTAAGGAAGAGAGCAAAAGAGAAGGAAATAAGGAAGTGGCTGGGGGGAAGCAGGGGTGGGGGAAGGGGGAAGAGGGAGGGAGGGAAGTAATCTGAACAGTGCGGATCAGGCTAACGTGGTCCACGGTTTGGAAATTTGGAAACACTGCTAACACCTACCTACAGGAGAGTCACAAATGCATCATAAGGTTTTGATATCAAACATACAGTCAGAAGCAACGATCGACACGGCGAGAGCAAAGTGGACCAGGACAGCCAGTCACACAAGTGGGAGAAGGCTCGGGGCTGCCGATGACGGCCGGCAGAGTGTGGACGGAAGCACAGGCCTGTACCCCACAGGTGTTTGCTTTACACGAAGGCACATCTTACATGTAAAAGTCATGCGATGGTGACTTGAGGTGGCGAAGTGTTATGTCTTTAAATTAAAAAAAAAAAAGAGAGAGAATGTTCCATGGGATGATTTTATCAATAGAAAATCTCCCAACAGAAATATCCTGATTGTGGGAATGCAAGCTGGTGCAGCCACTCTGGAGAACAGTATGGAGGGTCCTCAAAAAACTAAAAATAGAACCACCCTACGACCCAGCATTTATCCACGGGATACAGGTGTGCTGTTTTGAAGGGGCACATGCACCCCCATGTTTATAGCAGCACTATCGACAGTAGCCAAAGTATGGAAAGAGCCCAAATGTCCCTCGATGGATGAATGGATAAAGAAGATGTGGTCTATAGATACAATGGAGCATTACCCGGCAATCAAAAAGAAGGAAATCTTGCCATTTGCAAGTACGTGGATGGAACCAGAGGCTATTATGCTAAGCGAAATTAATCAGTTAGAGAAAGACAAATATCATCTGACTTCACTCATAACGAGAACTTTAAGACACAGAACAGATGAACATAAGGGAAGGGAAACAAAAATCATATAAAAATAGGGAGGGGGACAAAACAGAAGAGACTCATAAATATGGAGAACATGCACAGGGTTGCTGGAGGGGTTGTGGGAGGCGGGACGGGCTAAATGGGGGAGGGGCACTAGGAATCTACTCCTGAAATCATTGTTGCACTAGATGCTAGCTAATTTGGATGTAAATTAAAAAAATTTAAAATGAAAAAGAATCACGAGAAAAAACAACAACGAAACATCCTGGTTGCAGTTTTCCCAGACCCAGATGCACATCTGGAGACGTCCGGATCCCAGCCTGCACCTGCTGGAGGCACCTTGGGCAGACGGGAAACCCCCCCAACCCCCGGCGTGGGCGGGCCGCCCCTGAGCAGGTCGTGGGGACAAAGGCCTGCGCTCTTGCTGTGACAACACAGTCCCCCAGCCCTTGATCTGTGATTACAGGAAACAGCGCTCAGACCTGAGCTTGGCAGTGGTCCCTGAGGGACCGTGGTGACAGACCCCTAGCTCAGTGTTTTCATGCGAGGCTCTGGACGCAGACATTGGGGGCACAGCCCACCGTTCACCACCTGGTGACTGTGAGCGAGCTCCACCGCCTCTCTGGGCTTCAGTTTTGTCACCTGCAGGATAGGGACAGTGTTAGTAGTCGTCTCTACCTTAGAAGGGCTATCAGGAAGACTGGGCTAGCACAGCCCCAGCACTGAGGACAGGCCTGCCATATTGTCAGCCCTGCTGATGGTCAGTCAACAACCATCCCATAAACATCCAAGACCCTTTTCTAGCCTGTTCCGCTCTCAGTGGGCTCAGGCAGCTATCACAGAAGCACGGGAGACGGGCGGCTCACCCAGCCATCCTGTGGGTGCACCCTCATGGGGGAGGGGTCCAAGGGGAAGCAAACTGTCCTGTCTCCTCCTCACATGGTCCCGCCCCCAGGACCTCAGGACCTCCTGGAGGCCCGGCTCTGAACACCTGAACACTGGGGCTGGGTTTTCAGTACATAAAATTCAGGGGACACAGACATTCCGTCCCCAGCCCCCCTGACAGGTGTGCCACTCATACTTGTCTCTGTGACTCCTTATAAAAATATGACCTTTAAAAACTAATGATAGCAAGGGGATTGCAGGTAAGTGGGGATTGGGGCATTTTTAACACATGGAGTTTATATAATATCTACGCATCATTTAACATTTTCTAGTCACTCGTATGCTTTTTTCCTTCCTTGTTTTTTAAAAGCTCCGTACAAAAATTAATGACTCACAATAAATTGTATCGTGTGCAAACAAACATATCCAACCGATTGGCGCCCACGTGTGGGAGGGATGCACTCTGGGCCTTCCTGAATCCCACATTCCTTACTGGAAGGTGATTTTCATCATCCCTTAGCCCAGATCGTGCATACACGGCCAAAGAAACGTGGATCTGATGGACAGACGATGGGGCAAACCCTAGGAACCTGTCTTGGGAATTTGTCCCCAGCTTATTTCCCTCCTGCTCACAGGCAGCTGGCCCTCCTGCAGCAACAGTGTGGTGACTCCACTTCCCCGGGCCCCGCGTCCTATGCTGCGTTCTAGAAGGGGGATCCGCAGTTCTACGGATCTCCCTTCCTCACTTGTACACTTGCTAACACTTCACACGATGTTGTTTTAAACATCACAGAATCGAAATCTGTAAGAAACAGATTGTTATAAAATTCTGCCATGAACAACTAGACCGTTCCATCGAATCTGAGATACTGTAAAACGCACACCACGAATGAGTCCTGGCAACGGTAGGGGGAACGGAGCCCCCCGCTTGCCCGTGCTAGCTGGAGAAAAGATCTCAACTCAAGCAGGTCCAACCCGTGGTGATGGTCTTCCTACCAAAACAAGTTAGCGAAGGCGGCCTTCTGCCTGTGCACATCCCAGTATTCGAATGTTCAGACTGTTGGGTTAAAATAATCGGGGGCCTCTCTGACCACTCCGGGGGAGGGAAAGGCAGGCAGTCGAAAGTGATTTGGTTCCTTTTTCCATCAACTCATAGGCAAATCCAATAGGAAAAAGAAAAGGAAAAACACCAACCGTGTGCAAGTAGCCAACCTCAGTGATTGCACAAAGGAGGACACGTCCAGGGGAATGGGCTGACTGGATTAATAGGTAAATGTCTACGCACAGCCAGGCCCCGAAGCCCCGCTTCTTCAGGAAAGGGGACTAAGCCGACCCCTGGCCAGGTAGAGAGTCTCCCGGTGGCCATGTCACTGCCCTGGAGCACTGCTGGCCTGCGGGGGTCTCGGGGGCAGGGAGGAGCGAGGACCGTGGGCTCTGAGGACTGGTCTGCAGGTGCCTGTAGCAGCATGACGGTGCCTGAGCAGGGGCCTGCTGGAGGATGTTCCCCACGGCCCTTTGCTTCCTGCCAGGTGACCTCCGTCAACCACCCCCTACTTTTGATGTGTAAAGCGGGTGAACGGTTTCAGACCTCATTCTGTGTCTTCACCTTCTGTTGAGAAACAAACACGTCTGTCAAAATGCTCTCTTATACTTTCCTGTAACTAATTTCCAAGTCTGTTCGGATAATAAGAAACGAAAAACTTGACTAAATACATTTTGGGTAAATTTGCATGAAAATGAGCCAGATGCAGGACAATGATCTCTATGGAGCGAAGGTGACAGGAGATACTGGGGCTCCCGCTTTCTGGCGCTGTTTCTTATGGACTCTATGGTCCTGGACAAATATACAAAGATTCCACCTCCGTGGGCAACTGTTTTCACGTATAAATACCAAGTTCAGCCAGATGACCTCTATGGCCCTACCAGCTCTGAGTTACAGGAGACTCTGATTAAAATATTTCTTTTTTTTAAATTCTACTCTTTGTTTTAAAGTTTATTTATTTATTCTGAAAGAGACAGAGGTAGCACAAGTCGGGGAGGGGCAGAGGGAGAGAGAGAGAGAGAGAGACAGAGAGAGAATCCCAAGCTGGGTCCACACTGTCAGCACAGAGCCCGATGCGGGGCTCGAACTCACAAACCGTGAGATCATGACCTGAGCTGAAACTAAGAGTCAAATGCTTAACTGACTGAGCCACCCAGGTGCCTCTAGAACATTCCTTTAAATAGTGAATTCAGATACACCTCATGGGATTTGATTATGACGCTTTAAGGTTGCACACAGCTTTTACCCAATGCACCCACAGACATAAAAAGTAACTGTATCATCTCATGGAAACAAAGTCCCTTTTGTTTATTTTGAATTTGCATTTGATCCATCCCCCCACCCCCTGCCCTTTTGAGAAACAGAAAACAGAGAACTTAAAGAAAGCGTTACACAGCCTGGCCTTAACGGACCCAGAGAGCCAGTCACTGTCCCAAAACCAGCCTTTTTGGGCTGAAGATTAGCCGACTGCGGGCACCGACCCTCCGTGTGGAAGCAAATGTCAGAGGAGAGGCTGATATTTGGCCGTGGGCTCCCGCTCTCTCCCAGACATTTGCTAAATCCACGTTTGGTGAACGTCCCCAGCCATCAATCCCGCCGGCTCCCTCTGGGCCCGCATGGAAATGTCATCTGCCAGGCCCGCAATCAGAGCGGCTGCGATCCCGGCTCAGTGCGGACTGGATGGAATCCAGGTGAGAGAGGACGCAGTCAGGCCCGGGGATGGGGGAGCAAAGCCATTTTCTCTCCTTTGCCGTCCACACGGCCATCAGGCCTTAATCACCAGGGGAGGGAGGGCTGGCTGCCACAAGCCTGCTTAGTCCCCAGCTCAGCTCTGAGCCGGCCTGCACGGAAGGGCCTCAGGGAGTGGGCACAGGCCTGGGGAGGGGACAGGCGGGAAGGAGCCACGGGGGCAGGGGGGCAAGCTGTAGGGAGTAAAAATAAGCTGGGAAGAGGGTGGGGCCCAACACCTGAGCGCCAGCTCGACAGAAGTCACACAGCTCCCTGGGCGCCTCTGAGTCAACTCACCGGACGCCTTCGCTCTGGCCAGAAACGTTTGGTCCCATGACACTCCCTGGTCTCCCCCAAAAGTCCTTCTTTTCGAACAACATTCCCCAAAGATCCTCCCTAACAGAATATACGGAATACGTTCCACTCTCATTCACAAAGTGTTATAATCAATTTAAGAGTATTCTAAAACAAGTTTCCAAATGATCTCTCTCTGGGTCATATGCAGATATTTTATATTAAATACACATCTATTTGCTTGTGTCTATATTAAAATATCAAAAGTTCAATTCACAATATCCTCTAGAGGCTGGCATGTTAACATTTAATTGTAAGCCTAATTGTCTTTGAATAAAGCCTGTGCGTTAAAAATAAACGTACTATTTACTAGTAAGAATCACACACACACACACACACACACACACACCTTTCCCATATCAAATACCTGTAATTATGTATGAGCTACACACAAAATTGCACTTTCCTCAGTATTGCTAAAATTTCATTGTAGTGTGGACCGCTGCACAACAGAACATGATTAGAATGGTTTCGTTTAAAGTTCTTTTTAAACAATGTTTGTTTATTTATTTTGAGAGAGAGAGAGAGAGGAGGGGAGGGACAGAGAGAGAGAGGGAGAGAGAAAATCCCAAGTAGGCTCTACGCTGACAGCAGGGAGCTGGACGCGGGGCTCGAACCCACGAACCGTGAGATCATGACCTGAGCTGAAACCAAGAGTCAGATGCTTAACCGACTGAGCCCCCCGGGCGCCCCCGTTTTGTTTAAAGTTCTAAGAAAGACAGTGCGTGGGGGTCGGTCACCGGGACGCGGGAGGGAGGGCACCACCAAGCTGGTGGGGCCCCCGCTGCTCACCCTGGGCCGACCCAGGAAGGGGCATGAACCACAGATGTATGTGGGTGCAGACCAGTCGTGCACGAGCCTTTGTGGTGCTTAAAGCACCGAATCATCCACGTGAGGGAGCCCACAGTTCCTGAGCTATCGTAAAGGGCTTAGAAAATAAGCCCTCCGTGGGGCTGAAGGAGGCGGGGACGTGATGGGGGCCCCTCCCCTCCCTCTCGGCCAGGCCTTCTCCTGGGACCTGTCGGGGGCGGGGAGGGGTGCTCACGCTCTTAGCCTTTCGCTCATGAGGGGCAGTGGGGGTTTCAGAGAACCGCGAAGAAGAAGCTGGCCGCATTCCAGGCGGGCCAAAGTTGTGAGCGACGCGGCATTTGACATCCACCTCCAAGGCAAAATTGAAACGCTAAAGCTTTGTCCTGCTCATCCGTCACCAGCCTCCCCAGCACCCTGGGTAACCGGGGGCCTAGGAAGTGCAGTCTCTTCACAGACTGTCTACATGTGCCCCCAAGTGAACATCTGAAACCACAACAAGAGAAAATCAATTTACTGCCCCCAACCGGTTTCTCCATATCCACTTCCTCCAATCTACCCTGCGCCCCCAGCAAGGCGATCTTATTAAAAATCAAATTGGACTAGGCCATCCTCCCACTCAGAACCCACAGAGTCTCCTGGGAACTGACACTTCTCACCCCTGCCAGCCTTGACATTCCCCAGCACAGCAGTTCTCAAAGTAGGTTCAAGGAGCTCATTCATGTTGCCTCGGGGCCTTTGCACATGCTGTGTATTCTGTCAAGAACACCTACCCCATGCCTAAAGGTTCACCCTCTCTACCGTAAGGGCTAATGCCTCATCTTCTGTATCAGCCTTGCAATTTTCCTTTTTTGGGACCCTGACTTTAAATTTTCCCAATTGTTTGTTACTTCCCTTCTCTTATGGAAAAAAAATTCTGGAAGCACAGGACCCATCTGCCTGTTCCCTGGTATCTTTGCAGTGTCCACTGCACAGTGAAGGCCTGAAATGTGAGTGGGCAGGTACGTGAAGGAGACGTGGGTCTGTCGCATCTCAACAGATGTTTTCAGGCTTCTTTGTACATATTCAAGTGCATAGCAGCTTCCTATTGGCCGAAATGCTTCAGGTGAGGTCTTCCTGGAAACTGGAGACCGAACACGGTTATGTCATTTTGTGGGATACTTTTGGAGACCCCGGGAATTGAGGAGATATTCCCTTTGGTGGAATAGTCCAAATAGTCCAAAGGAGATAGTCCAAAAACCTAGTGCATCTCAGACCCGAGAACCTAGCACATCTTAGAACCTGGCACGTCTCAGACCCGAGAACCTGGTGCATTCAAGGCCCTGTCAGGTGGCAGGCTACGAAGGCAAGGAGAAGACAGGATAAAACTAACAACGCAGATCTGAACTTTTCTAGGAAATGCCATCTGCTTTCCATTGGGATCCGAGACCCTAGGAAAATGTCAGAGCCGTATCACTTACATAGAATACGTGAGTTCATTCTGTGATGCACGTTTTAGTCTAACTAAACAAGTGAGGTGCCCACCCAAAGCCCTCCCTGCTCATACAGCAGGATGCTGAACATTCTGCCCACAGTAGAAGACTTTCACTTCCCTGGGGTAGGAAACAGCTGGGCCGGGAGAGATGCTGCTGCTGTGGGCCTGGCGGGGGAGGGTGGGGCCGCTCACAGCAGTTTGAGGAGAACCGGGTCATCGCCCCGCATCGGTACACGCGTGCAAGCCCAGATTTGTGCAAATAAACAGAAGCTCAGGCCCCCCTCGAGATGTAGATGCAGGAGGACAGAGCCTTTTGTGGGCGTCTAGACAGCATCTTCTGAGTTTGTCCCCCAACACCTCATTCCTCACTCCTCACCCTTCCAAGCAGGAGAGGACGTGGGCAAGATTAGCCCAGGTTTCAGGAGGTCAGTTATTCCATACCCATCAAAGATGGCGGAGGACGCCGCACGCACGCAGCGGGCCCTGTCCCCTCCTCCCCCGGAGGTTTCTTCAAGCCCTTCCTTTACCAGACACCGTGCTCGTCCCTGCAGACGAGGCAGCACACAAGAACGGCTGGAGTCCCCGCCTGGAGGTAAGTCACAGCCCGTGAATCCCACTCTATGTGGAAATCCGACCCTCTCTGGAGACCCGAGTGGAGGCATCCTGGTTTTACGCCCCGTGCAGCTGTGTACTCCGCTGACAGGTCTCCGTGCATTTCAAGTCTCTGAAATACTAAGGGCGGCCTTGAAGGAGCCTCTACTCTGCTATAAACACACGCCAGAGAAATTAATTCAATGCGGGCACACTGGGGCGTGGTCTAGTAGGGGACACGTGGTCCCAACTCAACCCTCCACTCTAGCACCAAGAGCAGCTGTAATGAGCAGCGAAGTAACACATGGAATGTTCTAGAAGAATGACGCAAAATCCCCGTTAGGGCCTGTGCTTCTGTTTTCTTCACGCTTTTAGCCGGGTTACTTGTTAGTCCTGAACCTGCTGGTGCGCACGGTACCCAGAGGCGCCTGCTGGTCCTGCCAGTGGGTGGCGATCATCAGAGACTTAGCTTTGATCCAGAAGCTGTTTGGATCGAATACCTCGTGGGTCATCTCTATTCCATCTCATTTGAGTTTGAACTGATCCTAGCAGAGCACAAGCCCTGCCCAGCCATCTCCATCATTCTCCACTGTGCAGGAACAACTCTCTTTTGCGGGGGGAGCCCTCAGGTCTGGGATAGGGTGATGTTTTCTGCAGCCCCAGTCAGAGCAGGGTCAGGCCGGCAGTGAGGCCCCTCCCCTGGGAAGCTGAGTCAGTTGGCTCGAGAGTCAGCAAGTCAACAAGACGTGTCCAGTGTCTGGACCGGAAAATCACTTTATCTCTCCGGACTTTGAAAATGAAAAAGCAACACGTTGCCAAAAATATTTGCTAATTAAGGATCACCAGGGGCACCTGTGTGGCTCGGGCAGTCGAGCGTCTGACTCTTGATTCAGCCCAGGTCATGATCTCACGGCTCGTGGGATCCAGCCCTGCATTGGGTTCCGCGCTGACAGCCGGAGTCTGCTTGGGATTCTCTCTTTCTGTCTGCCTCTCTCTCTCTCTCCCTCCCTCTCTGTTTGCCCCTCCTTCACTCCTCACTCTCTCTTTCTCCTAAAAAAAAATCACAAAAATCCTTACATGTTTGAAAACATAGTGAAATGATGTGCCCTGCCGTCAGAATGCTGGCCGCCCCATGTGGGTGCACGTGGTCCATTGTAGCTCAAATATTTTGTCCTTTTAACTTCATTAAATAAGGCGAATGCACGCGGCTTGCCCTCCACGTTCGCATCTGTGACACGCTGGAGTGTGGTATCACTCCATTTTCGGTCCGGAACATCCCACACGATCCATAAGCCAATCTTTGGTACCTGGCAAGTTCTGAGAAGAACTAAAAGAGGAAAATTAAAACCAACTAATGGTCCATCTGGTGCCCTGTTACACGATTCTGTGACTGAGTCAGGTCTGGAGGGTGGAGCAGAGTCGACTGGACAGATGCGTGGATCCGGGTGGGGGGTGGCGGATTTCGGGGTTGTAGCGGCACCGCCCCGTCTGGGTTGCGTTTGAGCCAGAGGGATCTCGGACTAGAGCAGCCTACAGTTACGTTGTGTAGTTATAACTTTAAGGGAAAGGCTGGAATGTTACCTGTGTATAAGATGACACATAACAGAAATTGTACTTTAGCTCTTTTTAAGAGTTACTTTTAATGTTTCTTTTTGAGAGAGAGAGAGGGACAGAGACAGAGCATGAGCAGGGGAGGGGCAGAGAGAGAGAGGGGGAGACACAGAATCCGAAGCGGGCTCCAGGCTCCGAGCCGTCAGCACAGAGCCCGACGCGGGGCTCGAACTCACAGGCTGTGAGATCATGACCTGAGCTGAAGTCGGACGCTTAACCGACTGAGCCACCCAGGCGCCCCACTGTTTACTTATTTTTGAGAGAGAAAGAGAGAGAGACACACACACCATATGAGCGGGGGAGGGGCAGAGAGAGAGGGAGACACAGAATCTGAAGCAGGCTCCAGGCTCTGAGCTGTTTGCACAGAGCCCGACGGGGGGGGCTCGAACTGACGAACCATGAGATCATGACCTGAGCTGAAGTCAGACGCTCAACCAACTGAGCCACCCAGGAGCCCCTTATTTTGGCTCCTTGAGCCAGTATACTGATTTTAGCTTTGTTGGTTGTTGCTATTTTATTTATTAACACTATTTTCCCCAATGATCTGTAAGGTTAATCATCTAATAATTGGCATTTGATAGTTATTAATCAGGTTTTATCTTCTTTAGAACATTCTAGAAATTCTTTGATGCCAAGAACCTTTGCATCAAATTGAGATGGAAATCGTGGCCGTGTTCTCTTGGAATGGCGCACAGCTGAGGGTGGGGAGAGAGATGAGCCAGTGGTCCTCCGCCCAAGCACCTTTGTGTTTGTCTGGGGGGACCTGGCTGTCGCTGCAGGCTCTGCTCACGGCAGCCCTGTCCTGCTCTGCTCCCCAGGGCGGGGCACCTGCAGTGTGTCAGTGCTCTGGGAAACGGACCTCGTCCCGTTGCTTGGCAGGTGTCTTCCAACCTCATCAGACCCTCTCTTTCTTCTGCAATGCCAAGGCTAAGAACCATGTGGCTGGTTTAAAACGAGGTAAGTGCATGCTGTAACACGAAGCGTTCTTGCTGCCTCCTTACTTACGGACGTTCGCCTGTGGGATGCTGGAAAGTCAACGCTGACATCCACCACGCGAACAGATTTCAAGCCTGAGCCTCCGACGTAACCACTAATGGTGGATGAGGAAACGCACGGCCCTGCTTTTGGCATAAGCTCCCTGCTGACAACAACCAGAAAAATTGGACTCTGTTTATACAATCTGCTTGGAGGCGCTGGAGAAGCATGATTTGCACAGCCAAGAGACCAGGCAGAAAGAAACCCAGAGTTGGGCTTTATATTAAGCACAGCTCTGTGGCTTGGGACATTTGACACTGTAGTGCCTCGTGAAGGTCTCGGAATTCGAACATCTCTGTTCTTCTCTGAACAGTGTGTGACTGAGGGCGTGAGATTGGAGCTCACGGCCGGTGAGAAAGAAGTTGCCTAGAAACACCACAGACTTCCAGCTGGGGGCGTCCTGAGGTTTCATCCCAAGAATAAATGTAAACTGGAAACAGCTCAGTCCTCCCGGGTGGTGAAGCCCAGCTTTGATTCATCTCAATTCCTGATTTGATTGAAGTGATAGCCCATAATCTGGATGTCCAGAGCAAAAGCAAACACTTTCTGGAGGACGATGACCTTACACAACGTAACTGAGAGCCTCAACGCATAGCTGTGTTTTTCATCTGCAACGTCTGTGATCCAAACAAAATAAAACAAGGCACACAACTAAGCAGGTTTGACCAAAACCCAAGAAAAAAAACTAATGGCCAATAGCGACAGACACATTGGAATTATCTGATATGAATTTAAATTAATAATGATGAAATTGCCAAAGGAATTTAGCACAACGCTGAATTTCAGGAGATACAGAATGCTTGTTTTGAAGATCAAATGGGGGGGGGGGGTCCCTGGGGGACTCAGTCAGTTAAGGGTCCGACTTCAGCTCAGGTCATGATCCCATGGTTCATGAGTTCAAGCCCTACATTGGGCTCTGTGCTGACAGTGCAGAACCTGCTTGGGATTCTCTCTCTCTCTCTGCCCCCCTCTGCCCCTCCCCCACTCATTTCCTCTCTCCATCTCTCTCTCTCTCTCTCTCTCAATAAATAAATAAACTTAAAAAAGCACATTGAAAATTTAAAACTTCTGAACAATTAAGGCTAAGAATTTTCCAAAGGGATGAAAATTTCCCACAAATTCAAGAAACACTATGAATCCAAAATGGGATAGATATTTAATGAGATAAATATAATTTATAAATATAATATTTACTTTGTGCACCTCAGAGTAAAACTCTAAGACTCAAAAACCAAGAAAAAAATTTATAAACTGGCAGCAATCAATGACAGCTAACCTTCAACAGAAACAGGAGGAATCAGAAGACAATAAAATTCTATGTTAAAAATGCTTAATGGAAATAAATGCCAATCTTGTGAAAAAACCCCTCAGATATGAAGGTGAAGCAAGGGCATTTCAGGCAAAAAAAAAGAAAGAATTTGTCATCAGTAGATCCACATTAAGTAAAATTCTAAAAGATGGCTTAGCCAGAAGGCAAGTGAAGAGATGATCAACCCAAACTATGAATGATGGGTAAATCTACATGTTCATTACTGTATTGAAGGACAATAATAATACCTCATAAGATTTACTATAGTTACAAGGAAATGGCTGTATTGAATAAATACTTGTATGATGCATGTATGGCTTTCATTGCAATATCACATACACTAGGGAGGTATAGACTGAATGAAAGCACTCATAAGGTCACTGAATATTTGGAAGGTGGTAAAACTACAAGTGATATTCATGTTATTAAGTCAAGAATAAATACTGTAATTTCAAAGTAGCCAATAAAAAGCAGTGAAAGAAAGTATAACTAACAAGTTAATAGAGGTAAAAAGGAATAATGTAAAATACCAAATCCAAATAAATTTAAGAAAGTCACAGATGAGTTGGCAAAAAGCGACCCATTAATAATCACACTGAGAGGGAAAGGTGTCCAAATCGTCAGAGTGGACCGAAAGCAAAGCCCAGCCGTGTACTCCTTCCCAGTTGCGCCCTCAATACAAGGGCAGGAGAGGGTGGAAAAGTGAAAGGAGGGGCCTGCCTGGGACGTGACTGCCCACAGACACGGTCTCCCATGGCCTCTGTAACGGTGATGATGCTGAGGCCAGGTGCTGGACATCAGGATTGTGTGACTCTTGGCCAGGGCACGTGTCTCTGTGCTACTAAATCGCGCATGGTCTGGGGCGCCTGGGAGGCTCAGCTGGTTGAGCGTCCGACTTTGGCTCAGGTCATGATCTTGCGGTCTGTGAGTTCGAGCCCTGCGTCGGGCTCTGGGCTGACAGCTCAGAGCCTGGAGCTTGCTTTGGATTCTGTGTCTCCCTCTCTCTCTGGCCCCCCCGCCGCTCATGCTCTCTCTCTATCCCTCAAAAAAAAAAAAAACAAAAAAAAACACACACACACACACAAAAAAGCCTCCCAAAACAAAAACCGAAACATTTCTTAAAAAATTGTGCATGGTCACGCTGGTGGACAGTTATACCGGAGAAGCTGAAACGATGCGTCTGCATTGTTGATTTTGCTGATGAGGAAACTGAGGCCAGAGGAGACATCAACCCTCAGTCATTGTTTATTCAGTATTTAAGGGACAAGCGCTATGAGCTGATGATGAACAAGGTGTGTTTCCTTAATTCGTACACTTTTACAAGTTGTATACACACAAAGGGATGGAAAAGAAACACTTACGAAGGGGCCCAGATACAGGCCATTGACTAGAGAGGTGAATGGTCGCTTAGGGAAGAGACCTAACGTGTCTCCCTTGAGTTGGGGCCTCCCCTGGCTGATGGAAAGGAGCAGAAGCGTGAGAAGTGGGGGGAGGACACGGCAGTGAGGTCTGCACACACTGCTCCCCAATAACGAGCTCATGCATGGCCCTGCTTCTCATAAACGCTCACCCTTTGCTTTCGAAAGCAAAATCCCTCTTGGATTTGAGATATTTTGAAACGTGAACTTGTCAAGGTAGCAGAGTTTTCAGGGGAACCGTGCCAGACGGCAGACTGTGGGGACAGTTGGGGCCCCCTGCTGGTGCCGTCCACACCGCCAGCCCGAATCTACCGCCTGGCTCACCGGAGGGTATGGTCCTGCCAACGTGAGCGCCGCCCACCCAGGCCAGCGGCTCCTGGGACCTCCGGAGCGCCACCCTGGCCACCAGCCCCACCTACCAGGTCCCTGCAGGGAGGCGGAGCCCTCAGGGCCAGGGCGGAGGGCCCAGGATGCACAGGGCAGTGACCACGGGACTGCACGGAGGAATGAACCCACAGTCTCTTCTGTTGTTAGAGGCACCCCCATGACACCTTGGTCCTGTTTAAGCTCTAGGCTCCCACCACCTCGCTCTAAAGCACTGTCTCCTTTCGCTCCCAGGAGCTGTCCCGTGGGGCGTGTCCCACGCACCTCGGGTCCTCGCTCGGCTACAGGACCAGCAAGCACACGCGCTTCCTGCTATAAAGCCACCTATCCGAGAGGCAGGCCGACCCCCGATTCAGGAGGGACTTCTAACAATTGGAGCGGTTCCCCCCATCCATGCTCAACTTCAACACGCAGCCCTGTGACCCGGCTGAGGGGGTACAGTGAGGTGCTGCTATGTCCTCCTGAGCATGACTTCATTTTGGCTGTGTCTTACTTTCACGTCGGGTTTTACAGGTTACAAAGGGTGTTGCTGTGAAGCATGTCCTTGGGTCCCCACAGCAGTGCTGGGAAGGAGAGGTGGGTGTCATCGCCAGCATGTGGACACGGGGGCGCCTGGCTCGAGGACACCGTCCCTTGTGACCCCATGAGTTCCTACAGCTGCTGCAAGACCTTAGCGGATTTAGTGGCTACAAACAACACAGTGTGTTCTGTCACAACCCTGGAGGTCCCGTCCTAAAACTCAGGGCTGCTTCCTCGTAACGTCTACAGGGAGACGCCGTCTCCTTGGCTTTCCCAGCTGGGAGAGAAGAGCCCACACTCCGTGGCTCCCGTCCCTTTCTCGGGTCACTCTGACCTCTGTTTCTGCCACCACCTCTCCCGACTGTGTCCCTGCACAAGAGCCACCCAGTAAGGCAGGATAACGTCTGTGCCTCAAGACCTTGACTTAGTCACAGCTGCAGAGTCCCTTCTGTCACATGCGATGACTTATTCACAGGCGCCGGAGATGAGGACGTGGGCATCTTGGGGGGCATTACTCTTCAGGCCACGTCCAAGTACAGGAAATGGTGGAGGCAAGTCTGAGCCTCCTCACCTCCACGCTTTCTGCTCTACAAGCTCTTGTGAGGAGGCAAGTCCTCAGATACCAGTAGCCACTGAGAAAAGGGAGGTGTCCTTGGCACCCATCTGGTCGAAAGCCAGGGTGTTAGTAAGGTGAAGCACTCCTGCTCCAGTGCCATGTGTGAAAAGCCACCAGGGTGGGTATCAAAGATTTCTGTGCCTAACGTGGCATTCTGTTCCTGCCGGGGCCGTGCGGATTGGATTCCCACGCCTGCGATCTACTCAAAACCTGTGGGCTTCGGAGAGGCACGCAGAGCACATTAATACGTAACCGGGAGGCTACGACAGGGTGTGTATTATGCATGGGCACCCTGGCCTCCAGAGTGGTTTTAGGTAATACATTGTCACTTCAACTACTGAGGCAGAAAAAATAAATCAAAATTCTGGAAATACCAAACTTTGAGATAGACAAAGATGTGCAGGGGCGAATTACGTGGTTGGCCCAGATCCGTAATGACAGTGAGCCCACAGTCAGGATTCCTGGAGGCTGCTTTCTGGGATGCGGTGACCCGACTTGGCCACCCGTTCAGGACAGACTTAGATTCGGGCTGCACTCCTCAGGGTCTGGCCCATTTTCTCAACTTGAATGTGATCTAACCTCTTGTTCAACAATCTTTTATTCTTGACACTCATGGTTAGTGTTTTGAAAAACATTATACATTTTGAAGTTGAACATCTTTAGTGGTATTTTGAGCTAAAGTCCTGATTTTGTAGTTTACCACTAATAACAAATTAATCCTTTAGGTTTTGAAATACTAAAGCCCTCCACAACCATCCCTTGAAGCCCTGTATTTAAGGGCATTTAGTCATTACTACAGAAGCTAACAGCGAAATGTAAACATTCTTATCAATGAAGCACACAGAAGTGTTACTGTTCACCATCGTTGTTGTTCTTCTTTTCCAATTGTATTTTATTCATTCTTATTGCGTGAAACTTAAGCAAATTTTAATGTGCCTCTCCTTTCATTCAAGCAAGATGCAGATTGTCCACGAACACTGTGTCTGTTTTTCTTTAAAAAGGAGCAGGGAGTGAGGCACCTGGGTGGCTCAGTCGGTTGAGCGTTCGACTTTGGCTCAGGTCATGATCTCGTGGTTTGTGGGTTCGAGCCCCGCGTCGGGCTCTGTGCTGACAGCTCGGACCCTGGAGCTTCGGACTCTGTGTCTTTCTCTGCCCCTACCCGCCCGCCCCCCCCCCAAAAAAAATAAATAAAAATATTAAAAAAAAGGAGAGGGCAGTGCTGAATGGCTCCCGTAACAGTGCACGGGGTGCACTGAAGGGAGAGTCCAAACTGAAAGATCCCACTTCCCAGAATCTCAGGTAGTTGGCTGTAGGCATCGTCTACATCAGAAATCTCTCTCCTGCGTCCATCACCACTCAAGTCAGGGACGGGAGCAGGACTGGTGTTTCCGGAGTCCACGCGGTGGCGCTGTTCACACGTGTCTCAGGGTGCCCCTGCACTCCCTCCCCTTCACCTGCAGGTCAAGGTCCAAGGTCCTTCCGTGGTCAACCAAGGTCCTTGGCTGGGTTGTCCCAACGCTTCCAGTACTCCCAGAATTCCTCTGTTCCCATCTACTGTTTGACATAGTGACAATAGCGAAGTCCTTATAATCTCCCCAAAGGTGCTAAAACATGTCACATCTTCACGTCTGGGAGCATCTGTCTTCACGACCTCCCTCGTTCTTTCCTGTTGTTTACCTAATGAGGTCCTAGCCATCTTTCAAAATCCAGCCCACGTGAAGGTACCTGGATGAGGCTTGTGTGATGTTGGAAAGAAAACCCGAGAAAAGCGACTCCCCCTTTCCATTGCACTGAATCCATTTACCGGTGTGCCTCACTACCCGGGCTATAGCCACCTAGAGGACAGGGGTTTCTCCCTTCTCGTTACAAAGTAGAGGGTCTGGAATATTGCGGGGTCTCGAAAACCAAACTAAAACATGGCAGCACAGTAAGCGTAAGAGCAGACGCTGCTCAGTTATTCTTCAGCACAGGGGACCCGCAGCGTTGCCCTGAAATCCGTCCCCCACGAAGCCGCTGGGTGAACCTGGAGTTGGCACCCGTGTGTGTGTCTCACAAATGTGACCCAAGTGTAAAGATGTTCTTTCCTGCTTAAAACGCAATCCATTGATGAGAAGGAGCATCTGTACTTTTTTTGCCCATCTTTATCCTTTGTCAAGGAGAAGAGTGTCTTAAAATGCTTCACGAGGTTGGCGGCTTCAGCCTAGGCCGTCTTCGGCTTTGTTTGTTGTATACAGCATAATGTATGCTTTAGTATAATGCCTTGACATCTACCTAAGTACACTGCCAACTAACCAATTAAATTTGCTGAACGCCATTCTTCTGCAAGGTTAAGCAGAGCGGGGCTTTGTCGTTCTGTTCAGCAAGGAGCCTAGAGCAGTAAAAAGTCAGCTCTACAGAGAGTTGTTGACAATTCTCACAGAGACTTGATGGTAAGACGGTTTCCTGGTCATGGGTTCTCTCGGGATCTGATCAAGGCTACAGGCTTCCTCTTCTAAAAAGTGCAGAGACTCACACATTTTGCACAAATTTTCCAGAGGATCAGAAGCACGTCCATACAACCCCCAGAAATGCCTCACTCCCAGCTGGAGAGCCACCATGACTGAGAATAAAGTTGTAGCCTCTGCACTGTGACCCTCCACGCGTGGATTTGGAACTCTGGCCCTGCCTATCGTGAGTCCAGTCCTTTACTGTAACCACACGCTTCACGGTCCCACGTCCACCCCCACGGCAAGGCGAGGCTCAGTCCCACCCCACAGCCACTCACTCGACCAACCTCCCACTCAGCACAGTTTAACCAGCATCAGGGTCCCAGCAGCGCTGCGGTGACCCTAGGCTCTGTGCTTCGAGGAGCTGGTGACACTCTGTGTGTGCCTCTCTCTGCTTGCAACCCCACCATTCTTCCACGGAGGAAGGGGGAGCCTCTGGAGGCACGTACCCTACAGCCAAGCGACCTTGGCTTTGCCTGCATTCAGCCTCTGCACTTGCTGTAGGTGAACCCACACCGTTTTGAAGAATCTTCTTAAAGAATCCAGGTTCCCTCTGAAATACAGTGGCGATGACACTGGGTGTGCACACCTGTGCTGGGGATCATGTGACACAACGCGCCTGCAATTTGGCGCGTCAGGCTCTGCCCTCACGGACAGGTGCGTGCTATGTCGTTACGGTGTGTCTAGATTTTCCAAACTTCCTTGATCGGGCATCTTTTCAGTAAGAAAATAAAATAAATATTAAAAATAATGAATGATCGTCTATTTATATATTAGTACATGGATACACCTATTGTGTACTGGCAAATCTATTAATTGTGAGAGACACGTGCCAGTAAAAACTTAAGTTTAAAAGTACCTATTCTATTTATAAACGGTACAAATCTTTTTCTTCTGAAATGTGCTAAGAAGTTTTTTTAAAGTAGAGAGAAATATCTTTAAATATGACTTATTATTTTTCTAAATCTTGCCTGTCACTTCATGAGAGAGCAATTTCAAGCTCTATTTCTTACTTCAACTTATATTGATACTTGCTTTGAAGACCCTGTCATAGCTGAAAAGACACCTCACAAAGAAACATTCATCTAAAACGAAAGAGCAGTAACTTGTGTATTGGCAGCTGTAACTGAAGCCTGATGCTTATTTGTCCATTATGTCTACAGGTTATGCCAAGATTTTTACTGAAATTCAACTGATCAATTCCCCTTAATCCCAAACGCCACAAGTTGCTCTCGCAAACCATCAGAAGGTGTTAAATATATACATTTAAACCAATGGATTTGGGGCGCCTGGGTGGTTTAGTCGGTTAAGCGTCCGACTCTGGATATCGGCTCAGGTCGTGCACTTGTGATTGTGGGATTCTGATACGCGTGCCTTTCTTCTCCTAAAGCTCTCAGCTGGTGCCACATGTCATTCTTGACCGTGGTGAAGACGGGGTGCCGGGGGGCCCTGGGGCAGCTGTCACTGCCCTACCTGCCGGCTGGGGCGGAGTAGGCTGGTGTTGGCACTGCCGTCTGTGGAGCGAATGAAGTGGAATACAGATGGCAGAGGAGACGGGCGGTGGTGGTGGGGTGGCTTTGTGCTCCCATCACCTGGAGACTCTGGGATAGAAGGACGGAATCGGGGAGTCAGAGAGAGTGCGGATCCTGCTTCCTGCAGGATGGAATAACTTACTTCCTCCCCGGGAAGAACAAGCTGAACCAAATGCCAGCAGACAAGTTATGCGACGACACGGGACACTAGACAGTGAAGAGAAGTGTCTCTGAGAGGCGGGAAGCAGAGGCGGGCTCTGGGCCGCCCGGCCGTCTGCCTTGAGAATCCCAGGCTTGGCTGTAGGACCAGGGGCCCAGGGCTTTGCTCAACAGACTCGCTGAGTCGAGGACACAGAGCTGGGAGTCCAGGCAGACCACGAGGTGCAGAGTTCTCCGGACAGGGCACTGGACAGAAGAGAGCCCGTGAGGTCTGGAGCGGCCCCCAAGAGACCCAACAGGGTAATGACCAGCACGCATCTGAGGAAACCAACCGAGGCCGAGAGAACGAACACCCAAAGCACCACAGAACAGCGTGTGGCACCCACACAGGGGCGGGAAAAACGTCTATCCCCACCGGCCAGGCCTTGAACCTTGTAACTGACGGGCACGGGGCCGAGGACTCAGAAGGTTGTGGCTCGACAAACAGCAAGGAATCATTAGTTATAGACAGACTAGTGCTTAGATGCTGCCTGAGAAGTTTTCAAAGCTAGACTACAATGGATCAAACTATTTCCAAGTAACTTAACTGCTTCCAAGAGCAAAGCCTGAAAGTATTGCTAGGAATGAAGATATATCCAGTGCTCAAAAGGGCAAAATACACACAACCAGGAGTCTGTTAAGAAATCCCAGGCATGGAAGGAAGCAGGAAAAATAAAATTAAGAGTGAAGGGAAAAATCAACCAATCCAAACATAGTTGCAGAACTAATGCAGATGTTGGGATCATCGGACAAGGATGATAACACAGTAATTATAACTGTAGTCCATGTATCCAAAAAGTTGAGGGGAGACAGAAGATTAAAAAACCCACCTAAATCCTATTTCTACAAATGAAACCTATGACATGTGAGATGAAGAAATCACTAGCTGGGATAAATAGCAGGTTAATAGAAAGTGTCCAAAATGAAATCCACAGGGAAAAAAAAAGAATTTGAAAACATGGATGACGCCCCAGTATCGGTAGGGCAGCTGCTAGCGGCCTGATACACGCACAATCGGAGCGAATGAAGGGAAGGAGAGACGGGGGTCACAAAAAAATAAAATAAAATAATTCAAGCTATTGGCTTAAAACATCCAAATCTGATGAAAACCTTTAACCTACAGATTCAGAACAAATCAACAAAACCCAGGTACAAGACACACGAAGAGAACAGCATACGGCAAACAGTCAAATTGTGCAAAGCCGGTGATAAACAGGAACTCTTAAAAGCAGACAGAGGGGACAACAGACATGCGGTGTATACAGAAACACAGATAAGGATGTAGCATTTATCATGAGAAACACCCAAGCAGGGAGATCCTAGGGCTCTCGTTCTCAAGGGCAAGAATCCTGTTAACCTAGCATTCATTACCCAGAGAAAGCACCTTTGAAAACTGAAGGTAAAATAAAGACTTTATAAGACGTATGAAAGCTGAAATGATCTATATCATCAGTCGACTGATCCTACAAGAAAGGAACATAGCACTGATAGGGATCGCCGCAAAGTAACAGAGCAAGGGGCACCATAACTGTATGGATGACAACATCGTATGTTTTCTCATTATTTAAATCTGTAAGGCAAATGACAGCTTAAACGAAAATAATGACGTGGTGCGTCCTCCATCACATATGAAAAACTAAAATGCACGGCAATAGCAGCAAGGTCAGGGGGGAGAATGGGGGTACACTGTTGTAGGACTGTTTGTTGGCAGACTGTAAAAAGAAATACAGGGGCGCCAGGGTGGCTCAGTCAGTTGAGTGTCTGACTTCGGCTCAGGTCATGATCTCACGGTTCCTGGGTTCAAGCCCCACATCGGGCTCCGTGCTGATGGCTTGGAGCCTGGAGCCTGTTTCGGATTCTGTGTCTCCCTCGCTCTCTGCCCCTCCCCCACTTGTGCTCTGTCTCTCTCAAAAATAAATAAAATGTAAAAAGAAAAACATGTTAAGAAAACCCAAACAGCGGCTAAAATAACAACAACTACTACAAAAGAGTTGTAGCTGATCAGCCAATAGAGGAGAGAAACAGAATGACGTAGAGGTACTCGATCCCACATGAGGCAAAAGTTAGGACCAAAGAGACAACGAGCAGACAGGATAAATGGAAACCATACAGCAAGACGGTAGGTGTGGATGTGACGGCATCAACAATCACATTAAACGTGTTATCTGAACATCACAACGAAGAGGGAGAAGCTGTTGACTCCGATAGGACATGACCTAACTGTATGCCTCCTGCAGAAACATGTCTTCTGTGGGAAGACGAATGAAAGTGTGAATGTGCAAGAATGAAACCGTACGCATGCTAACGCTCGTCAGAAGAAAGCAGCAGTGACTTTGTTAACAACGAACAACGCAGCTTCAGAGTAAGGACTATTAACAGGGATAAAAAAGGGAACTTTGTAATGATAAATTCACAAAGAAGAGATAACAATCTTAGTCACTTCTGCACCTAATAACTGACCTCTCAAACACATGCAGCAGGAGGGAGCTGAGAGATCTACAAGGGGGAGCAGAAATCGGTACGACAAGCGGACAGAGAATCAGTGCAGATCCGGGTGTGAACGACGCCATCGACCAGTCGGACCTGGCAGACCCTTAGAGAGCACGCCCCCCAGCAGCAGAATGTGTGTTCCTTTCAGGATGCACCAAGGCTGTACCCCGCACATCAAATTCTGGGGCACACAACAATGGATTTGGAAAGATTCAAGTCCCAGGAAGTATGTCCTCTGCCCACGGTGTTATTAAAGTAGCAGTCAGTAGTGGGAAGGTCTTTACGAAATCCCTCAAATGTTGGGAAATGAAATAACCTACTTCTAAATAACCAATAGGTCAAGGAACATTAAAAAGAAGGGAAATTTGAAAGTATTCTGAATTGGATGAAAATGACAAAAAAGCCCAGAACATATCAATTTGCATGTTGTGGCTAACGCAGTATATAGGGGGAAAGTCACAGCCCCAAATACAGCTGTCAGAAAACAAAAAGATCAATGACTTCGGCCTCCACCTTAAGCAACTACAAAGAGAAGAACCAATTAAAGTCAAAGTAAGTGGAAGGAGGGAAATTATAAATATCAGAGAAGAAATCAGTGAAATAGAAAACAGAAAAAAAAAAGTAGAGAAAATCAGTGAACCAAAAACTTATTCTTTGAGAAGATTGATAGAATTGATGAATCTCTAATTATGTTGATCATAAAAGAGAGAGATACAGAGAGGGACAGAAAGATAAAGGTGTGTGTACATGAGAGAGAGAGAAAGATGGAGAGGAGAAAAGGGGAGGGGAGGGGAGGGATAAAGGAGAGGAGAGAAGAGGAGAGGAGAGGAGAGGAGAGGAGAGGAGAGGAGACGAGAGGAGACGAGAGGAGAGGAGACAAGAGGAGAGGAGACAATGAATTAAATTAGCAATACCAGGAGTAAGAGAGGGGAGATCAGCACAGAACGTACACATATTAAAATACAATAAATACAATAAAGAAACATTATGGACAACCTTAGCCAATAAATTTAACAACTTAGATGAAGTAGAAAAAATTTCCATGAAACACACCAACTACCAAGTTCATTCAATAAGATACAGGTGCCCTGGACAGCCTATGTCTACCAAAGAACACTCAAGAGAGTTAAGAACTTTCCCACAAAGAAAACTTCAGGTCCAGATGGCTTCACTGGAGAATTATACCAAACATTTAAGGAAGAAATAATACCAATGATGCACAAATATTTCCAGGAATTTTTAAACGAGGGGATAATTCTCAACTCATTCTGGGATGCCAGTGTTTCTCAAGTTCAAAACCAGACAAAGGTATTAGAAGACAAAAGAAATATAGAGCAGTACCTACCATGAAGATAGATATGAGAATTCCAAATACAATTTAACAAAGTAAATCCACATAATAAGGTATAGTATGTCGTGACCAAATGGGATTTAATCAGTGTTAGTTTAATATTTGAAAATCAAAGTAATTCATCATGCATAAACTAAAAAAGAACATCCACATTATCATCTCTAGCTGCAGAAAAATGTGACCTTATCCACCATGCATTTCTGAGTAAACACTTGGCACTAAGAATAAAAGGAAACTTCTTCAAGACGGTAAAAGGCATCGGCACAGAATTTACAGCTTAATTTACCCCGAAGATCAGGAGTGGGACACGATGTCCTCCATGACCATTGGTAACCAACATTGTACCGGACACTGTAGCCACTGTAGGACAAGGTCATAAAAGAAGTAAAGTGCAGATTGACACAGAAAGAGTGAAACTGTCTTTATTTGTACGTGATATGATGGTGTGTGTAGACAAATCTGATGAAATCCACAGAAAAGTGGCCAGCATGAATAAGGGAGCTTAGCAAGGTTGCAGGACACAGTTCAGTGTTTAAAATTAGTTTTAATTTCATATACTAGTAATGAACATTCAGAGGTTGAAATTAAAACTATAACTTACAATAACACCAAAAATGTAAAATATCTGAGTAGAAAATTGGCAACGATGAGCTCGACCTAGACACTGAAAATTAGAAGAAACTTTGCTGGAGAAATTAAACAAGACCTACGTAAATGGACAGCCATGTCATGCGTGTGGTTCAGAAGGCTATTTTTATTTTTTATTTTTAAAAGATGTTTACTTATTTTGAGTGAGGGGGGGAAGAGAGTGCACACATGCATGTGCATGAGCAGGGGAGGGGCAGAGAGAGAGAGAGAGAGAGAGAGAGAGAGAGAGAATCCCAAGCAGGCTCCGCACCCAGTGTGGGGCTCAGTCCCACAATGGTGAGATCACGACCTGAGCTGAAATCAGGAGTCGGACACCCAACCGACTGAGCCACCCCGGCGCCCCTCCATCGATCTATTAAAGCAAGAGGGGTTCGTAAAGCAGAGGGAAGAGCCATGGGACCATTCAACCTCCCTCCAGACTTGACTCTGCCTCCTCTCCTTTCAAAGACCCAGTGGCCTGAGACTGCAGGGCAAGAGCCAGGTGGGCATAGCGAGCTGGGGTCCCAGCTCCTTCACCATCACTAGTGTTTCTGGTCTGTAGGAAGTCACGCACTCTTCAAGACCAAGAGGCAGGACTTTTGTTTCTTAATGTGAAATAAAAAGCATGAAAGCCTGAATATCTGTGAGACAACACGGTGAGATCTGGCTGAGATGGAAATGCTATTTCCTGACTCACTGGAGGAAGGAGGTTTGAGTCTGGAGGACGCTGTCACATCGCCAGGAGAGTCTGGTACAGGGAGTGTCGCGGGCAGTCAAAGCCAGTGTTAGGCTTGGCTTGGGGAGCCCTGTTGCCGTGCAGTTTCTTGTCCCCACGGTCCTGGGGGAAAGATGTTCCTCATGCAGACATGGGCGGCCCAGCACAGGGCCCGGCTGTGGGCACTGGGAAAATGAGTCGCCATTGCAAACTGGAAGGTGTTTAGAATTGGCTTTCTTTTTTTGTTTTGTTTTTAAAGTTTATTTACTTATTTTGAGGGAGAGAAGGCACGCTTAAGCAGGGGAGAAGCAGAGAGAGAAGGAGACAGAATCCCATGCAGGTTCTGCACTGTCAGTATGAAACCTGACACGAGGCTCGAACACCCAAACCATGAGATCATGGCCTGAGCTGAAAGCAAGAGTCAGAACGACTGAGCCACCCAGGTGGCTCACCATTCCAGGTGTCCCTAGAATTGGCTTTCGTTTTAATTTTATGAGAGACACTCTGCCTCCAGCCTTCCCTCCCCGGCAGAATTTGAAACACTTGCCTCCATTCTGGGCAGCCCGGGCATGAAGGGGTGCAGGGCAGACAGAGAACCTCGGAATATCTGTTGTGGTAACATCTCCCCACACCCACTTTTCTTGTGCTAAACTGCACTCCTTTCCAGAGAAGTCTTCACGCAGGCCGTGACGTTTCTTTCACATGATGGAAGCGTCTCTTCAGACGCTTCCCAAGGATGGGACTGAGCCATATTGCTTCCAGGGAGGGGTCCACAATGGCTGACATAGATAAGATCCGTGGGCCTCCTGGACTTCCTTGATGGTGGATGATTAGTCTGAGCCATCTGACTCTTTTTAGCTAACTAAATTTAGGTTCAAGAGTGCCATCAAGGACTGGCCCCAGAAATCTGATTCGGGTAGAGGAAGAGCCTGTTCAGAACTGGTGACAGGCACAGAATGCACCTGAGGTCTCTGCTTGGGGACTGGCCCGTCCCATGGCCACCACATACAGCCATGGCCACTGAGAAAAACTAAAGCAGCACTACTGAATAATAGAGAAAGAGCACACACAGGCAGCGGCCAGGATTTGCCCCACAGAGGCAGGTACCGTGTTCCTCTCCCCTGGTAACCCTGAGACGGGAGCCGGATGCCTGCAAGTCAAGGTTGCAGCTTACAACCTATAACCAGAGCTTCTTTGCCAGCCAGTCTTTAGTAAGGTTGTATCTGATGCAAACAAACCAGCCTTGAAGCATGAACAAACTTGTCATAAAAAAAATTTGGGGTATTTGCATTTTAGAAGAGAAAGTTTGGATGGAAAGGCCTTCAACTTCCAAGAGAGTGGAAACCAGAAGACAAAATTCCTGGGTCAGAGCACTGGAACCCTCTTGTGAAGTGGTGTAGCACCTGCTGTGGGGCCCGCCCCATCGCCAGGGCTGGGAGGGCACGCGGGCTGCACGGGATGCCCCCAGGGTGCGTGACGGCAACTGGACATACTTCTGACCTTGTCCAAAGCCCGCCGCTTAAACACCCGGTGTCGTCTTCTCAACTGTGCTATTTAATTAGTAGATGGCTTTTCTTACGGTTTCATAGATACAGCCAGATTTGTTTTCCTACTGTCCTTCAAGGGCTACTGGACAGTGGGACTAGGATATACAGACAGCCACACACATAGTATAATATAAGTCATAGTATATGTCATATTTATATGGTAATTAAATTGTATATTTTAGATAATATTTTAAGGTATTTTATGTTAAACATTCACATAGTGTGTTACACTATATATAAAATCCATATTACTTTTATATAACTGTATATGGTATATAATATATTTTTTGGAAAACAGTGAAAAGAGTTCACTATCTTCTTTAGAAATATATTTCTCTGTATTTTTCTTAAATTACGGATTTACGAAAATCTATACGAGTTAAGCATTTTCAAACAGATATTTGTAAATGGAAGATGACAATGCCTGGATCTCATTTGGACGTCAGCAAGACGAGGGAGAGGTCAGAAGACTCTAGACTAGGACACGCATAGACTCATCATGTGTTATCTCTTACCTCCCTGAGAGGAAGGAATCTTAAGTTCAGGGATATCTGCTTATATTTTAAATCGAAATTTAGAGTTGTCATGACAAAGTCCTAATGTGATATAATGGCAAGAAAATGTTAAACATCAGGTGTTTCTCAAAAACCGTTCTTACAGGTGACATCTTTAAATGACATTGGAAATGATAAGACATGTGGATTTAAAAACATAAAAAGCAACTACCCTAATGTGATTAAAAACGTAGAAGTGTCTTCTGTTAAATACAACGTGTCAACCTTTTCCCTGTCTTCTGGAAGGACTTCCCTTAAGTGTGTCTGTGCACCTGCCTGACCGTGTAAGGAAGTGTGTGAGCCCCACCTCCCTCCCTGCAGGGGACATCCAGCCCCTTGGAAGGTGGCTGAGCTGAGCTGTCAACCAAGGAGAAATCCTGTCTCTATCTGTGAGTTATCTCTGGGAATCAGAGCTGAGTTAACTCTTTTCTGGATCAAGATAAGCAAAAACAATAATTTGATGAAGGGATTAGGATAAAATTGAATATAGCTAACTAGCCTGTCCCTCCATATGTTTTCACGGTAATGACAGTCTTCAGTAGGTTGTTCATAGGGAAAGTTCCTCTCTTAAAGATAATTTGAAAAGTAAATAATTTAAGTGCATTTATTTATTTCGTAGTGAATCAGTCACCAATGAAGTCAGATTTGTCAACTTCACGCTCCTTTTTAGAAACAGTATGCAATGTTTTATTGTTTTAAGGACTAAAATCTTTCCCTTGATCGGCTCCAGAGTGATATGTAGCATTACGCTTTTCTAAAAATAGCTGGTTTTTTTAGATTTCGGGGAAATTTTCATTTTTAAATTATTTCCTCCACATGTTCAACCATTTGTTTCATATAGTTTTACAAAGACTTCCTAGATCAATGTTTATCTTTACAAGATTGGATCCGAACAGTAAGGTAGAAGTTAAAGTCTAAAAGTCTATTTTGCAATTAGCCTTCAAAATGGAAAGATAGCCACCCAGCATATTTAATTTCTTCATTATAATTTTGGAACATTGTTTGAATTTTTCTTCTAAAAGTAAAAAAAAAAGAAAAAGAAAAAGAAAAGAAAGAAAGAGAAAAAAATAGTTTTAAGCAAAAGCTTTGGAAACACAGGAGGGCTCCATGTGGAAATCAATTCACACTTAAAACTGCCACACCACCGACCTTCTCCCAGCAGCCAGCAAAGGGAGGCGTGCGGACTGGGAATCAAAGCACTGATAAGGTCAAGGACAGGAAGGCACCTGTTGTGCTTTGCGTGCGTTGACTGAGTTGATAGGTGAGGTATGTTTGTGGAACAAACATTTATTATGTGGAACATAATAAAAGATGTTCTTGTAAGATGACTGTCTGAAAGCCGCTTATCTAAACACGCTGCTGGAAAGAAAAAATAATGAACGGAAGCAAGGCATTTAAGGAGAACAAACCAGTTGAAGCTCATTGACTAACTTCCAGCGAACCTTCTCTCAATTTGTACGTGAACAGATCCTTTGCCTTCACTGTGAGGAGACATCCTATCAAGAGTTCCTCCCTCCCTGCCTGTCTGGGAGCCTGTTGTGTCCTCCCTCATCTGAAAATAGAAGGCGCTAATGGCAACAGCTGGTGGTCCGGAGAAGGGGTCCGGCTGAGATCCTGGGACAGACGGCAGAGGAGGCTGGCTGAGTGGCCCTGAAAATGGGGCAGAGAGCAGAACAGTTCCGGCAAGGCTCTTTGCTCCTGTCAGGGCTGCAGGGGCGAAGCGGCCCCGCCCCGTTCCACGCCACACCCGGTTGTGCACCGGGAAAGAATCAGGATGCGACTGAAGTCTTGAGAAAGGTGCTGGGCCAAGGCTGGCCTCCTGGGCGCACGACCCGGGTGTTCCCTCGAGGCCCCACATCGCTGAAGTTTCTGTGGTTGCCGTCCTGAAATTCTCAATAACGTTTGCACGGGAGGCCCTGCGAATTACGTGGCCGGTCCTGTCGGGCACGCATCTTTAGAGAGGACACCTGTTATGGATGAAGTTAAAAGAATTTTTTCTCAGCCCCTTGCTGAACGCAGAACTGCTCTCCAGGTCCTGAGCCGACTCAGCCCCCAGCACGTAGAAATCTGTTCCTGCCTTTCCCCTCCCGCTGAACCATCAAGGCCGCGTCTTCTCCAGTCACCGTAAAATAGGTGCCTGTCAGCCCGGGAAGGGCTCATAATTACCCTCCTGTCCCCAATGCGAGTGTCTGAGTCACAGAGAGCGGCGGGTGTTGGGAGGCTCCAAAGGCAATTCCCACATGGCCCTGACGACAGAGCGCCGCCCTGACCGTCCAGTCTAACCCCACTGGCCACCCGGGTCCCCACAGCATCGCCTCCCCAAGTTCACTTTCCGCAGCTCAGGCAGAGATGTTATTAAGGTGACAGTCTCACTCCCGCCATGCTTTCTAGCAGAACTTGGAGAAGGTGGTGTGGTCGCGGGAAAACAGGCCGAGGCTACGTGCCCGGGGACATCTCCCCCACGACCTTTCCAGCCCACGGGGCTGCGTGTGGGCGCGGTGTGACCTCTGCCTGGCGCCCAGGAGCGTGTCCTGCTCTGTGCCTGACATGCCCCGGGCAGTGTTCCTCCTCTCCCGCCACCTGTCTTTGTGTCCGTGAGGGGGTCCTCTCTGGATGGCCTCCCTGACGTCGCTCCGGGTGAAGGTGAACTTGTAGGTCCCGCACGAGGGTCATCTTCCCACGTGTGGTGGGTGGCAGGTGTGCTTGGTCCCAGTACTTAGAACCTGCCTTGTCTCAGAATCATCCTGGAAGAGGGGTCGCCCTCGGCCCTCACCTGCGTCACCCCTCGAGGTCTGGCTCAGAAGGCCAATCGTCCCTCCCTGAGATGCTCTCCCCTCTGGGTTCGTGGGCACACCCTTCCAGCTTCTCTTCCACGCGCTGGGGTGCTCTTCCCCAGGCTTCGTGCGGGCTCCTCTCTCTGGCCTGACTGTGGAGGGGCCCCGCACACACCCCCCGCCCTTCTGCACCCCTTCTTTTGGCCCATCTCATCCGGCTTCATGGCCTCAAACACCATGTCCACACCGAGGACTCCCAGAAGCATAATTCTAGATTGACACCTGCCTCCTCATTTCAGACCGAGCGCTTGGTGCCACCTGCCCAGCATCTCACACTTCACGTGTCCCCGTGGGACGCCGTTGTTCCCACTCATTTACGCCTCTGGCACCGCAGCCAGGCCGGGAAGGTGGGGCCAACAAGCCTAGGTTTGCAGCAGGCACCTCTGGGGGGGCCTCCTCTCCTCCGCAGCCCCCACCCCCTCCATCAGGCCACACAGGAACCAGGCTCACACCCCCCTGGAGAGCCGGCCAGCGCCGTCTGCTAAGAAAGGTCCGGACCTGCCGTCCCTCGTTTGTTTATTTGAGCTACGAGAGAGCAGACGCTTTCTCTCTGGGAATGGGAGTTCACATATATTGCATAACACTGTTAAATTAAAACCTGTTGGGGCACCTGGGTGGCTCAGTCGGTTGAGCGGCTGACTCCAGCTTAGGTCATGATCCCACAGTTCATGAGTTCGAGCCCCGAGTCGGGCTCTGCGCTGACAGCTCAGAGCCTGGAGCCTGCTTCAGATTCTGTCTCCCTCTCTCAGCCCTTCCCCCACTCACACTCTGTCTCTCTCTCAAAAAAAAATTAACTTTATAAAAAAAACTCATTAAAATAATCTCAAAACATGATGTTGCCCATGAAGTTAAAGTTCAGGCAACATAGACTTTTTAAAAGGACATTTTCATTAGATTATAAAAATAACTTCAATACTTTGACTAATTTATACCATTCAGGAAAAACAATTGGAAAAGGGATTAACATTTGTTGACCACCCACCGTCCCTCAGGCATTGGGCTCCTTTAATCCTTCAGATATTTGAAAGGCATCCTACTAACTCCATGTTGTGGTTAGAAAATGAAGCACTCGGAGACGTTAATGGAACGTTCCATGCCACACAAGTCGTCACCACTTGTTCACCAGGACTGAACACAAAGCTGTTGACGCGCATATACCTGGGACCGCCCTGTGCAAGGATTAGAGACAGTGGGATCATCAGTAAATGTCAAAGGTCGGGCGAGGTGCGGGTCTGTAACATATACTCCACATCGGGCTTGATATCTAAGTATTTCTGCCTCATAGTTAGCTCAGGAGGACAACCCCCGAAAAGTCCTTCATAAAACTTCCCAGTCATCAAAGGCAATATATTTAAAATCTGTGCAGTGGGTTTATCATAATGATTTCACTAGGGACGCAGTCAAATCACCACCGAGTTAGATTTTAAACACTGTCATATAGAAAGCAAACTATCGTCCAGTGAATGGGTGTCCTATCTGAATGATACCCAGTTTTGAATACTTTGACTCATCAGAATAAGGTCTCTTGCCCACATCACAGTGGAAAGAATTTGAGAATTGAAAGAGAGCTTAGAAGCTTTTATGTATTTATTTAGCCAAACCCTCTTATTTTAAAGATAAGGTATTTATCTTTATATAAATGCTTCTTGAGTTGCAAACGTTTTTAAAAACTTTTTATAAACTAACAATATACGTTACAGTCTAGAAACACATTCTCTCTATAAAACGTTTCAAAAATCTCCCATTTATACAAAAGCACAAAAGAAGTTTTCAGAGATGAGTTATAAAGCTGTCATAGTGTCTTCTCCCCAATACCTGAGAACTCATGGGACTAGTGTGTCATTTCAGTGGCCTTTCCTACAGGTAACGGGTGGGACGGAATCCTTCCCCCACCGATACAGGAGTCGTGCTGGGTCTTAAGCGGCTTAACCACACATCTTCTAAAACTAAGGACATCTGTGAGCTCATTGCAAGACCTGTAAGCAGCAGAGGAGGTGGGGACCAAAAGCCAGAGATCTTCCAGGTGGGGCTCCTCACACACACCCATGCGCAGTAAGCAGCTTCCCGGGGACCCAGCTAGGTATACTCTGTGCCTTTGCAAAACATCTGTATGTGGCTGTATAAATACACAGATACACATGCAGTTGGGCCGGGAGTAGATATACTTTATACTTCTAATCTAGGTGTAGATGCTTATTTAACACAATTTAAAAAAAAATTTTTTTAATGCTTGTTCTTGAGAGAGAGAGAGAGGCAGAGAGAGAAGGAGACACAGAATCAGAAGTGGGCTCCAGGCTCCGAGCTGTCAGCACAGAGCCCGACGCGGGGCTCGAACTCATGAACCGTGAGATCATGGCCTGAGCCGAAGTCGGACACTTTACCAGCTGAGCCGCCCAGGCGCCCCAACACCACTTTTTATACAAATAGTCTCATACGACTCCATCCATGAGCCTGAAGGGAGCCCTGCACATACATGACCTGGGCCACCATTCCTTGGTCCCCTTCATTCTTTAAAAATGCATCGCATCCCCTTATGTCATCCATATGCATTCATCCGTTCCCGATATGTGAACATCTCAGCGTTTCCGTGGTTCTCTTGGGACACCTGGAGTACAGGGACCACCCCCGGCTGTGCGTCCTTGCCCATCATGAGGGTGTGTGTAGGACAGGTTTCTGTCGGTGGAGTCGCCTGTCACACGTAACATGGGGTTGACCTCACCGAATCTATCACGCTCCCACAACGGGGAACGGCTCGGTCCTCTGTGGTCTACACCTCAGTTGCTTCGCCTTAATGAACGCGTGTTTCCTCTGTGTCAGCAAGGTCACTTTAAATCCTAGACCAGCCCAACCAGGTGCCTGCCCCACAGGCCTGCAGCTCACCTGGGGACTGAGTTACTCAGGTTACCTGGGGAGGGGCGGAGCCGGCCCACCTGCTTCCAGAGCTGTGTGTCCATGAGAGACTAAGTTACAGCAGGGCAGCCAGGTTTACAGATGGGAGGCTTACAAATTCCTCTGGAGAAAAACAACTTGTTTTAAAGTCCTTGCCACGGCTGGCATTCTGTTCGTTTTCGCTGCTAACCGTTTCCTTGCCTAGCATAGCTCTGACTTCAAAATCATTCCTCTTTTCCCCTGGTTGGAATCACATCTCGAATTCCACAGTCACCTGTCAGTAGACGGAGCGAATGACTCATCTGACAGCCCTTTTATACGGTGAATAGTGATCTCTCCACAGGAAAAATCAGGAGATTGACTCTGTTTCATAATGGAACACCATATTTATAGAAATGATAAGGAAGATCAGACAGCGATTTGAGGTAAGTCTGTGATAACGGGGGAAACAACTTCGGTGCCACATGGACCCAGTTCAGCAGCGCGGTTTCCCCTGCGTCTCGGTGCTTCGAAGACACGGTCCCCCTTTGCCAGGCGGGGTTTAACTCTGAGCTCTGACGTGGGAAATCCATTAGAGCGTCTGCCAGACGGTGTGCGGCTCCCCTCCCCACGACGTCACGGGCAGGTGGCTGCGGAACTGCGCGTCTCCAGTGTCCGTGACACCTGGACGCCTGTCACGGGACCATTTATTTACAGGTCTTGCTAACCAGGTCGCGCTGGCGACCCTGGAAATCTCCCTGCACCCCGTCCATGTCCTCCAGCAAGCCCACGCCTACAAGGTGACACGTGACAGCAGAAGCCAGCTCAGACCCAGATGCCGAGCTGTGGAAAATCCCTCCAGCGGCAGCAGCTGGGGCGTCGAGGGCTCTGCAGGTCTCAAAGCTGACAGGCCTGACGTGGCCTGTGGCTCGATCATGGCGCGAGGCTGCTCGCTGCGTTCAAGGGCTCTACTTGAAGCCATTTTTCTCTGACTTACCTTTGATGCCCAGCTATTTGCATGTTGTTTTGAGCTCAGGGGCAGAGAGCAGCACCTGGGCAAATACCTCTTGAGAGCTCTGGGTCTGTGCGACTGCTGGTGAAAATCAGCTGCCTGGGCCGGATGGGGGCCCTGTGTCCTGCAGGGCCACCAGGCAGGCTTTTCATGCAGATCAGGTCCCAGGTCCCAGGGGCGGGCCCACCCACTGCTCTACCGGGAAAATCCAGGCTCAGGGGATGCCAGGCGCTTAGCAAAGCTTTGCAGAGCCTCTTGTCAACCTCGTGAAAATAGGAAGTGAGGTCATCCCCCCGCCCCCCGTCTCAACTGGGGGCACGACTTCCATGCTTTGGCTTCTGTGGGCCCCAGACTGGTGAGTCAGACTGGAGAAATCTGTTAACAGCTAAAATGTGAGCAGGAGGGAGCCATGTCCTGTACCATAGGGAGAGACATGTTCTCTTTCCTCTGGGCGTTCACCCACCATGTGTCATGTGCCTGTCTGTCATCTATCCATCTATCTGGCGCGCGCTCTCTCTCTCTCTCCCTCTCTCTCATTCTGCAACTCTTTCTCATCTCTATTTCTCTCTCTCTCTACCTTTCTCTAGCTCAGATCTATTTCTTTATTATCTATCTATCTATCTATCTATCTATCATGTCTCAATCTCTACCATTCACTAATTCAATCAACATTTATAGGTTGACTGAGCCATTACACAAGATGTTTTGGGGGAAAAAAACAACAAAAACAAAAACGAAAACAATGACAACTGATTTGAGGATCCACACAACTGGATTTCTGTTTGCCTGCGTCACACCCCCCCACCCCCAACCTCACGTTCGGTCTTTTTGTTGTTGTTGTTGTTGTGCATTTTGTCTTGTGTAGATTCTGGTTTTGCTTGATCCCCAAAACTCTCAAATAAGGAACTGTTGTGGCGGTTCTCTCCAGAAGTATCACAAGTTCCATCTGAACCAGGAATGCCTGCAAACTGGTACCACAAGTCTGCTTAAGGGGAGAGGAAATTTTCATTCTGTAGTTATAGCAAAGGTTTGTCTTCTACTTATCCCCAGGAAAGACAGCACAGTGACAGGTTTTTACTTTCCTGAAGGTTCTCTTCCCCCTCTTCTCCTTTTCTCTATCTGTGCTGCCCTGGACAAGTATTTCCAGCTAAACTCCATTCCTTATGCCTCTGGCCCTTCAGAGCGCCTCGTGAGACAGGGAATCCCAGTAAAATTTAGCTGGCGGAACCACGAGGCTGATCGGGTGGGATAGTTTGTAACCATTTGCCTTAGCACCTGGAACACATGTAGCACTCGCTGAATATCACTTCCTCATCCCCTGGATGCCGTAGGTACCCAATATGTATTTGTTTAAATAAATGAGTGAATAATGATCTTTGTCTTTGTATTTGTTAAATTGAATTGAAATAAATGTTTAGGGGAGTCTGGGGGGCTCAGTCAGTGAAGCGGCCAACTTCAGCTCAGGTCATGATCTCATGGTCTGTGAGTTCGAGCCCCACGTTGGGCTCTATGCTGACAGCTTGGAGCCTGGAGCCTGCTTCAGATTCTGTGTCTCACTCTCTCTCTGCCCCTCATCTGCTTGTGCTCTGTCTCTGTCTCTCTCGAAAATAAATAAACATTAAAAAATTAAAAATAAATTGTTTAAAAATGAACAGTAAAGGCAATCTGACAACGTGGAAAGGTGCAAATGTTTCTCTCCTGAGTCACTTAAGAATTGAAACTCACTTGGGTGGGAGTCATGTTGAATGTAAGGGCACCTCCCCCTTCCCACCACTGAATTCTAAGGCAAAAGCAAGGGGTGGGGGGTGTCAGGAAGAGGCAAACTCACAGCCCCCAGGGTCCCGACAAGAATGGCTGCAGTGCAGGAAACACGTCCTGGGGACTGGGAAAACACATGACGCCCTCTGAGCACAGAGTTCACATCTCATCCCCCATTGTGCCACGATGCCACTGCGGCCCTCCCCTCCGTCTCTGAGGCTGCCTGCTCTCCCTCCTGCCCGTGTCCCCACACCCAGTGCAGACTGGCCTTGGGCTGGATCACCAGTGGTGCCTGAGACCACCGTGTAGTCTCTGCATGGAAGAAGGGCGGAAAAGTGGGAGCCTTTGGCGCACATAATAGAACGAACACCACAAAGCAGGGGCTCCCGTTTGCCACACGAAGAGAGAGATTTTCAGAGGAAGGCAGAACCAAATGCCATCAGATGTGTGCACAGAACATGAACCCAGCAGATGGAACAGGTGCTTCGGGGGTTAGGAGTCAGGATTAGTAGCTGCACCGATGAACAAAAATAAATCCATAGTGGACTCCAGAGAAGTGTCCAGATTATTTTTTTATAAAGTGTATTTATTTATTTTGAGAGAGAGAGAGAGAGAATAAGCAGGTGAGGACAGAGAGAGGGAGAGTCGGAATCTGAAGCAGGGTCCATGCCATCAGCACAGAGCTCAAGGGGGGGCTTGAACTCATGAATCGTGAGATGGTAATCTGAGCTGAGATCAAGAGTCAGACGCTTAACTGAGCCACCCAGGCGCCCCAAGTCTCCAGATTCTTATATTGTTTCGGCATGTAAGTGATTCGGCATTTTGTTGTACTAAATAATATCAGAAAAAGAGGAGTAAGCCCCACCGCTCAGAAATCTCTCTGTTATGGACAAGGTTTCCCCTTGCAGGAGGCAGGGGCAGGGGCAGGGGCACACGACACCAGCCTTCCAACCAGGCCTGTTTTACACAATAAACCACGAAATCAATTTCCCAGGAAAACCTATTCTGCACGTTTTAAATGGCAGCTTGCCGATGTAGCAGGTCACGAAGCCAGATTCGTGAAACCGAGGTCTGTCTGTGTCCAGGATATGTGCACAGCCTTGCAGTTGTTATGATTTGGGACAGAGCAGAGTGCACGGCTGTTTCCTAGATCACCTCAGGGAAGAGTGACGGTGCCGAAGGGCTTATGACTTCATCCTGGTCGTCTGCGTCCCGGTCCTGGTCGGAAGACCAAAGCAGGGAGGGGCCAGGTGGGCTCCCTGCCCTTGGCCTCAGCCTCCAACGGCATGTTCACAACAGGGCGAATGTGCTTGGATGCCTAACAAACGTGCGAGCTATTGTGGACGTCTGGGCCGGAGGGGACAGGTGGGAGAAGCCGGTTTAGCGGGGCTCCCACTGCTCCAGCTGGCGGTGGCCTCCGTGGCCCCCCCGCACTTAGAACCCAGGACTGACGGGTGGTGTTTTTCAGGAGCAAGGAGCGCACGAGGGTTGCAGAGGCCCTGCCCAGGGCTGTGCAGTCTCTCCCAGGCTGGACACCTCGCTGAGGGGCCGGGGACCTGCACCCAGTTGCCTGGGTGAGTCGGGAGACTGGAGGACTCCAGACAAGTCCAGACCCTTCCTGAAAGCAGGTGCTCCTGCTGCGCGTGGACGGGGCCTCCTTCCCTTCTCGTGTCCCTTCATGCCCCCCCCCAACCCCCTGCTGCCAATCTCAAAGGGCCGCCTTCGCGCGCAGCCAAGCCTGCAGCCTCTTCCTCGGCGTCCCGTCCGCACACCAAGCACCTGTCACACCTCCACCCTCCCTCCTTCCAGGCTGCTGTTGCTATGGCGGCGGTGGTGTCCCCTCAGAGGACCATTTCTTAGCTGGTTGATGTCATTCTTGTCCCCGCACTGTCACCTCCCTGGCTTGTCTCACGGACACGGCCCGCTGGCCAGGATCTGCACGCGCACTGAGCCCTCTGCCCCTCTGGCCCTTTGGGGCACATGCCAGGTGGCTTTCTGTCCTGCTGCATTCTCATTGGCCAGGGAGTCTGTCACTCAGCATAGCTCCGCCCCCCCCCCCCCCCCCCCCCCCCCCCCCGGACCTGAGCTGAAGCCTTGGATGCCTGGTCTATTTCCCAGGCCATTGCGGACTCGTGTTCTTGAACTTACTTGCACGCTTTTTACACGCGCCACCGCTCGCCCCCCATTTACCCTTCGCCTAGTTGACACGGGGTGTTCCCGTGGTGTCAGGTGAGCGAGCCTGAGAGCGGACCTGTGGCCAGCACGGTGAGGGGGGGAGTGGGTGCACGCGGGGCGGCAGGTGAACCCGGCCCGAGGGCCGCTCGCTCCGCCTGCCCAGGGAGGTGTGAGGCACACAGCACAGCCCTGGACCCGCCTCCCACCCTGCGGGAGCCCCCGAATACATGGGTCACAACTCAGCCTACTCCTCCAGAGCCGCTTTCAGAATTGCCCTTAGTCTGTAAATTTATTTTTGAGAGAGAGACAGAGCGCGAGCAGGGGAGGGGCAGAGAGAGACAGACGCACAGAATCCGAAGCATGCTCCAGGTTCCGAGCCACCAGCACAGAGCCCGACGCGGGGCTCGAACCCACAAACCGCAAGATGGTGACCTGAGCCCATTAGCCGGCTGAGCCCCCAGGCGCCCCTGGATTGGTCCTAGTCCTGATCTGAGGACTGTGAACAGTCATTGGCTTTCCTTTCTTTCTTTTTTTTTTTTTAACGTTTATTTATTTTTGAGACAGAGAGAGACAGAGCATGAACGGGGGAGGGTCAGAGAGAGGGAGACACAGAATCCGAAACAGGCTCCAGGCTCCGAGCTGTCAGCACAGAGCCCAACGCGGGGCTTGAACTCACGGACCGCGAGATCATGACCTGAGCCGAAGTCGGCCGCTTAACCGACTGAGCCACCCAGGCGCCCCTGGCTTTCCTTTCTTAAAACAACAGGTGTTTTGGAAGGAGGCCGTTGAACTCACCACCACACATCTTCTTTCCAGATGCTTCTTCCCTCTTTGTCCGCCCTGCCCAGACCCCTTCCTGCCTCTTTCCTCCCAGCCTTGCCTCCTTCCCACACCCCACCCCCCATTCCAGCTGAAGCTGGAAAACTCAAGGCTAACCGCTAACCGGGGCGATGAACACGACATGTGGCGGCCTGCATAGACCCCGCTGTGCCGGACGCACCTGTGCCAAACGGCCTCCTCGAGGGTCTGAGGCCACGGCACCGGACGCAGGCCCGCCTTTCCCAACACGATATTTCAAAGTTCAAAGCTTCTCAGAGGCTAGATCTTAAACGTTCTCTCCACAAAAAGAAGTAACAATTGTGTGAGGCGTTAGGGATGCTAGCCGGCCAGGTGGTCATCCCACTGCAGCAACGCCTTTCACGCCCACCGTGTCACATGTCAGTCACCTCTCGTTTCTAAGAACTGAAACTTTCCTCACATCACAGTCTTGGGGGCTTGGATGAAGGACGGCGTGGCCAGGACGTAAGTTCTTCGTGCGTCAGACGCTGCTGTCTTTCCCCACTTGAAGCCTTAAACCGCCACCGCGCATGCCTCGTTCCAACAACCTTCCCTTAGCGACCCCCTACTCTAAGCGCCCACGGAGGGTGGGCCTCCCTTCAGAAGGCTGGATGGCGTTGGGTGGAGATGACTCCCCACATGCCGGCCCCCCAGCAGCCCCAGGTGGGAGAAGAGCGTACTTCCTCCGAGGAGGGAGCTCCCCCGAGCTGAGGCTGTTTCTGAGTCTCACGGGTGGGAGTCTGTGAGGGCAGAGTTGACTTGTGGAGCTAGCGTCTGCCTCGCTCGGGCAATTGGGGTGTCCTGGGGAACCCCACGATCCAGGTAAACCTCCGACTAGTCCCGGCACCTGGCCAGCAGCATGGGTATCAGACAGAGTCGGGGTGTTTAAAGACCGGGGGCGTGGAACCTTTTATTTTCATGTTTCAGGTCCTTTGACAAAGCTGTGTTTTAATTTATCCACAGTGAAAAGACAAGTTCACTGCCTGTTGAAAGGAGACACATGTTTTGCGAGACTTTAGTTAGATTATTCTTTAGAATATGGAACCCGGGGTTTTTCTCAGGAGTATGAAACGCAGGGGAAAAGTCTGACTCGCAGCACGTAATGGAACAGACTCTAAATCGAGGCCACGAACTGCTGTGGATGGAGACAGCCCTCGCCTGAGAACCCGTGAGCTCCGTGGCCTGGGGTCACCTGCCCTTCCTCTGGGCTTCAACCTCCTGACCTGCAAAGTGAGGGTGTCAGCCCAGAACGATAATTTCACTGCCCTGGCCAGGAAGGGGCATGGGGTCTGGTGAACCTACGTGGATGCTACTAGGTATGATTCTGGGTTTATCTGTAACACACACAAGGCTCTGGCAAACACGTGCTTGGAGAAGAATGTCTTCTGCTGAAAGCGTCTGAAGACAACAGCTTACCGGCGGTTTGTCCCGTGTGCCGGACGCTACGGGAGGGGACAGTTGTACCTGTGTGTGGGGTCCCCTCTGTCATCCACGGGGAACCTGAACGTCCTCAAGCGAAATTGCAGCCTAAGACGGAAGCTGATCGACCGTGTGCACCTGAAGGCGGGCTCTGCGTGGACTGCGCCAGATCGCCACGCACAGCTCCCGTCGGGCTGGCTCCCCGTGAAAAGCCAGTGCACACGCATCTGAGGCACGTGCAGTGCCCGTGGCTGCATTCTGAGCAGACAAGGCAAGGGAGCCCCATCTGAACTTTTCCTGGGTGTCTCCTTGGGACCCTCTGGAGCCGCAGCACGCCAATCCCTTCGCAGCGGGGACAGACCTTTATCTTGGTCTTCTGCGACTTGGAATCACAAGGGACAGCCCGGTGGGGGCATTGCAAAGACCACGCACAAGAGTATGAGGGTCGATGTGGGGACCGGTGCTCTCCATACTTCGCCTTGGACTTGAGCAAGTGTGCTAGCCCCGCCCAGCCTGTTTTCTGGTCTCAAGACATGGCGATAAGGGTAGTTCCCACTTAAACGTTCTTTTACCTGACGACGCATAAGTAAAAAGCACTGTTGATTCAAGAGTAGTGCATGAACATGGGATGGTCTCCAGCTCAGAGCCAACACCCCAGCTCCTGGACAGAGAGTTTACACGCCCGGTTAAGGGGACACACAGCACGTGAAACAAACATGTTGAATCCACGCGCACGTGCACATAGACAGGTGCGACGCAAGAGAAGGCAAGAGCCTCTGAAATAGCACCTAGAATTAGATGCCTATGACCTGCTTGTGAACATGTTTATAGACTGACGATCCTCCCTTCAAACTGTCCGCTACCAATGCAACATAACGTCGATGGTGGATAACGTATTTCCAATTTTACACACAGAGAAGTTGATGCAACGAAACTCAAATCAAGAAACAGCACACTAGAGAATATGGCGTGTTTGTGACCTCACAGATGGGGTGTCAGTTTGAAAGGGCAACACTTTCTGCTTTGAGGGGAGGGGGCTGTCCCCTTCCACGACCCCCACGGAAGGCGTGCTCCTCCTGAGCTGTGACTGTCAGCTCATGGCTCAGTCTCTACCGGCTCCTAACTGCTCTGCCTCACTACTGGTGTGGCCCAAAGAACAGGCCCCCCTTTTTTCCAGGGGGCTGGTTCGGCTGCCCGGTCTGTAGCCAAACCACTAAAAATCAACAGTCAGAAGGAGCGTCACTGAAGAGAGGCGGCTGGGAAATCAGCTGATCAGCTATTTCACAGATGGAACTGAGAGGAGACTGCACTGGGGGCCCTGCTCTCCCCTCCCTTCTGGGGGGCCCTGCCGCTGGGGGGCCTGCTCTCCCCTCCCTTCTGGGGGGCCCTGCCGCTGGGGGCCCTGCTCTCCCCTCCCTTCTGGGGGGCCCTGCCGCTGGGGGGGCCTGCTCTCCCCTCCCTTCTGGGGGACCCTGCCACTGGGGGCCTGCTCTGTCCTCCCTTCTGGGGGGCCCTGCCGCTGGGGGCCCTGCTCTCCTCTCCTCCAGGAAGCTGGCGCTCACTCTCTTTGCTTCTGAGTTTTTTCTTTTTTGTCCTTCCTTCCTCCATTAACTAATCACTTTATTAAATAAAATGTAAATTTAGCTCGTGACATATTTCTTGAAGAAAATGTTTTCTTCCTTGCTCTGCAAACCGGCTGTATCACACAGACTCATTTTTCTGAGTGTACCTGCACGTAGAAAAGATGCGATGGACTCCCAGGTGACAACGGTGATTATTTCCAGATGGGGAGATTCGGGGTCGTTTCGCTTTTTACCCTTTACTTACTATTACTTTGTAATCTTGTACAATATATTGTTTTCATGGCAATAAAAAGAAAATATGTGCATCTAACTCCTTGTGTAAGTCTCCAGACAAAGTGAGAACACGGTGGGTGTGCCTTTCCTTCCATATGACCTTGAATTACATTATTTGAGAGTGAGGTCTGGTGCCCTTGGACAGGAGCCTCCCCTACACGGATGGTGGCTTTTCTCCCTGCAGGGTGCAGGTGGCGAGGGAGGCCTCCGTGGACGCAGGATGCGTCTCTCCAGCCGTGGCGGCGAGCGTGTTTCCTTTCCTGCCTTGTCACCGAGTTGGAGAAAGCTTTCCTGTGTTAACAGCTAAAACACTTAGGTTGGAACTCATGCTGTCAAGAAACAGGACCTGAACGGCGTCCCAATTTTCCACGCACAGTTTGCACCCTGCCGTCAGGGTCCAGCCTGCAAAGCCCCATGGTCCGCACCACTATGCATGTCCGGAGAGATACGGGGTGGTGGTGGGGGAAAGACAGGAAAGGATTGTCAGTGTGATATGTGATGGTTTTACTTCTTCTTAATGTGTGTTGCTGGAATGCTGCGAAAAATGTTTGGGTTCCTGAATATTGCACACCAGCGGGCACGCGGCAGAGTACAGGTTCCCGGGTGCCACGAGGGCACGTTTCTCTGCAAACCTCGTTTGAACTGATCCCTTGTTCCATGCTGCTCTCGCCAGCGGACGGGAAACGCGACTCTTAAATCCATTTTGACTTCTCGTAAAATACATCTCCTCGAGTAACATACAGATGACGAGGAAAGCAGGAGGAAGGGGCGTGGGGCCCCGTGGAGTGGACGGAGGCTGCTCCCTCCCCACACCCACCCCTGGGCCACATCGGGGCACCTGCGCTGCCCAGAGCCTGCTGGCGCTCTTCCGGGAGGCCGGGAACACGGTGACGCGTCCTTCTGTGCTATCGCGCTCACTGCTGAGCAGCAGGCCCACCACGCACCGACGGAAAGAAAGAGAGCAGGGGGTGACGTACGGCACGATCCACGGCTTTCATCACTTCAGAAACTGGAAGACCAGTTTATCGGGAGAGCTCGAAGTGGGCCAAGCCCTCCTGCAAAGAATCGCGTGCGAGCAGAGAACGGACCCGCCTTTTTCTCCTGAGGAGCCCTGCCTCCCTCAAGGCCTGACAAGGAGTAGAGACCGGTAAGCATCTAGGAAAGGGGTGGGTAAGCAAAGCTTCCATATTTCGTGGCCCCGGGGTCGTTAATATTGCAACAAAGGTAACCAAGTAACGGTCAACACCCTTCCAAGAGCCTCCCCGCCCTACTCGAGGCGAACCACACATTTTCGCTACACACGATGGAGAAAACTGGACGCTTCAGCCTGGAGGAAACGTCCTGTCTTAAGTCTTCTCCTGTGCCTCCCACTTTCTGAGAACTCGGTTTTACGAAGACCGTGTCTGGAGCGGCGGCTGGCTTGTAGCGGCTGCTTGACAGACCCACCCACGAGGATGACGCGCTCGTGTGCCTGACGTGGTGTCCACTCGCCAGCACCCGCCGCCCCGGGGGGCATCGTGGGCGCTCCAGGGAGGGGGCTCCAGGACCCCTGGGGCAGATGGGCCCTGATAAGCAGTAGTGCGGGAGGGGCGACATCAGAGGGCATTGGGGCCTCAGGGGGTTGGTCCGGTGGGTGGGTGGGTGCGAACTTAATCGCCGTGGAAGTGCAGCCTGGCTGGGGAGGGTTCACGGCGGCACATTCCGAGGACCCGAGGCACAGGCCGGGGTTTCGGCAGGGGACAGAGAAGAGAAGGTGGTTTCTCAGCAAAGACACTGCTCGGGAAATGCACCTGTACCCAAGGGAAACCCGCACTGCTGTGTGCCGGCCGAGACGTGCATCAGAATTGCAGGAGGAAGCCGAGGGGGGGCCGGAAGCCCAGAGCGAGGATGGACCCCCGCGGCGGCCCCCCTCAACGAGTGTGTGAAAATCAAGCTTTGCGCAGGCTAATCCTATTTTAAAAGCTCTAGGAGAGCTTACTATTTCCTAAGACATTCTTGGCGAAGTCTTTGGCCAATAGAACAATTCTTTCGTAAAATAAATAGTACGCTACGCAAACTTATCTTGGTGAAATTTGCTCAGATCTGACCATGGTCTCATGTGGCATATTTCTTAATCGGGACAGCTGGATTTAGCCCCCCCACCCCGGAAGAGAGAGACAGAGAAGACAGACTTTGCCATTCCCTCTCCAGCCGGCTGTGGACGTGGACGCTCACAAGCTTGCTTGGTAACCAGTTACGTGTAACTACAAGAGAGTCAACATTCGACGTGGTGTCTGACGTGCCTGATTTCAAACAAACCCCGGGTCAGGGCGGAAAGTAGCCGGCTTGCTGCCCGTGGCGTTCGAGCGGGTTTTCGTTCACAGGAACCCGTTGGATTGTGATGTGGACCGTGCAGCGAGGCAAATGTGCACCTTTCTCGTCTGATGAACTCCCCGGTGGTCTTTGCCACGGGACTACGTGGAAGTAGGTCGGGTGTCTCGGATTCCAGCAGGAGCTGCCAGCAACGCGGTAGAGTCACTTTGGCATCTGAACGCCACGCTACACATTTCAGTGGATGAAACAGCTAGGACTCTCCAATTAGTTTCCAGTGAAAAAATGCCCACATCACAGAAAAATATTCACCCTAATTGGCAACCTTGTTAGCAGCTGTTTCAGCAGAAGGCTGCGTGCGAGACCGCTATCCTGACAGACTGGATTTTTTGAATGACTAAATTTTAGACACACCCCCACAGCAATGAAATAGCCTCCATAATAAAATACTCACAGAATCTTCGAGATTATAATTTCAAATACGTTTCTATTTGTGACAACGTGTGTTTGGACCATAGGAAGATATTCAAGCTTATCCAAAGACGTTTCCTTATCGAACTACATACAGATCCTTCCATGGAAAGTCTCCGTCTGGGGAAAGGGCGCCCTGCTGTGCTGTCTTCATCGCCGGCGAAGGGCAGCGTTCCCAAAGACCCGTCACTGTCCTTCAGGTGTTTGCTTGAAACATTTGCAAAATTAAACAGGAAATGTTTGCAAAACTCTTGGTTGATGGATGTCTAAGAAAGAGTGAGGACACCCTCGTAAACAAAAAAGGATAGTGGCCCACCTTCCGGCACCTTCTGGGACATAAATGTCCTTACTCCATTATCCCACTATGTTCTTAACGACATTCTGTACGGTGGGCAGGACAGCTCCCTCGCCCATATGCTGGACGAGGAGACTGCAAATCAAAGTTGAGCATCTCGAGCCTCAGTTATTTGTCATGAGGCTGGGGGCCCCTGGGAGCAGGGCGGTGTGCACAGCCCAGTGTCCCCACAGCGACAGATGTGAGGAGCTCTTTCTGCCTCAGACTGCAGCCCCAGCAACAGGGTCAGGCCAGAGGGCCGGTTTGGCAAAGAGGAAAAACAGTGACAGAAACACAGAGCGACTGCGTTAGAAACGGTGCTCCCAGATGTTGGCTGGGCGGGCACTGCCCTACGCTCTGTGCCCTATGACCCGCCTGCTGTGATCTCTATCCAAGTGGATCATCCGGGAGAGATGACAGGCCCACGTCCTTATTCTGAGGTCGTTGGTAGGACAAAGATGTAGAGAAAAAACTGACTTGCCCGCTGGCCACTATGCACGGTGTTGTATTGTTCTACACTGTGAGCCATCCAATGCAATCAACAGGAAAGGGCGGTTTGTGGCCGAAACGCCACCTAAACTGGCAGACACGGGACCAAGCACGGCCCCTGCACGACAGCTTGGGATGGGGTCTGCATGATAAGGACACCGCCAGCAAGGCAAACTGTTGCACTCAGAGTGATTTTTAAAATTCAGGTACACACAATGCAAGAACCTTGAAGAACAGAAAAAAAATGGGAATGGGTGGGGACTGCAGTGGCAGGTGCACAGAGCACGTCCCGGGCGGCCATGGGCTGGTCACGGGGCACCTAGCTAGCGCCTGCAGCCGGGCCTTCTCCTGAGCCTCTGCTGGGACTCGGAGGAAGAATCGGGCAGCCTGAGCCCCGGACCCGCTCCCCCTGACCCGTCTGATCGTCAGCACCCCCGGAGCATTCTGGCCACCCCAACTGCTGCGGCTCTTTCCTCAGGAGGAGGAAGGTCGATTAGGCTTTGGGGCTCGGCAACATTTAAGCAAGGGATTCAAAGTGTGACACCAGGCAAAACACTGGGCAGAGGGGCGCCTGGGGGGTTCAGGCGGTTGAGCGTCTGACTCTTGGTTTCGGCTCAGATCGTGATCTCAGCGTTCATGGGATCGAGGCCCACGTCAAGCTCTGCACTGACAGCGTGGAGCCTGCTTGGAATTCTCTCTCTCTGCCCTTCTCCCACTCTCTGTCTGTCTCTCTCAAGATACATAAACTTAAAAAAAAACCCCACCGGCAGGCTGATTGCTCCCGTCCTTCCCCAGGGTACACAGAACGCTCCCCAGCTGTGAACGCCGCGGAGCCCCTCAGTCCCCATTTCCCACGTCACAGGCCTTTGTAAATCTTGTACAAATAAATTCTTAAACTCAGTGCCTGCAAGATGATGCTAAATGTTTTAGCATTAGGATGATTATAGTCATGTCAAGAAGAAAGTGCCAAGCGAACTACAAACATATTATTCAGATTTCCACAATCCCAAGTGTCGTCAGTAGATTTCCTACCTACAGATATTGCAGAAACCGATTTAAGATCTACAACCCTGGTAAATATGGAAACAGCAACTACTCATTCTCGTAAGATTGGATGCCCATAGGTTAAAAAAATTTTTTTTAGTTTATTTTTTGAGAGAGAGAGAGTAGGGGAGAGGCAGAGAGAGAGAGAGAGAGAGAGAATCTCAAGCAGGCTCTGCACCATCAGCACAGAGTCCAACGCGGGGCTCGAACTCACGAACCATGAGATCATGACCTGAGCTTAACTGCCCCGGATGCCCACAGGTTTTTAAGGATCAGGGTAAAGCTCAGAAAGAAGTATTCTAACTGATAACAATTTATTCTATACATTTATCAGTTCATGGAGGGACTATTAAATGCCACCGCTCTCTTGACGTAAGCACACCTGGACATTGCACCATAACCCTGAAACACCCAGTGGAGATGTAGATTCAGCTAAGAGCCATATAAAAAGCTTGCATAAAAGAATAATGAGAATTTAACTTTGAACCCTAATGTCACTTTCTAATGTGATAAAAATGTCGTTTTTAAGACACACCATGTGTGAATGGTCACGGAGTCTGCAGAGAAGACAGGACCTGTGGAAGGCGGAATCACAGCCCCCCTCCCCAAAGATGCCCCCACCATGATCCCCCAGACCTGGGATCCTGCTCACTTACTTAGCATATGATTCAGTTAAGGATCTTGAGATGGGGGGATTTTCCTGGATCAGCCTGGTGGGCCCGATGTAATCATAGACGTGTTTAGAAGAGAAGGTAGGAGGCAGGAGGGCCAGAGTCTGAGAGGTGAGAAGAGACTGGGCTACGAGGATGGGGGAGGGGTGGGCACGAGCCCAGGAGTGCAGGTGCCTCTAGACGCCGGAAAGTCAAAGAGACGGTTGTCTGCTGGACCCTCCCATAGGCACCAGCCCCGCGGACAGTGAGTTTAGCCCAGTGAGACCCCTGGGCTTATACCCGCAGAACCGAAGGATAGTAACTTGGCGTGTTTTAGCCACCACGTTTGTGATCATGGGTACGGCAGCCGTAGGAAACAGAGACAGGGCCCTGGGCTTCTCGGGTACCTGGTCTAACTTTACCCACCTGAGGGCACTGGTTTATTTTTGTAAGACTTGAGTACTTGGAGCAGAGAAAGGAAGAGAGCTGACAGCGGTAATTAACTCAGCAGGTTCCAGGAAACAGGAGCACAGCCCACAGGAGCAGAAACCGTCAGGTGCCAGGAAGGAGACGATGGTTTCCACCCGGAGGAGGGCCCCCTGGAGCCCACGGACGCCTCCGCCTCCCGGTCACCCTTCCCGAAGCCGGTGCGCAAGGCACTGGGGCTGGCGGGGGTGGGGGGGGCTCCCGCTGCATCCGAGGGCCAGGGCACAGGTGGGTCCCCGTCACTCAGAGCCTGCCGGTGCCTGCTGCGTGGAGGCCGCCTCCTGGCCACGTTTCCCGTTAGCTCACTTTAGTAACGGATGATCGTTCCCATTATTTTTTCGTGTGAAGGATTCCACAGCGCCGAGGTGGAAATCAGCCGTCTGACCGCATGAGTTCTATGTCGGCCAAGGACTAGATGGATTATTAAAAATTGTAAATCTCAATTTACCTCTGCAGGTGAATGCCGCTTAATTTTATTGGTCACTTACTCATTAAGAGCCAAAGTAGATAAAATTTTGCCAATGAAATCACACCACAAGTGCTTTTTAAGGGTAAGGTGGGGCCACTGTGTCTGGCTGTGTTCCAGACCCATCCGTGGACATGACTTTGCTCAGGTGATCCCAGAAGCTTCTTAAGGGGGTTTAATTGTCCACAGAACACCTACAAATCCACCCGAGTAACTTATCCTGAGCACATCTCCCTGTTTTTCTCCTTACAAGACTCTACAACACACGGTACAAAACTATGAAGAAAAATTTGAATTGTGGCATTATTTATAATTGAAGAAAATTGAAAAAAACCTGATGTTTAAAATTAGAAAATAGGTTGGCTCTGGTGCTGTATAAATAAAATATTTGCAACCTCTTAAACAAACGTTTACACAGGACTTTAACTCCATGAGAAAGAAACCTAGCAGAAGGGAATCATGGAGACCGAGGAAACGTTAACAGTCATAAAGCATGGTTACCTCTGATCGTGAGAGGTGACTTTTCTTTTTCTCCTGGTTTTCTTTATTTTCTCTAAGTTGCTTACAATGAGCTTATATTCCTTTTGTCGTCAAAGAAATCGTCACGTAAGAGACTTTTAAACGCACTAGGAGAGACCCACGGCTGATGTGTTTCAGGCTCCCCCCTCCTTCCCCCTCCCTGTGTGGCTTCGCTTCTTGCCCTTGTGTTTCTGGCATCCTTCCGGAAGCTCTTTCCGTGTCTCTCCTACTGGCACATGGTGGAGCCTCCCACATGCCTCCAATCTCAGAGAAAGCCAACCTCAGGCTGTGCCCCAACCCTTCAGCCCCCACCCCACCTCACGGGCGCCCTGCCACCCCTTCCAGGAGGCCCAGCTCTCGTCAGGAGCGCGTTTAGGAGAAATCTGGACACTGAAGGAAGGGTGTAAGTCAGCGAAGCAAACTGCACTGTGCTCTCTTTAACGCCAGATAAACTATATCACTGGGTTACCCGAAGCTGCTAGTAAGAGCGACCCAGCAATGACAGTCACATACGAGGGTCTGAAAGCAGTGATATACCATTTCCAAGAACGTGTCATTCTCACAGAAATCTTACCCAAGACTAATTCAAGAGCTTCTTTTGAGCATCCAATGAGGCCGGGAGAAGTTAGTAAGAAAAATCCATTGAATGTAATGTGATCATAGTAGGCCCTCAATGAAAACAAAATATGAAGAGAGATTCTCCTGCAGTCACCCCAAAGTTATCCAGGGGCAAAAATTAAACAAAAAGCTGGCCTTTCCTGTTAGTGCTCTGTTCCTGTGTCGGGTGTTCAAACGGCTGGGAGGAGGGCAGACCCTCAGTTTGTCCTCATGGCTTCCCCTCTCCCATTCTGCGCCCACCCACGTGGTGTGCCAAAGGGGCGTTGGTCCCCACCTCTGCCCTCCTCTTCCGTTGTCCAAAGGGCCACTTCCCTCTTACTCCCGCCCGTGGTGCAGATTCCAGGTGGAGGCTCACCCCTTCCGTGGCCTGTTTCTGGAACCAAGGAATTTCTCCGCCATCCAACCTCACAGCCCTTGCTCAGCAGTCCGTACGGCCCGGGAAGAGCTGGTCTTGTGTTTAGCTTCAGGGACACGCACCTGATTCTGACTCCTGGGGGGCAGTGACATAGTTCCACACGAGGGTCAACGTGGAACCTGTTCCCACTACCTAAGCGATTCCCATCTTAAGTTAAAAACTGATGTATAACTTGTAAGGTATAAGCACGTGCACGTAGGGCAGGCATTTTGTGGACTCTGATGGCAGAGAAAGAAGGAAGGCTGGGAGCTGAGGGTGGGATGTGGCCTTGTCTCCATCGCCAACACACCCACATTGGCGGTCTCCGGGCCACAGAGAAGTCTGCCTTCTTCCTACTCAGCCCCTCACCCTCGAACAGGATTTCTGGGTGTGCTGTGTGAAGCGTCCTATCCCTTCCAAAATTCCTTCCCTCTTTTTCCCCTCCTCTATCTGAATCTTTGCAGAACATCCTGTTCTCTCTGTGTGTGTGTGTGTGTGTGTGTGTAGATATATAGATAGATGCCAGATCATTCTCTCCTCCAGGTCAAAATTCTTAAGGCTCAAATCATAAATCCCCATTTATATGTACAAAGAGATGTCTTAAACAGTCTTAAGAAAGAAAAATATTTAAACCAAATTCCCCAAATCCCTGTGCCTTACTTTAGAAGGTGACTTTTTCTGCAAAATTTTAGAGTCAATGGAAGAGAAACATTTAAAAATAACCGAGTTTGTGCTGTTACGGTGCCTCTGGAAGAAGGAAGAAGAGACACAAAGCCAGCGAGGTGCCAGCGAGGACGCGCCACCGCTGCCACCCCAGTCCGGCACGGCGGAGCCCCAGGCTGGCAGGGGACAGCCCCGGGAAGGGCAGGTGGGGACGGCGGGCGGGCGGTGCACCAAGCACCGCGGAGGGAGCGCGAGGCGCCGCCTAAGTCCCGACTTTTAGAGTCAGCATGTGAAACTGGGGACAAGAGTCAAAACGGGGCACTTCCGGTGGGGGGCGCGCAGTGGCGGTGCCACAGACAAGGCGGTCACACCCGGGGCTCGGGGCTCGGTGTGGGGAGAGACGCAATCACAAGGAAGGGTTGGGAGCGCGTGTGCGAGAAACAGGGCCAGAAAGTGCCTGCGAGGGAACACGCGGGGCCGCGGGAGAAGTGAGTCAGAGGCTGCCGCAGGAAGAGAGCCGTCTACACCCGCCGCGCAGGAAGATGCTGTGCCGGGGCCAGGCCTCCGGGCTCGCCTCCTCCCCAGGCTGGAACCTCGCTCCTCCGGGTCTCCTTTGAAATTGCTTCCAGGTAAAAAGACTGCATGGTCCCCGGGCAAAATGTTAAAATATAGACACACACACACACACCCCTACACACACCCACACAGCCACCTACACACACCCACCTACACACCTACACACACCCCCCCCAACACACACACCTAAACACAAACACCCCCCACACCTACACACCTACACACACACACGTACACACACCCACACCCCCTCATACCCACACACACCCACAATATACTTACACACCGCCCCACACACCCAACACCCACACACACCTACCCACACACCTCCACACACCCACACACACACCCACACATGCACCCACACCTACACACACCCACACAGACCCAACACCCCCACACCCCCCCACACACCCACACATACACCTACACACACACCTACACACCTACACACACCCACACACCCACCTACACACACACACCTACACACACATCCACACACCCCCACACATACACCTACACACCCCCACACCCCCCACACCCAAACACCCACACACCCACACATCCACCCACACCTACCCACACACACCCACACACTCACCTACACACACCTACACACACACACACCCAAAGACCCACACACACCCACACACCCATACACCTACACACACACCGACACACCCACACCTACACACCTACACACACCCACCTACACACCTACACACACACACCCAAACACCCACCCACACCTACACACACACCTACACCCACCCACACACCCACACGCCCACCCACACACCTAAACACACACACCCAAACACCCACACACACCCATACACCCACAACACCCACACACACCTATCCACACCCCCCACATACACCTACACACACCCCCACACACCCACACCCACATACCCACTCACACCTACACACACACCCACACCTACACACCTACACACACACCTACACACACACACACCCTCACACCCCCACACACCCACTATACACCTACACACACCTATCCACACACATCCACACATACACCTACTCACACCCACACACACCCACACCCACACATCTACACCCCTACACACACCCACACCCACCCACAATATACCTACACACACCCACCTACACACACACACCCAAACACCCACCCACACATCCCTCCACACATCCACACACACACACCCAACACACCTACACACACACACACTCACACACCCCACTATGCAGAAAAACAACCCAAACCTTAGGCCGCACACTAAGTCCTGGCAGGTGCAGGCTGGGCGTGGCCGCTTCACAGACTTGTGTGCAGGGAACCCCCATCCGTGCTGCTCTTCGCTGGTGTTTCCCACACACGGGATTCTGCACGAATCGGCACAAATGCAGCAAGCGGACTGTGGTCCGTGTGGACCCGTCAGCGGGTCTGGGGGAAAGTCTTCCGCTCGGCGCCTGTGGTATAGACTGAGCAGCAGGGTGGGGTGGGCCGGAGCGTGGACTCTGGGGTGGGGGCACTGCCTGGTCCCCCACCCCTCAATCCGTGCTCTGTGGCCACTCCCTCCCGGCTGCGGGGGTCACGAGGTCACGCTCCCGCATCTGTGGGCGCCCCCCTACACTTGACTGGGGGTGCCGTGGCCACGACGACGCCCCTCACTGTGCTGTCCTCTTAGGGTTCCGCAGGAGCCACCGGGCCCAGATTCACACAGTAACGCTGCAGGATGAGAAGCCTGTACTCTGTTCTGCTGAAAACGCCTCCTGGCACCTCCCGCATCCCTTTGTACTTAATAAAGTTCAACCATCGTTACAAAACCACAGCTCTGCCTTCTGCCCAGGACGCGCCCCCAAGCCCTGCGCCCTGCCCGGCGCCGCCCCCTTCCTTGCCCGCTCTAAGGAAACCCTCTCCTTTCCACACCTCTGCCCCCACCCGGCACATCCTCTCCCACGCCTACATTTCTGAGTTAATTTTCTTTTCCATTATGATTTTAACCCATCTACTTCCAGGAAAGCTTAGAGGCCACTTAAAATAAAAGACACATGGACAGTTCGCCCCTAATGAAAGATCACAGAGGAACTTCTCTGGAGAGAGAGAATGTTACAGAGAAACAACGGTTATAGGATTTAAAAGCTCTATTCCCCCAAACCAAGGCTGTCTCCCACCTCCCTGACACCTGTCATTTATGGCCTTCCCGGTGTCCCCTCCTCCCTGGGACCCTCCCTGCTGCCCTGTGGCCTGGGGTTTCTGTCCTGCTGCAGGGTCCCAGCCACTGGCCGTCACTACTGAGCCCAGGGGACGCAGTCCAGCAGGGGGATCCTTGGGGTTAGTTATTATTAAGCACAAACCCCATCGTCCTTTCAGCCAGAAGTCTTGAACACATACCTTCTGCTTCAGAAAAAGGCATCGTCTAAGAGCCACACGATACAGAGAATTCCATTATTTGCACTGGAAATTCAAATTACTTTGGAAACAATAATGAAATAAGCCCCCCATTTGCTCTTGGGTATTCAAAAGATTTTAATTAAGAATTTTATTTTCCAAAAATGTGAATCTTTTAGGCATAAAAGATTTGCAGAACTGAGGCTGGGTTAGTTTTCCGGTTTTTAGCTACTTGTAACACACATATGTATAGATCCCTACCGTGGTACGTACAGAAAGTGGTTTAGACTAATCCCAGCCACTAGCACACTGTGGGTGCAGGAATCCGGGTCAGCCGTTTCTGGTTCTGGTAGCACTTGCTGTCCTGTGACTTGGGTGTCTGGGCTCTAGGTTGTCAAGGTGTGTGCACAGCAGAGAGCCAGCTGAAGTGTGGGGAGTCGTGAGCACCCTTTCCTTTACTGAAAGAGCATAATTCATGGCAAAAGCCCACCTTTGGTCCCCTAGACTTTTCTGCGGCCACGGAGACTCATAAAATAGGGAGACATATCAAAGTAGCGGTCATCTTGTTTTTCAAAGAGAGAGTCCACACATGTAACGACCACTGTAACCTGTGTCTTTGATTCTCTATTAGCACCTCCGGTCAGAGAAAACACAGGCATGGACAGACAGACATCCCCCAAAGTAGATGTACAGGGGGCATCCTGAATGTGGGTGGGGCCACCTGGGAGAGGTCTGCCCTTCAAAGACATGGGGGACAAACTGGCCTGCAGGCCCCAGGCCACCATGAGAGCCTTGAAAGATCACATGTGAAAGGTGCAATTATTGACCCAAGCGGCAGATTGGGATCTCTTGGAAAATTAAGTGGGAGGTTTAGATCAAGGCCTTGCAAACTACAGCCACAGGTCAGACCCAGTAATGCTGACACGAACAGCCAAAGATGTAAAAAGAAGCAAAAGCGTAGCATTCTCTACAGTGATAAATGGGTTAAAGGATCAGACGTGGAGGATGAGCAGAGGGGACGAGCAGACACCCACTGTGCATGTGTGCGCGCACACGTGTGTGCATGTGTATACACGCATGTGCACATGCGTGTATGTGCATGTGCACATGTATATGTGTGCACGTGTGCATGTATGTGTATGTGTGTGTGTGTACATATGCGTGCGTGTGCGCGTGTGTGTGCACAGACGTGTGCATGTACAGCTGCCGCTTGTGTGTCCGCACACACTTGCAAACGTGCACACACTCACACATGCACACACAGCTGCCTCCCCAACATTACCAAAGAGCAGTGTTCTCAAACTTCACCGTGCGTCTCCTGGGGGGATTATAAAAACTGAAAATTACCAGGCTCCACCCCAGAGTTTCTGATTCTGTAGATTTGGGGTGGGGCCCAGAATTGGCTGTTCCGGCAAGTTCCAGGAGATGCTGCTGATCAGGGGACCCCCCCCCCCCGAGAACATTGCTTAAGAGAATCCTCACTGTTCCTAATTAATAAATCCCTCCTGAGACTTCCTACAGAGCGGGAATCGATTCAGGTGAAACACAGCCTCTGATCTCCAGTTATGACTTTGGATTTGGGGTTCGTATTTGAAGCCCATGGCATCTTGGTTCCCTGCACCTGTCTCTCCGGGCTGGGGCTACACGGCCTCTGACCGTCCCTCCTCGTGTCACTCGGGGGCTGACCATCTCTGAGGTGGTGCCCAGAGTCCCCAAGACTGATGTGTGTGCAAAATGCAGCCTGTATTTTAAGTGAGGCCATTCCGAACCCCCACTGCAGTCTGGTGACAGACATTCTAGCTGTGGCATCAGACAGAAAAATTAAATATATCAGATAAGGTGAGAAACAAGTAAGACTGTGGCTGGCCTGGCCCTAAACTGAGGGGTTTTCAGGAAGTTTCTGAAACGCACTGTTGATAGTACTTGTGAAAACTGTCATGTGAGCAAACACATTATTAGTTAAGGGTTAAGAGGACCGTCTAAGAAAACATGTACAACATGATGCTTTCTGAGCACTCCTTGTTTCTAAAATCCTGATGAAGAGAAAAAATGTAAATTAAAAATCCCAGATATTACATAGAATAAAAATACCCAAACCTGGTACATTCTCCCCACCCTTTGGATAGCGCAGAGGCCTTCGGTCGCAGATGATCGGCACCTGGAGACCCGGGAGGACCGACCACATAAACAGCACCTCGCTTGATCAGCAAGGCTTTGGAGTTTGGGACAGGCAGTCCACAGAGACCATCCCTGGTCAGGTTTCTCTGCTCCTCTCCTTGTGAGTGAGGAATCAGGAGACCTACAGATGGGGAAGCCCACCCAGCCACATGCCTCTCTCTCTGGACCTCGGTTTCTCTTCATGGCTGAAAAGAGGGAGGTTGGTAGTAAGGTACTTAGAATCCCTTCCGGTCTGCTGTTCTAGGCCCGTGTGCACACCCACGGCGCCACCTGTGTGTTCACGGACATTCTGTGGGTGCCATATTGTGGAAGGTCCTGTATGTTACATCTAGAAGCTACTGACAGTCTCTAAAAAAATGGTTTGCATAAAACATTAGGTTATAGGATGGCACAGCTGGGATTTTTATGAAACATTAAAAAAACTTATAAACCCATTAAAACAAAATTTCTTTCTGCCCTTTACTCATAATATATTTACGTTGCTGTGATACAATTACATTTCTTAAGAAAACTAGCTTCTCTGTTTGAATGCATTTGCAAAGTATGTTTCGCAAAGATCAAACCTCTGGGGACTGGTTTAAATGAAAGTGTCACTGATTAATCCAACAAGGGAGAGTGACACCTTTTTGACTCTTTGCTCCTGTTGGGAAGATACCCCCCACCCCCTTCACTGTTTACTTTTTCTGCTCCAAGTGATGTGGGAGCTCTGATGGCATCTGAAGTCGTATTTGCCAGTCGACGCTTGATTTGCAGGCCACAGAGATGGGGAAGAAATGGTTGGAAAATCAACTGGCTTGAGATGTTAAGAAATTGCAAATCTTTACAAAAGGCCGAATCAGGAAATCTGCACAATAATTGAAACGATTTATGATTTCAAGCATCACATTCACCCCCTTCTTGAGACTCAAGAGCCCAGGACACCTGGGAGCTCTCCAAGAAGCCTTCTCTCCACACACAGGGCTGGTCTTCCGAAGTGAAGACTGACTGAGAACACAGACCTCTGGGTCGGGAGAGCGACCGACCGGAAGGAGCGCCCTCCCCTGCGAGTGGCCTTTCTCCCTTCCGCTCATTTTGCACGAGGAGTTGCAACAGTGTCCCTTTTTGAGCCCCACACAGTGCTGTGAGCCTCTTGGGCCCATAGGGATAATTCCCACCCCATCTATGGGCAAAGTCATGAGATCACAAAAGAAAATTCCAGACAAAAAGGAGAAGTGAGTCCCGAGTGTCGAACACCAGGAGGCCCTTCACCATTAGGTCAGACCACACTCGGCAGGTCAGGCCTGGGGTCCAAGGGGGAGGGTGGTTTGGGGTCTGGGTGCCTCCAGGCACATCACCAGCTGAGCATGCTAGGTCAAGTTCACTAACCTTTCTGACAGGTGTTTATCTACAAACAAGATGCTAATAATATTGTTTAGGGATCCCATGAAGAACAAGTAACCTAACCTAAGATGAAAATGTCTGGAGACGGCCAGGTGCCATCAGGCAGCTCCTGCCCCAGGTCGGGCCCCCAGACAGGTGCCGAACGCAGGGCAGGGCAAGGCCTTCCAGCCAAGGCTGTGGGTCCTCCCGGCGCCGAGGGGCACGGCCTCCCCTCCGTAGTCACTGTGTCCTCTTGGAGCCTGAGTGTTTTCAAGTCCACGCCACCAGCAGGAGAACGTGTCACAGGAAAAGGGGGCTTGTAATTGGAGTAATTAAGTTTCACCCCTCTTAGTTGATGTGCGATCCTAGCAAATTGTCCAACTCGGGGCCTCAGTGATCCCACCAACAAAATGGGCACATGAGTAACAACATTTCACAAAGTTTCTGGGAGGAGTGGAGGAGTGAGAGAAACACGGAAAAGTCGGGGGGGGGGCGTGTATCCACTGTGGTGTAGATGCTACAGGGGCACTGCCCCATCTCACGTGACAATGGCTGTCGTATCAGATGCCAACCAGAGACTGAGCCCTGTGATCCTGACTTCTACCCCACAGCTTCCAGAACCATGCGCGCTTCTAACTGCGAGCGATTGAGAACAGGGTCATCATGTACTCTGGCCTAATCCTCCTTAAACAGGGGGAGTACTTTGGAATTTCCTCCTTCCTTCCCTCCCTCCTTCCTTCTTTTCCTCCTTCCTTACTTTCCTTCCTCCCTCCCCCTTCCTTCCTTCCTTCCTTCCTTCTGTCTCTCCTTCCTTTTTTCCTTCCATCCTTCCTTCTCTCCTTCCTTTCTTCCTCCCTCCCCATCCTTCCTTCTCTCCTTCCTTCCTTCCTTCCTTCCTTCCTTCCTTCCTTCCTTCTCTCCTTCCTTCCTTTCTTCTGTCCTTCCTTCCCTCCCTCCCTCCCTCCTTCCTTCCTCCCTCCCTCCCTCTCCCATCCTTCCTTCTCTCCTTCCTTCCTTCCTTCTTTCCTTCCTTCCTTCCTTCCTTCCTCCCTCTCCTGTCCTTCCTTCTCTCCTTCCTTCCTTCCTTCTCTCCTTCCTTTTTTCCTTCCATCCTCCCTTCTCTCCTTCCTTCCTCCCTCCCTCTCCCATCCCTCCTTCTCTCCTTCCTTCCGTCCTTCTTCCTTCCTTCCTTCCTTCCCTTCCTTCCTTCCTTCCCTCCTTCCTTCCTTTCTTCCATCCTTCCTTCCCTCCCTCCCTCCTTCCTTCCTTCCCTCCCCCTCCCATCCTTCCTTCTCTCCTTCCTTCCTTCTCCTTCCTTCCTTTCCTTCCATCCTTCCTTCCTTCCTTCCTTCCTTCTCTCCTTCCTTCCTTCCTTCCTTCCTTCCTTCCTTCCTTCCTCCCTCCCTCCCTCCCTCCCTCCCTCCCTCTCTCCTCCTTCTCTATCTCTCCTTCCTTTCTTCTTACAGAAGTTTAATTTACTATAGAATCAGTTTTTCTTACATTACCTCCAAAGTCTCATCTACCTAAATTTCCTAAAAGGAATGCCTCCCGATCTCCTCCAGTCTGATGTTTTACAGTGGAAACACATTTCCCGTAGTGTGCGGCACAAGTGCGTGTGGAACCAGAACAGACAGGGTCGCAGATCATCCAGTGAGCCCAAGGAACAAGGAAGATGGTTCCCTCTGTTTTGTTGTGTCACGCGAACCTCTTGTGGGACAGCCAGGCTCCTTGCGTGTCCCTGGGGACCGTGGGCTGTGCCGTGTGCCCACTGCTCCCAGGAGGCAGCCTGGCATCTTGGAACAACTCGTCTCTGGGGTGTGGTCCATCACGTAGGATGTCCCCTGGCCTCCTGGCTCCATGCACGTGGGCCACCGCATCCGAGCCACGACCCTGGCACATCCCACCCGCCTTGCTCCCCTCGCTGCTTTTCCTCCCAGAGGTTTTTTCACCTTTTTTTTTTTTTTCTGGTTTTTCCAAAACACATCTCCCAGAGGGTCTCCAACTGTTGTGTTTGTTTTCTGTTTTTAGAACATGGCTCTTTGTGATTTCTTCCCGTTTCGTTATTCTTGGAAATGATCAAGTCAAAACAAAAAGCTACCTTTCAATGCACTAATACACTTATTTCTTTTGGTATTTTTATTTATAAATCTGATTGTAGCCTTTTATAGCAATCAGAAGTGACAGGGGACATCATGAGTGACCAGTGGAACGGTGCTATCTCCTGAGGCCAACAGAAGCCATTCGAATGGGACTCAGAAGACAACTGCCCGAGGCTGGAGGCCCCACAGTGGCCCAGAATGTCTGCTGTCACTGGGTGACGCTGGGGCGCCACGGAGGGCGAGCTGGCCAGCCAGGCAGTCGGCGGGTGGCACCTACTGTGCTTGTGGCGGAAGTGATGGGAAGTAGATGGGAGAGTTGTGTGCCCAGCAGCCAGCTCCTGCATTAAAAACATCACGCTCACGGAATCTGGAAGCCGCAGGAGTGTGGGAAGTGGCTGGACCGTGGCTTGTGTCTGGCAGGGACGACAGGGACAGAAACCTGCCGGGGACACTGACGCTGTGTTGTCGTGATCTTTTCTGGAGCCAGTCAGAAAGGAAAGCATTACACAGGGAGCGTCCTCCATTCCTCAGAGGAATAAAATAAATCCAAAAAATTCACAATGGAAACAAGCTGGAATGAGATAAAATCCAAGTACACTGACTCATGGCCTTTGCAAAATATCCTGGACAAGATTTGTTTCTATACAGCGCGGTTTTGAACAGCAAGGTTACGTGATAAAGCAAGGGGCTTGGAGAGTAGCAGCGGTCGTTCTGTGACCCACTGACAGGGTCGGGCATCCCCGGCTGTGGCGGCAGGACGCGGCGCTCCCTGTTCTGTGTTCTTTTGTTCCAACACCTAGAACAGCCTGTGGCATATGGCAGGTGCTGAGTAAGTTTCTGTGGAAAGAGGGAGGAGGGAAGGAAGGAAGAGAGAGGGAGGAAGGAGGGAGGGTATGCGGGAAGGAGGGGGAGGGAGGAAGGAGGCAGTGGGGAGGAGGGAGGGAAGGAGGGAGGAAGGAGGGGGGAAGAAGGGAGGAGGGAGGGAAGGGAGGAGGCAGTGAGGAGGGAGGAATGAGGGAGGGAGGAGGGAGGGAAGGGAGGGAAGGAGGAAGTGGAGAGGAGGGGGGGAGGAGGGAGTGAAGGGAGAAGGGAGGGGGGAAGGAGGGAGGAGGAAAGGAGGCAGGAGGGAAGGAAGGGAGGAGGCAGTGAAGAGGGAGGAATGAGGCAGGGAGGAGGGAGGGAATGGAGGGAAGGAGGAGGTGGGGAGGAGGCAGAGAAGGAGGGAGGAGGGAGGAAAGGGAGGAGGTGGAGACGAGGGGGGGAGGAGGGAGTGAAGGGAGGAGGGAGGGTAGGGAGGAGGAACAGAGGAGGGAGGAAGGAGAGAATGGAAGAGGTGGGGAGGAGGGGGGGAAGGAGGGAGTAAAGGAAAGAGGGAGGGGAGGGTGAAGGAACAGAGGAGGGAGGGGGGAGGAGGGAGGGGAAGGAGGGGGGAGGGAAGGGAGGAGGCAGTGAGGAGGGAGGAGGGAGGGAAGGGAAGGAGGAGGTGGGGAGGAGAGAGGGGGAGGAGGGGGGAGGGAGGGAAGGGAGGGAAGGAGGAGGTGGGGAGGAGGGAGGGAGAAGGAGGGAGGAGGAAGGGAAGGAGGAGGTGGGGAGGAGGGAGGATGAGGGAGGGAGGAGGGAAGGAAGGAAGAGGTGGGGAGGAGGGAGGAGGAAGGGAAGGGAGGAGGTGGGGAGGAGGGAGGGGGAGAAGGGAGTGAAGAGAGGAGGGAGGGGAGGGAGGAGGCAGTGAGGAGGGAGGAATGAGGGAGGGAGGAGGAGGGAAGGGGGAAGGAGGAGGTGGGGAGGAGGGAGGGGGAAGAGAGGAGGGAGGGAAGTAGGAGGGAGAAATGAGGGAGGTAGGAGGGAGGAGAGAAGGAGGGAGGGGGGAAGGAGGGAGGGGGGAAGGAGGGAGGGGGGAAGGAGGGAGGAGGGAGGGGGAAGAGAGGAGGAAGGGAAGGAGGAGGGAGGAATGAGGGAGGGAGGAGGGAGGAATGAGGGAGGGAGGAGGGAAGGAGGAAGGGGGAAGGAGGGAGGAGGGAGGGGGAAGAGAGGAGGGAGGACAGGAGGAGAGAGGAATGAGGGAGGGAGGAGGGAGGGGGTAGGAAGGAGGGGGAAGAGGGAGTGAAGGGAGGAGGGAGGGGAGGGAGGAGGTGGGGAGGGAAGGAAGATCTTGGGGGAGTGATAAGGAATGACCCCAGTGGTTCATGCATCTCCCACATCCTCTAACCTCCTCAAGTCTTTATAAATTTTCCAGTTTGGTTTAAGGTCGTGATGTATCAGAGTTTTCCATAAATAATTATGAGCGCTCTAATTTGAAGATTGTTCAGCAAACCAAATGACCAATCATTTCTGCCCAAATCCAACCAAAGATACTTAAAAAAAATGCATGGTGTTATTTTCTTCCACGGGTTGTGCCGTGCGTGGGCAGAGGTGTCTTATTTCCGGTGACCTGGTGGAATTGGGGCCCGTGCAGCAGGCACTAATGCATGTGTCAGGGGTAACAATCTAGCTCTTCAACCAAGAAAAAATAGCACCAAGTAAGTAAATAAAATTATTTTTTTCTCAAAAGGCAGAACGAAAAGCACAAGTGAATTTTTCCACTATAAAACACATGGAAATTAATAATTTTAAATTAGAATTATCACTGCCCGTGGAGAGGGTAGTTACATGTAATTCTTCCCTAAATGACTGACTGTAACTCCTTTTTTTGGCTAATTAACCGATTACGGTTCCCACGAAGAGTCCCTCTTTCACTATTTAAGAAAATAATACACTTTGAAAATGGAAGGAGAGCAAAACGCTATTGGCTCGGGCCCCGGCCTGGCGCGCGAGCTCTGGAGCAGTGCAGACCTCCCCGGACCCGCCCGTGGCTCCCAGAAGGAGGGGCCAGGGGGCCCGCGGACCCCATCCCAGAATGTGCCCGCAGATGAGGGCACCCTCACCGTGTGGTGCAGGGGGATCGTGCGTGTGGCGTAGGTGATATTTCGGAAACTATCTCTGTGCACAGATACTAAGCAACCTGCTGGGTCTGGAGGACAAGATCAGAACCCGGATTTGCGGCGACCTTATCCCTACTTTCCTTCTCTGACCTGGCCCGTTACCTGCTGCCCCTGGGAGCCCTGGCAGGGAGCATCACCCTTTGCCTTGTGATCTGATCCTGACGCTAATTAGCCTTTTGTTCGAGACCAGGTCTGCCAGAGGCCCTGAGGCCCCGCGTAACAGGGGGCAGTGTTCGTCTGCGCTCCCCGTCAGGCCCAGGCCGTGCAGCCTGACTCCCGTGTGACTTCATCCTTGAAACTATTTTCTCTTATTTTGTTATTTTATTTTTTAAAGTTCATTTGTCTTGAGAGAGAGAAAGAGAGAGAGAAAGAGGGGCAGAGAGAGAGGGAGACAGAGAGTCCCAAGCAGGCCCTGCGCTGTCTGCACAGAGCCCAACATGGGGCTCGAACTCACGGAACAGCGAGATCATGACCTGAGCTGAAACCAAGAGTCAGACGCTTAATCGACTGAGCCACCCAGGCGCCCCGACTCCTTGCAATAATATTATGATGTGAATCTTTCATCCTTATTCCGTCCTTGGAAAATGGGGGACTCAGGGCTTGTTAGCCAAGAACCCTTTGCTAGTCCGCGGTAGGGCTAGGATTTGAACCTGGACCCAACTGACTCAGATGCTCACCATTATGTCGGCCCCGGACCCCCAGCACTGGGTGCTCGTTCTGCTTCTGCCTGTGGGGCCCACGCCAGGCTGGCGGGTGGGGGCTGAGCCCCTCCTGGGAATCTGCTGTGGAGACCAGGGTCCGTGCTGCCCACGACCCTCCCTGGTTCTGATGGTTCCCCTTATTGGCATCTACTCAGCGTCCGTGACATCACTAGAAACACCAGAGAATAGCACTCCGGCCTCCTCCCAAACCCGCGGTGACCCCGCACTCAAGGTCCCTGTTCGTACGTCGCTTTACGGAGGGGACAAAGGTTGAAGAGACGAGGCCACCACCTGACAGTCAATCAGCTGAGGGAACAGCGCATCCTTCCGCCGGGGCTGATTTCGATGGACTTAATTCCTCACCACCCCGGCCCGAGACCTGGAGACGGCGGGTGCTCTTTTCCCTGCACGTCTGGGTCATGCGTGGGCTGAGGCCCGTGCCTGGGGCGAACGTGCAGCGGGCACGCGGGCGGCGTGGTGGCATCGGGCCCCGGGTGCCCCTGGCGGGTCGCTGCTGACGCTGAGTCGGGTGCTGGGGAGTCACGAGCACCGGAGGAACTTAGCGCTCCTTGGCGGGAACACAGAGAATCACACACAGCAAAGCCCGGTGGGCCCGCATCGGTTTGCCAACGTTTTTGTTTTTGTTTTTGTTTTTTTAGCCGTTTCTGAGGCGTAAGACACCGGACCGAATACTGAAGGAGACGCGCATGAGATAAAGGGAAGATAAGTAAAAGTGTCACACGTGGAGGCAGGCAGATTTGGCTCCAAATTCCTGCTCTCCCAACTCAAATTTTTTTATTGGATAACGGGGATAATGCCTTCTAGCTTTTGAAGTCGCCATTAGAGGTGAATGAGCTTATGTAAGGGAAGCACCTCGTGCTTTGTCTGCCAAAGAGAATAGGCAGTGTGTGGGAGCCTGGGTTATTTTGGTACACTCTGAAGTCCACATCCAGCGGCACCCACGGTGGGACACGGTGCCAGGGCATCACAGGGGCAGAGTGTCACATGTGGGGGCTCGGCTGGGTTTGCCTCGTGCAGCCCGATCGGGGCTCCTGCTGGACAGCGGCTGAGGAAGTTCATGCTTTCAGATCACAAGCTGTACAGCTGCAGGACCGTGGGCAAATTATCTAAGCTTGTAGCAAGGTTTCCTTGTCCGGGAAGCGCTGACGGGAAGGCCGCACGCGTCACAGGGCGCGGCAGGCAGTAAACTTAACACTAAAACACGAGGAGCGGTTCAGGTGCGCGGAGGGCAAAGCATTCAGCTCTCGATGGTGACGGTGAGGATGCTGAGACCATGGAACTGAGGCCTCCCTGGAGGAGGTGTTGGTGGAGGAAGCGAAAGGCCGAAGGACGTGAGGTCTTAGGTGGGGGTGGTTCGCAAGCCGGCCTAAGTGGGGTTGGGTGAGGGGGTCTGGCTCCCGGGGGCGTTAGAGGCTTGCTGGGGGCCGACGTCACACACCGTGTCACACACCATGTGCCAAAAGCTGAGCCCAGCCCTCAGCCACCTTCCTGTTTCCAGGGTCCCTGCGGGAGCTTTCCCAGCAGGGTCGGTAATGTCGCAGGGGCTCCGCGACAGGCACGAGAACCACGCCCGGTTCCCACATCGGCACAGGGACGCCCGGTGAGCTCACCCAACTCGACGCAGCCCACGGGGTCACAGCCAGGCTTGACACTGAGGTCTCCCTGGGTTCGGTGTCTCTGCTTCTTCTAACACACGACCCCTCGGGACTAACCCACCCGAGGACAACGGAGGCCAGCGGGACCGGTGCTGGGAGCTCGGGGTGGTTCCGCGCAGTAAGTAAGAGCTCAGTATTCACACCGGCTCTGCAGTAAGACCCCACGGGGTGTGGCCGCGGCACGTGGAAGGCGATGAGTCCCCGCAGCCGCGGGACTGTGGGGTGCGGCGGGCGGGGGCCCAGCACCGGACTGTGGCTGACACCTGCATGACGTCTAGGGCGGCTCAGGGCGGAGAGTGCGGATGGGGGGGGAGAAGCGGGGGGATCCCAGGATCCCAGGAAGGAGGAGGCGGGAGCACAGCTGGGGGACTCCGCTGCAGGCGGAGTGTCTTAAGGCCAGGAAAGACTGTGACCCCCTCACGGTGAGGAAGACGGGCCAGGGAGACTGCGAACCAAGAAACGCCACAAAGGACGGGTGTGCGGGTAATGTCAGGGGAGAGGTGACTGGCCAGGTCCAGCTGCTGCCTGCGGGGGAGGGGGAGTCTTATGAAGGGAAATTTGGGAGCCACTTCCGCAATGGTGACAACAGCGTCGGGGGCTCACGCCGCTGCCCTCCCTGGCGGCAGGTGCACTTGTCAGGTGCTTTGCCCGCAGCAGCAGGTCTCTCCACAGGCAGCCGCTAACGTCTGTCATTTCTGTCATTTCAGATGGGGTAGAGGCTCCGAGGGGCTGAGTGAATTCCCAAGGCCTCCGAACAGGTAGAATGACGGCGTTTGAACGCACGCGAATGACTCAAAGTGCCTGCTTTACATTCTGTTTGAGAAAGAAAATAAGAGGCAGGTGTAACACAGACCATCCTGTGAGGAGGAGGAGGAGGAGGAGGACGGGGAGGATAAGACCGCCCCGGGGGAGGCACCAGGGATTTTCGAAGGCATCCTCAGGCAGGGTCTGGGGAGACCGAGGCAAGCCGACAGGCTGGAGATGCGACCCCGCCAGGGTGGGCTCGGTGGAAGAAGACGTCAGTGGGACGCGCTGGGCTTGGGTGTCCGTGGGGCGTCCTGCGGAGGGGCGAGGAGTGGCGTTCTGCATTCCCGAAACTCCCGAAAGAGATCTGAAATCTAGCCCTGCAGATGAGAGGTAATTGCGGGGCAGACGCCGCCCCGAAGCAAAAGTCCAGGACGAGGAGAGGACAAGGCCAGAGCCTCTGAAAGAGACGTTGCACCGCCACACCACGGGACGCCCACGGAGCCGACACGTGCTTCGGATGCCTGACCTGAACGTTCATTTAAGATTTAGTCCTTCTGGTTAATGTTAATAAGGAGTGAGATCTGGGGGCTCGCGCCTGGGACTTCCAAACCGTTAGAAAGAGATTTATAATATATAGAGTTAGAATGAGGTCATTTCTCAATTTCCCAGAAGCCTTCTATGTTTGATTCATGCATATGCCTACTTTGGATGGAAGCATTTTATTTTCTGAACTCCAAATGATCCATTTCTCTGTCATTTTTAACTAGGAATGAAAGGTAATGATCAAATATGGAAAAAAAGGGCACCTCCAAAATACAGAAATTTAATTCCCATAGACGTTAGTGAACAGAATCAGCAGATGAGCAGAACCACACTCCCGCGGATTTGCACTTAACCGTGACCGCTGTTCCTATGCGCGGGCAGAAGCAGCCCACGGAGAAGGAGTGGGGAAGATGGGTGGGAAACACCTCCGATCGAAACACAAAATGCTATTTCAAGGTCCAATTCTCCACATTTAGACCTGGCCACAGCCTCTGAAGATTACCCGTGAATTTCTTATGGTGAAAGATAGCCAGATGTGTACAAAAATCAGTGGTTAATACCAACACTAGGCAATTAGGAAGAGTGTTTAGAAACCACCATGGTGACTAAAACATTGTCGGATGGAAAGCGATGGTAATTAAGTTCAGTTGGGAGACAGACTATACCAGAAAATCTGTGAGAGGAATTCTCTTTTTCACTCATGTCCATTACAGAAGCATCCTCTCTTACTGATGTGTGTCAGCCTTGGAAATAGCCCATGGCAACGGTCTTGGCTGGTTTCCCTTCATAACAGTGCAAGCACACCTGGGCCACACAATCCTGCATTGCATGTTCAGGGAATTCACACTCATTTAATTATTAGCCTAAGTAAAATATAATTACGAGGATAAATCTATAGGGAAGAGGGAAAAAAACACAAATAACCCATTCACAAGGCCAATAGAAGTGACCCTTTGATTAGCTCCTTCTTGGTTGATCCCAGGGCCGGCCCCCTGCACAGACTTCATGCCCTGTGCTGAGATAGGGCTGTGCAGACACCATGCACTGTGTCCCCTCTCACCACAGCGAGGAGCCACGTCTCGGTGACCAGCCCCGGGTCTGCCCTGCCCAGCAATGTGCTTCCCCCAGGAACTATCACTCAGAGTTCCCAAAACTATCTTGTAGGCAAAGAAAGAATTATTTTAAAGAAACCCCAAACCAGTTTAGACCTATTATTTTATAAAATAGAATGAAAAAGAACTTCTGGAAAAGCGAGCAGCCCTGGAACGTCATGTCGGTGCCTAGTGGGCAAGGACGCTGCTAGAGGTGACCTCCCAGGTCTGTGCTCCTCCGGGCGTGCGTGGGCAGCACAGGCCGTGGCCCCATTCGGGGACCAGTCTGCAGCTCCCCTCCTCCCCTCCCTGACCTACAAAACCAAGGAAAAACTCCCATCTCTGAAGGGTCGTGAAGGCCGCATGAACTCATGGGTGTGGAAGCTTCGTAGCCGTGCAGGCTTTAGGACCCTGCCGCTACCGTGGCTCCCTCCTGCCCCTCTTGCCCCATTGCATGATCTGCAGGTGCCAGTGCTTTGGGCTGCAGGACAGGTCCCAGCAGGCCGACCTTTGCACAGCCAAGCGCTACCGAGGTACCTCTGCTCAGCAACTCAGCAACCTCCAGGAATCCGGGGGCCGTCCATCGCGGCTCAGGCACCCAGAGCCCTCAGCCTGTTACACTCGCGCACCTGTCACCTTGCCCTTTCCCCCTCTGCCCCGTGTCAGGCAAACAGAACAAGGCTTCGGTGTCGTCGGGCACACCTCGATCCTCTCAATGTGCGGCAGCCCCTTCTGCCTGAATGTCCTTCCTCCAACCGACAAGGGAGAATCTCGGCCGGACCATTTGTGTGAGGTCTTCCCTTTTGATTCTCCGGCCGAGATGATCTCTTGCTCCCCACGAGTCGTACAGTCCCTTACTAACTTCGCCAGAGGCACTGATGGCTTCCAGTCTAGAATGAGAAATCATGTGTCTGCACGCACACACGTACATGCTGGGAATCTGCGTGTACAGACGGCAACAGGCTGGGAGTTTCCTGGATTTGCTTCACCACATTCCCTCAGTTACTAACGTGGTGCCATATATACTCACATACAATTATTTATTCCCTTTGGAATACATTTTCAAGTCTCCAGCATTTGCCACATACAGGGCTGGCATAAAGAGACAGGGAGAAAACTGGCACTTGAGTCATGGATCTGTCACACTCAAGGTTGGCCCGAAAAGGTGATAAAGAAGCAAAGAAAAAATTGTAACCAATCTCCCCTGGTACTCATGGTGTGCAGGCATTCTGGAGGGAGAGCCATGAAAGGACATGATGGACAATATACAATCAAGCGAAAGCAGTTAATAAAGAAAATACAGCGTGGCCTCCAGATGCCCTGGTATCTGGCCCGAGCTCAGCCACAAGGCATCACCGTGTCCCCACTGGGCCAGCTCAAGGCTGCAGGGACGGCATCCAGGGGTGTGTTAATAATGACCATCTTCTTTTTAAAATTAGCTACAGCTTACCCCCAATTCATTTTTCCTTCCATCTGCTCACTTAGCTCACTCTATTCTGCCAGAATATACGAATCCCTCACCAGTGCCACAGGATCTGTGGCTCGTACCCCGCTTCCTATGTCCTGCGAGAGTGATAGAGACACGGCAGGCTATGTGGAGGCCTGGTGGGAAGGCCTCCCCACCCTTTCAGATCCTGTGCCTGTGTGTGCACCTGTGTGTGTACCTGTGTGTGTGCCTGTGTGTGCACCTGTGTGTATGCACCTGTGTGTACATCTGTGTGTGTACCTGTGTGCCTGTGTGTGCACCTGTGTGTATGCACCTGTGTGTACATCTGTGTGTGTACCTGTGTGCCTGTGTGTGCACCTGTGTGTGCCTGTGTATGTGCCTGTGTGTGCACCTGTGTGTGTACATCTGTGTGTGTGCACCTGTGTGTACATCTGTGTGTGTACCTGTGTGCCTATGTGTGCACCTGTGTGTGCCTATGTGTACCTATGTGTGCTTGTAGTGTATGCGTCAGTGTGTGTGTCTGTGTGTACCTGCATGTGTTTGCACATGCTCACCATCAATGCAATATGTTCCATGTGCAGGGTTCTGACGTATAGCAAGGGATTAACAGGTGACCCGTTTTGTTTTGTTTCTACATTCTTGGTCAGGTGACAAGGGAACATGGTACCTAGACTGTGGATTTTTAAACGAGAACTTTGGAGAACCCCCGAAGTGTAACAAGTCTGTCTTCAGCACAGACCGAGAACACCCACTTGAGAACTTGCCATGGTGCCCTCTCGACTGTTTACTCCGGGTAACGAGAGGCGGTGTCTTGCATTCATAGAACGAGGTTTGCACACATAAGCAGCGATAGGACATGAGAACTTGATGAATCAAAATGCTCCCCAGCCCATTTTTTAAAAACACCCGTACCCTGATGTCACATACTATCGTTAGGAGTATTTGGGAGTGCGCAGTTCCGGTCACAGGAGACCTTTACAGGAGGAATTGTTCTATTTTCTCCGGAGAGAAAAAGCAGACTCTGTAGGCCAGGCTCCCTCTCTGAGCGCGGGCACCTGCTGGGTCGTCGGGTCAGGGTGACCTGGATGCTGCAATGAGACAGCACAGGCCACGCAGTTGGGAGAAGGTGGATGTGTGTTGTCGAAGTCTTGGAGGCGGGACGGCCACGGGCGAGGCTCTGGGACTCCTGGCGGCACCTGTGAACCTGGCCCGCAGATTGCCCCCTGCCCCCCAGGGCCTCACTCGGCCTTTCCTCCGTGTGCGGAGACCCAGGCACTGGTGCATCTTCCTCCTGCAAAGACCCCAGCCTTATGGGGTTACACCTCCCTTTGACCTCATTTAACCTCACTGACCTCCTAGAGGCTGCACCTCCAGATACACTCACGTGTGGGGGTAAAGCTTTCAACATCTTACTTTGGGGGACATAACAGTGGGGTTTTGTAGTAAGTAGGTAGGTGCACAGCAGCAAATCCAAGGACTTTCTGAGGGCGAACACAATTTTCACGGAATCGTGCAGGGCCCCGACCAGGCCCTGCCTGCCCTCCTGACCCTCGTGCCTGCCTGGACCGTGGGCAGCCAGGAGCCCCTGCCCTGCCCCGGCACCGCCCCCCACTCCCTCCTGACCTGGGGCTCCTCCAGTACAGCCCTTGTCCTCACCGCCTCTCCCGCTCCTGCCTGACCTGAGTGAGGCTCTGTGCCCACCTGACATGGTGGGGTCCTCACGTACCACGGCTGCTGGGACACCTTTGATCTCCACCTTTAGGTAAATCAAGCCCAGCTCCTGGGGGCCTCGTGCACTGGGCCCCGCCAGCTCGCAGCCCCTTCTCAGGCGTCTTGGCCTCGGGGCTGCTGTTCCCCATCAGGAGATGCTCACCGTCCGCCTGGCACACCTCTGCCCATGCGTGCTCTTCCCTTCCTCGGCCACACACTTCCACGGCCCTACATCAGACCTGTTCCTCCTGCCGCTGGCTGGGCCTTCGCAGGGCCTGGGTCTCCTGCACCCCTGGCCAGCCATCACCTTCTGTCTTCCCCTGTCCTCCTCCCGCAGCACCAGTCCCGGCCTTCCTGCCCCCCTGCTGTGTGGCTCCTTCCCGGAAAGTGGTTAATAACGTTCAGTCGCTCGGGGGAAAAACTCAACTCGAAGAGAAAGGAGCAGACTAAGAAGGTGAGTTTTAGGTGACGCTCCAAAGACATGTAAGTATGATTACCGGCAAATACAATGTTCGGGGACAGAGTGGATGGTGTGCACACAGAGCAGAAAGGGGACTTTTCCAAGCCCGTTATACTCCTATAGGATTGGGGGTGATTTTTTTTTGGAGCTGTTTGAATCTGTCTTGTCAGAAAGACTAAATTTTTAATCTGCAAAGGTTTCCATCTCCCCAGAAAGTAATCCTTCTAGGAATCAGGCATTTTCCTGGCACATCAGCCCGGAAGCTTCCGCAGGGAGGCGGTCAGGCTCAGGGCACACGCACCCCCCGGCCGGTGAGCAGCGCAGTCAGGGCAGTGAGCCACTGAGTCTGGTTTGCTGCATGTTTGAACGATCGTTATGGAGAGATTGGGTTATAAGAAGAAAAACTACCAGAAAACAGTGGCTATTATCGCTCTGTGAGTGTCAGGAGGCGAGGGCGTTATGTACACGCGCTTTGCATTAGCCCACAGGAATATTACTGCGCGTGAAAATTAGTATCTGTGCTCATTATGGAGAATGTTAGACCTTGTGCCTCTCTCGTTAAAATGCAAAATATGATCTACAGACCTCTCAGAACACTAACCAAATAATTATGAAATGAGCATACAGGAAAGATATATGTATCCTACATACAGAGGAAAAGGGAAGGAAGGAGGGAGGAAGGGAGGGAGGAAGAAAAAATTCATGTATTCAAAGTGCTCAAATGTAATTTATTTATAACATAAATTATATTTTCTTCCAGAAATTTTTAGGAGAGTCAGGGAAAGGGACATTCTTAATCACTCTTAAAATGTGAAAACTCTTAACTTCTATTTTCAGCAACCCCAAATTGTGAGTGTTCGTGTTCTAGGAGATTTGGGCTTTTCCATAAAGTGATTTCTGAGGCTGTAAAGGTCTGGTGTGATTAAAGCACACTTTAAAGTAAACACTACACGTGACCGCTGACCGTAAACTCACAGGAAGCAACGTCTTCAGCAGCACCACGGTGCGTATGCAGAAAGTCTCCTGCATTCATCGTCGCATGGCATCCTAAAGCCACCACGTACAATTCAGAGGAAGGACAGACACAGCCTTACGTGTGAGTGCCCCACAGAGCACGTCCGTGGGCAGACTGTAGCCAGAGCCCCAGGCTGGGTCTGGGGTGGTTCTCACAGCACGTGGACAGCGTGACCCTGCTCTGCGTGGTGCGGGGCCAAGCAAACGCTGCTGATCATCACGCAAGAGCACCGTCAGTGCAGGCGGGAGCTGGAAGAGGGCGCCGCAGGGGAGCAGCAGGCAGGGGTGTGCTGGCGTGAGGGAAACGGTGTCTGGGGTGCTCTGGAGGGGGGACAGAGCCACGCGTGTACCTTTGAGCTGCACCTTGAAGGGTGACTGGGCTTCTGCTGGGGAACCACCTTTGCAAAGGAAATCAAAGGGTGTGTGTGCGTGTGTGTGTGTGTGTGTGTCATGGGTATGTGTGCGCACATGTGTGTGCACGCACACTTGTGCACGTGTGCACGCACGCCCATGTATGCATGACACATAAACACACATTTTTGCTCACACGTGTGTGCGTATGTGGGCATGCACGTGTGGCTCTGTATGTGCACACGTGTAAGTATATGGGTGTTTATGTGTACATGTGTGTGTTCTTGTATATGTGTGTGCACGTGTGTGTGTGCATGTGCGTGTGTGTGTGTGAGCATTATACAGCAGGGAGGTGAAGCTGAGCTGTGCCGGGCCGTACTGTTCAGCACTCGCATCCAAAAGTGTTGGTTGCACCTGCAGTGAACACAATTGATTTCTCTCGGGTCTGTTGTGCAGCCTGTGACTCTGCCCTGTGGGCTGCATCTGGTCCTAGGGTGCTGATTTCCCCTCTGTGTGCTGCTCCAGGAGTCAGTACCCAATTCGCCCACAGGGACACCGGTCCAGCTATTTGGATGAGAACAACAAAGCCACAGAGCCCCGGGCGTGGGCTCAGACACTGACCACTGCGCTCCGTGCCACATCAAGCTGGCGTCATAGAAACACAGGTGCTGCTCTGGGGGGTCTTCTCCACCTTGTCAGTGTGATCCAGCCACTCTGCCCTCTAGTTCAAGCGCACCGTGGGTACGCTCTTCTCCTACACGTACTGCCCTTGTCCGTTGCCTGTGAGATAAGTTCCAAACAGTCTGTCGCGGGGTAATGTCCTTCCTCCCCCCCTGTGTCAGCCTACTGTTCTGCCTGTGCCTTCCACACTCAATGGGCCTGTGTTCCACAACATCCTGCTGCGCTCCCCCTGCTCCTTAGTCAGGAGTCGGAACACCCCTGCTTGCTCTTTAGCGCCATTCTTCCCTCCACGAGGCACCTTGCGTCCCTGCTGTGGCTTATCTCCAGTTGTGTTTTACTCATCTGGGGGCTTGTTGGGGGAGTAGGAGCTCCCAGAGACCTGGGTTTGGGGTTCCATATACGGCAGCGTCCAACACGACGTAGGTGCCCGGGGTCGATGTGTTGAGGTGAGAAAATATTTCAGGCTTCCTATTCATCAAGGTTTGTCTACGATTGAAGTTAGAAAAGATTGAGCGTTGTTCCAGTAAGCCGCATAGAATGTGATGTTAAAGCAGGGCACACAGTCTGCCATACCCTCACGGTGCCTTCCCAGGGGACAGAGGCCAGACCCCACAGACACCGGGAGGCTGCCTCTCAGCCGCTAGTCACATCCACCATGAACAGATACCTGAAGACTGACTAAGCCTGCGCCACCCTAGTTTAGTTAAGATAGAGATTATTGGTGCTGACTGAGGGGTCTCTATTCCTCTTATCAGAATTATCTAACTTATTACACTATTGATCTGGCAGATTTTTGAATTTTACAACTGTTTTAGTTGATGTAAAAAGTTCTTTTGAAAATCCTGGCAGATGATATCGCGACTCTATGGCCGGGCGATCAGAAGACGCCAGGGAACACAGAGGAGACGCCAGTGGTCTTTCTGCTGCGACTTTCCACTCCCCGTGGTCACCTGGATCTCCTCCCGTTCTAGATGCTCCTAGCGCTGGGGTCTTCCAGTCGCTGTGTGCCACCGAGCCACAGAGAAGTTTGGGAAGGCAAAAGTTCACAGCAGCATTCACTTGCTTCAGACCGGCAGTTCACGGAATCTCCTCGCTACGGGGTGCTATTAGCAGCTCTCATTCTCCCCTTGTCTTGTCTCTTTGTGAACGCTTCTCTCCTCCATTACGTCACCGTCTATTTGACCCATACCTTCCAAGAAACGCTCCCAGCTCTGTGCTTGGAAATGAGTGTTCTCCCTCCAGGCTGCGAGCCCCAGTCTGTGTACTGAGCATCACTGCTTCTGTTTTACCGACTCACCTGCTAGGTCCATGTCTCACTGCTAGATCCCTCTCTCACCTGCTAGGTCCTTGTCTCAACTCTAGATCCCTCTCTCACCTCTAGATCCTTGTCTCACCACTAGATCCCCGTCCCACCTCTAGATCCCCATCTCACCTCTAGGCCGTCCACTCACCTCTAGGTCCTCATCTCACCTCTAGATCCTCATCTCACCTCTAGATCCTCGTCTCACCTCTAGATCCTCCTCTCACCTCTAGATCCTTGTCTCACCTCTAGATCCCTATCTCACCACTAGATCCCTGTCTTACCTCTCGATCCTCATCTCACCTGCTAGATCCCTGTCTCACCTCTAGATCCCTGCCTCACCTCTAGATCCCTGTCTCACCTCTAGACCCCTGCCTCACCTCTAGGTCCATATCTCACCTGCTAGATCCCTGTCCCACCTCTAGATCCTCATCTCACCTCTAGATCCTCGTCTCACCTCTAGATCCTCATCTCACCTCTAGGTCCTCATCTCACCTCTAGATCCCTATCTCACCATTAGATCCCTGTCTCACCTCTAGGTCCTTGTCTCACCTGCTAGATCCCTGTCTCACCTCTCCTCATCTCACCTCTAGATCCCTATCTCACCACTAGATCCCTGCCTCACCTCTAGATCCCTGTCTCACCTCTAGATCCTCATCTCACCTCTAGATCCTCGTCTCACCTCTAGGTCCTCATCTCACCTCTAGATCCCTGTCTCACCTCTAGATCCCTGCCTCACCTCTAGATCCCTGTCTCACCTCTAGATCCTCATCTCACCTCTAGATCCTCGTCTCACCTCTAGATCCTCGTCTCACCTCTAGGTCCTCATCTCACCTCTAGATCCCTGTCTCACCTCTAGATCCCTGCCTCACCTCTAGATCCCTGTCTCACCTCTAGATCCTCGTCTCACCTCTAGGTCCTCATCTCACCTCTAGATCCCTATCTCACCACTAGATCCCTGTCTTACCTCTAGGTCCTTGTCTCACCTGCTAGATCCCTGTCTCACCTCTCCTCATCTCACCTCTAGATCCCTATCTCACCACTAGATCCCTGTCTCACCTCTAGATCCTTGTCTCACCTCTAGATCCCTGTCTCACCTCTATGTCCTTGTCTCACCTGCTAGATCCCTGTCCCACCTCTAGATCCTCATCTCACCTCCAGGTCCTCATCTCACCTCTAGATCCTCATCTCGCCTCTAGATCCCTGTCTCACCTCTAGGTCCTTGTCTCACTTCTAAATCCCAGTCTCACCTCTAGATCCTCGTCTCACCTCTAGATCCTCATCTCACCTCTAGATCCCTGTCTCACCTCTCAATCCCTGTCTCACCTCTCAATCCTTGTCTCACCTCTAGATCCTCATCTCACTGCTAGATCCCTGTCTCACCTGTAGATCTTTGTCTCAACTCTAAATCCCTGTCTCACCTCTAGGTCCTTGTTTCACCTCTAGATCCTCGTCTCACTTGGAGATCCCTTTCTCACCTCTAGATCCTTGTCTCACCTCTAGATCCCCGTCTCACCTCTAGGTCCTTGTCTCACCACTAGATCCCTGTCTCACCTCTAGATCCCCGTCTCACCTCTAGGTCCTTGTCTCACCACTAGATCCCTGTCTCACCTCTAGATCCCCGTCTCACCACTAGGTCCTTGTCTTACCTCTAGGTCCTCGTCTCACCTCTCGATCCTTGTCTCACCTCTAGATCCCTGTCTCACCTGCTATATCTCTGTCTCATCTCTAGATCCTCGTCTCACCTCTAGATTCCCATGTCACCTCTAGGTCCTCGTCTCACCTCTAGATCTTTGTCTCACCTCTAGATCTTTGTCTCACCTCTAGATCTTCATCTCACTGGCTAGATCCCTGTCTCATCTCTAGGTTCTCATGTCACCTCTAGATCCTTGTCTCACCTCTAGATCCCTGTCTCACCTGTAGATCTTTGTCTCAACTCTAAATCCCTGTCTCACCTCTAGGTCCTTGTCTCACCTCTAGATCCCTGTCTCACCTCTAGATCCCTGTCTCACCACTAGGTCCTAGACTCACCTCTAGGTCCTCATCTTACCTCTTGACTCTTGGCTCACCTCTAGATCCTCGTCTCACTTCTAAATCCCGGTCTCACCTCTAGATCCTCATCTCACCTCTAGATCCTCGTCTCACCTCTAGATCCTCGTCTCACCTCTAGGTCCTCATCTCACCTCTAGATCCCTATCTCACCACTAGATCCCTGTCTTACCTCTAGGTCCTTGTCTCACCTGCTAGATCCCTGTCTCACCTCTCGATCCTCATCTCACCTGCTAGATCCCTGTCTCACCTCTAGATCCCTGCCTCACCTCTAGATCCCTGTCTCACCTCTAGATCCTCATCTCACCTCTAGATCCCCGTCTCACCTCTAGATCCTCGTCTCACCTCTAGGTCCTCATCTCACCTCTAGATCCCTATCTCACCACTAGATCCCTGTCTTACCTCTAGGTCCTTGTCTCACCTGCTAGATCCCTGTCTCACCTCTCCTCATCTCACCTCTAGATCCCTATCTCACCACTAGATCCCTGTCTCACCTCTAGATCCCTGTCTCACCTCTAGATCCTCATCTCACCTCTAGATCCTCGTCTCACCTCTAGATCCTCGTCTCACCTCTAGGTCCTCATCTCACCTCTAGATCCCTATCTCACCACTAGATCCCTGTCTTACCTCTAGGTCCTTGTCTCACCTGCTAGATCCCTGTCTCACCTCTCCTCATCTCACCTCTAGATCCCTATCTCACCACTAGATCCCTGTCTCACCTCTAGATCCTTGTCTCACCTCTAGATCCCTGTCTCACCTCTCCTCATCTCACCTCTAGATCCTTGTCTCACCTCTAGATCCCTGTCTCACCTCTATGTCCTCGTCTCACCTGCTAGATCCCTGTCTCACCTCTAGATCCTTATCTCACCTCTAGATTCCCAACTCATCTCTAGGTTCTCATCTCACCTCTAGATCCTCGTCTCACTGGCTAGATCCCTGTCTCATCTCTAGGTCCTCATGTCACCTCTGGATCCTTGTCTCACCTCTAGATCCCTGTCTCACCTCTAGATCCCTGCCTCACCTCTAGATCTTCATCTCACCTCTAGATCCTCGTCTCACCTCTCGATCCTCGTCTCACCTCTAGGTCCTCATCTCACCTCTAGATCCCTATCTCACCACTAGATCCCTGTCTTACCTCTAGGTCCTCGTCTCACCTGCTAGTTCCCTGTCTCACCTCTCCTCATCTCACCTCTAGATCCCTATCTCACCACTAGATCCCTGTCTCACCTCTAGATCCTGATCTCACCTCTAGATTCCCATCTCACCTCTAGGTCCTCGTCTCTCTTCTAGATCTTTGTCTCACCTCTAGATCCTCGTCTCACTGGCTAGATTCCTGTCTCACCTCTAGATCCTTATCTCACTGGTTAGATCCCTGTCTCATCTCTAGGTCCTCATGTCACCTCTGGATCCTTGTCTCACCTCTAGATCCCTGTCTCACCTCTCAATCCTTGTCTCACCTCTCAATCCTTGTCTCACCTCTATATCCTCATCTCACTGCTAGATTCTTGTCTCACCTGTAGATCCCTGTCTCACCTGTAGATCTTTGTCTCAACTCTAAATCCCTGTCTCACCTCTAGGTCCTTGTCTCACCTCTAGATCCTCGTCTCACCTGGAGATCCCTTTCTCACCTTTAGATCCTTGTCTCACTGCTAGATCCCTGTCTCACCTCTAGATCTCCGTCTCACCACTAGGTCCCCATCTCATCTGCTATATCTCTGTCTCATCTCTAGATCCCTGTCTCACCTCTAGATCCCCATCTCACCACTAGGTCCTTGTCTCACCTCTAGGTCCTCATCTCACCTCTCGATCCTTGTCTCACCACTAGATCCCTGTCTCACCACTAGGTCCCCGCGTCACCTGCTATATCTCTGTCTCATCTCTAGATCCCCATCTCACCTCTAGGTTCTCATCTCACCTGCTAGATCCCTGTCTCACTTCTAGATCTTCATCTCACCTCCAGATCGCTGTCTCACCTCTAGATCCTTGTTTCACCTCTAGAACCCATCTCACCACCAGGTCCTCATCTCACCTCTAGGTCCTTGTGTCACCTGCTAGGACCTCGTCTCACCTCCCGATCCCCGTCTCACCTCTCAATCCTTGTCTCACCTCTAGGTCCTCATCTCACCTCTAGATTCTCGTTTCACCTGCTAGATCCCTGTCTCACCTGTAGACCTTCGTCTCACCTCTAAATCCCCGTCTCACCTCTAGATCCTTGTCTCACCTCTAGGTACTCATGTCACCTCTAGATCCTGACTAAATTTCCAGAATAGACATCTTTGCTCATTCTCTCATCCCTTCTCTCGAGGCACAGTGATTTGTACAAAGACATTGCTCGAACATGAGCCTTGTGGAAACCATTTTTTGTTCAACTGGTGAAACAATTGAAATGATGGGAGACCCTCACAGTTGACCCCACGTTGGACTGAAAGGAAACACAGACCACACGCTGAGGGGAGACAGCATGAATGGAGAGAACAATACACACCCCTTGTTACATGCACTTTCGTGTCATGATGACCTCCACTTTGCTGAGGTGAGTGTGGGTTCTTTCAAAAATACAGCTTTCCAGGGGCGCCTGGGTGGCGCAGTCGGTTAAGCGTCCGACTTCAGCCAGGTCACGATCTCGCGGTCCGTGAGTTTGAGCCCCGCGTCAGGCTCTGGGCTGATGGCTCGGAGCCTGGAGCCTGTTTCCGATTCTGTGTCTCCCTCTCTCTCTGCCCCTCCCCCGTTCATGCTCTGTCTCTCTCTGTCCCAAAAATAAATAAAAAAAAAAAACGTTGAAAAAAAAAATTTAAAAAAAAAATACAGCTTTCCAAATCCTAATACGGGTTCTTTTCTGAGAACATCTCAGAGTTAGGGCTTAAATAATGTGGGAAATGGAGCAGTGCAGAAAGAAAAAAGCAGTTAAAAAATGTTCAAGCCCTAGTCAGTGTTGTGGCTAAGCAGTCTAATCGGGTCCTTCTTTGAAAAAAAAAAAATCAGAATATATTCCTAGCAAGTTTAACAGCGCAGTTTTGTATCAATTATTTAAATACCTTTAGAAATCTATTCATAGTTACAAGCCACAGAAAAGTTATTAATTATGAAATCAATTGTCTTTGATTTTAAAATAAAGATAACTATTCATTCCAAAATATTTTTACATACAAAATAAAGGGCTTTTTGTCACAGCAATTGCCAATATGCAAACTTCCAAGTGGAGAAGGAACACAAGAGTTCCACCTGTATACACATTGGTGACTGCGAACGTATGTGGGTGCTCTGCTTATCAGGAGGGACCTGTGCGGTTCACATGTAACAGTGCTCGCAATCTCCACAATTCTGTGAGGTCCGGAATATTGTTACCCATATTTTCCAGGTGAGAAAACTGAGGCACAGAGATGAAATTTACTCCCAGGGAACACAAGTTGGATGTGTTCCCTGCAGGTCTGATAGGATACCTCTGATTACTGTGTTCTACAACTTGGCGTTCATTGAAATATTTTACTACGGGAAAACTTTAAAACTATAAAAGTAGAAAGAAGAACATGATAATCCCCCTGCCAATCAGTTACAACAATGTCACTTGGCCAATGTCATTTCAACTGTATTGCCATCCAATGACTATTTATTTCTACATTATTTTGAAGGAAATACCAGAAAGGATATAATTTTACCTAGGAATGTTTCAGAATGCAATTCTGAAATACAAAAACTCTTTGAACAGAGTCATGAGACTATTTGCATATGTAAAAAATTAGCACTAATTCCTTAATACTGGGTAGTTGATATTCTAGGTGGTATAAATAGTTGATGCTTTAAATTCTAATCTAATGTACGAGGTCCCAAACTTAGTCAGGTGAAATATACTTTTTTCTTGCTGTATTTTAATACTTTTATTCACGTAAAAGTAAACATAAAGATGGTGGAGGAATTGTAAGGACACAGTGTCACCGTGGCCCAGAGGGCCAGGTCCTATGGACGAAGGACACACGCCGCCTGGGACCTTGCCCACGCCAGAGGACACCCCTCCTGTTCTTATCCGAATCTCGTCACACAAGCACTCGGCCTGGTCTGGTCCCTCATGACTCCCCCTTGCCCAGCTCCATCAGGGTGCAAGCCCCCCGAGGCCGAGGGGGGGCCTCGGCCTGCAACCTGTCCCCCCATTGTAGCCTCTGCATCACTGGGACTTTGATGTGACTAGAGGAGGCAGTTCTGGGCCACCTCGTGATCACTTTTCACCCCAGCCACTTACAAATGACCCTTATGGTACAAGTGGAAACCCCCGGGTGGGTCTCTGTTTCCAGGCCTCTCTGGTCACACACTAGCATTTAGTGCCCTGACAGTCATGACACTGGGGGGAGCCTATGGGCTTCTGGCCCAGGCACAGATGACAGAATTCTCTGTGTTCCAGGACTTGAGGTGGTACAAGGGTTGGCAGGGTTGGCTTGTGCTGTATTTCAGGACTTCCCTTGTGTGGGACTACAGCCTACGGTGTGGAGGAAATGCTGTCTTCTTAACTACCCAGGTGCTATGTTGCCCGGATTCTGTGGCTGGAAGCAGCAGCAGGGGGAGGGGCAGAGGGGAAGAAGGAAGGAAGAAAATCAGACTCCTGAGCAGGCTCCCAGTGGCCCTGTGGGGCGGCCAGCTCTCCTCCCATCAGCGGCTTCCCCTGCACGCTGGCTGGCCCGTTTGCCTCCAACTGAGTGGAAGCCTTCCCTCTGGTTCCCTCTACCAGTCTGTGCTAACGAGGGTTTCTATTTCCATCCCCAAATCGTCAAACACCGGATGCTGGACACTGGACAACAACATTTCCTCTCCTAATCAGAGGACATGACAACACTATCAGCGGTCGCACTTGAGTGATCTTCTCGCTAGAGAGGCAGACACAGGTGTGTGGTGTAAAGTCAGGGACGCAGCCACAGGTAAATGAGAGAAAAGCTTTGATGTGGTAAAGTTATATGAATATAAGATAAATAAATATAGGAGTTAGTACACATAAGTTTCAGAAAAGGAGAAAATGAAGAAATAATAAATATAACGAGCCAGGAAACTTGAGAATAAAAAGTAAGACAATGTTCATGGACAACTGAACACATTTGTGGACTAAAATAGAAGCATGACATTTTCTAAGAAGGTTTTCTTCACAGAGGGAGAATTTCAAGCATGTAATATTCTTTGCTCATGTGAAATCAGCTTTGGTCATTTTCATGAATCAACCACACAAACACGGGTTAAACGTCATTTACTATCTGGATTGGGCAGCTCGCACGTTTATGGACTGATTTTTTTTATGTTGTTTGTATATTTTTCATATCGGTACAGTGGGTGTTAGGAGGTATGTATCTCCAAGACAACCAGACGGTGGAAAAGGGATTTGGAATTTACGGTTTGGCACACATCACAGAGGCTGGCAGTGCAGATGTGGGTCCCTTTAGCCCAAGCTTCAACTCAGGTTCCGACCTCTGCTTCAGCTTTGTCCTCTTTGAAATGTGGGTGATGTTTCCTGCCTTGAATAGTCATCTTGAGGATTAAGTCAACTGATGGATGTCAGCCTCATGGGCCACGGTCACAGCGCAGAAGTGTCTGCGATGTGTGCCGATTCTCTTCCAGAAAACAAGCCCACACCCTCAGGCATTAGAGCTGTGTCATCCAAAGCTCAGGCCCCCAGCATGGGATTCCGACCTGTGATTTTGGGGTTACAGCCTCTGCAGAGGTTCCTGTGTCCTTCATTTTATAGATGAAGAGAGTGAGTCTGAGGAAAGCTAAGTGGCTTGCCTAACGTGGCCCATGTGGGGCAGACACCTAGGCTGTCCTCCTTCCATGGCAGGTTTTCCTTGTATGCTAGACTCACACACCATGGCAAGGCTTTTCCTGTCACTATCACTAAGAGTTTGGGGCAGATGACTTTTTTGTTTCCTTTTTAATGAGATCTTTAGTAATCTGCATGAAGGTGGGGGGGGGGTGTCTCTGTCTTCATGGTCCTCAACTAGCCTATGTGGTCAAATTGAGGCCAAAATTCATGGCTTTATAGAAACTTAGCAGGCTGACTAGGTAACAAATAGTCCCATTCCCTTAGAAACGGTGAGTTATGTAACTTGCATACTTAGGAAACAATAACTACCATCAAATATTTGGAATACTGTCATATGAAATAGAAATTAGTCCTCAGCAACTAGAATGGTTCCTGACCATAGCAGACTCTTACAATATATCCCTTGAATTGGATTGAGTTGAACTTATTCTATATGTTTCCGGAAGCTAAAGTTAAGAACAATATGTACATAATATAAAATGGTAATTTCACTTTAAGAATATTATGAATAACACTCCAACCCTCGACACAACCCAACAATGGGATGGACTGCCTTTCTGAGTGGGAGGCTTTCCGTTCCCAGTAATGGTCAAGAAGGCAATAGAAAAGCTCCTTTTCAGGGGCTGGCAGGGTGGGGGCAGAGTGTTGGTATAGGACCCTCAACTGTGTAGTAGAATGAACGTGATACAGCTTTTCTCTAATGGTTGTGGATCTTGAAATACTCAGATTCAGACACTAAGAATAATCATGGTCACTGTGTTAAATGGCTAATAATGAGAATACATGTATATATTTTGAGATATATATATATATATATATATATATATATATATATATATATATATATATAATTTTTAAGTTAATTTATTTTGAGAGAGCGTGCAAGTCGGGGAGAGGCAGAGAGAGAGGAAGAGAGAGGATCCCAAGCAGACACCATACTGTCAGCACAGAGAGCCCAACGCAGGACTTGATCTCGTGCACCATGAGATCATGACCTGAGCCAAACCAGGAGTCAGTCACTTAACCAACTGAGCCACCCGGGTGCCCTGAGATTATTATTCTTTTAAATTTTTAAAAAATGTTTTAAATTATTTTTGAGGCAGAGAGAGACGGAGCACGAGCAAGGGGCAGAGAGAGAGACACACACAGAATCTGAAACAGGCTCCAGGCTCTGAGCTGTCAGCACAGAACCCAACATGGGGCTCAAAGTCACAAACTGTGAGATCATGACCCGAGCTGAAGTCAGAAGCTCAACGAACTGAGCCACCCAGGTGCCCCCTGAGATTATTTTTTTAAGGCCAATTTGTTATCGTGCTTTTCATACTATCACTGCACTCAATGTAAGTGTGCATTCCATTACCAAAAGCTGAACCTGTCACAAGTGCGGGCTACTCCGTTGTTCACATATCAGCTGTGTCCGGTGTTGTCTTGCTTTGTGCCTTACACACAGCAGTTCAGTGAACGAAAGAACAAAAGTGTAAGGTTTGGAACTGAGTTCTTGGGATTTGGAATACATGTTGAAATAAAATCTCATGCTATTAGATTACTTTTTCCTAAAAGTACGTGCAGTTGACGTACAAGTTGCACATGCAATGACAGACCATTCCAACATGGATGCTGAGCTATCTCGAGTCTCGGAGCATGTGCAGTCCCAGGACAAGGCATCAGACTGGAGGAGAATTTTGAAAGCATTGTTCTCTCAAAAGCCTTCAAGTGTATATATCCTTTGACTACCTGTTGCCCTATGAATTTATGTTAAGGGGATAATTAACAACGTAAAAATTTTAGGTAAAAGATCAGTCATTAAAACTCCTATGAAGCAAAAAAAAAAAAAAAAAAAAGGCCAACTGATGAAATTATAATAGAGGATTAGTTAGATATATTTAGTATAGCCGTAAAATGGAATACTATATCTATGGAAAATGATGTTATAAAAATATATTTATTGATATAGAAAGATATGTATATGCATAAAATAAAAAGGAGTAAAGAACAAAATTACAGTATAATCCATCTTAATTTAAAATTGTATGTGCAAGGAAAACAGTTGCAAAAAATTTTGAGCCAACATGTTAAAGGCAGTTATCACTGAATTCTGGTATTTTCAGCGTTTTAAGTTTTTTATGAGATAGATACATATATGCGTATGTGTGTGTGTGTATATGAACACTGATTTCCTACATGGGCATACAGCAGTTGTGTAAAGAAAACTAAAATTAAAAAACTCCTTTAGCTTTGTGGCAGTTCAATACTAGTGGGAATGACAACATTTAAAACATAAGTTCCTGACCATGTTGTCACCAAAAAGTGAGGGAGAAGAGAGATGATGCCTTGAAAAGGTGTAATTTTGAACAATTAAAAATTAATGGTGTGGTAGATAGAGAATGTCAGGTCCAAACGACTGGCTCCTTTCTGAGTCTTAATGGGGATTAGATTTGTCTTATTTACGAGAGTTTCAATTTCTCAGTCCCACCCCCTCATCACTGGAAGAGAAAGCAGAGTCCAGGAAAGTCGAGTGTGCGCTTCAAGGTCACAGGACGGGGACAGAACTCTCCCACGTGCTCTGGTCAAGGTTACGCTGCTCAGTAATAGAGTTGGGAATGAGCGAAATCATATCTCAGACATGTTTTACAAGAGTTACAAATGACTGTCCAGGACGTGCCACCATGGAAAAAAGACACCTCGTGGTCAAAACGCAGCTGCAACCCTGAGTGTCACCTGGGCCAGCTGTCCCCCTGCCTCATCCCCAGCACCATCATGTCTGCAAGGGCATGATGATGTGCCCTTTTTAAGGCTACCGCGAGGATTGAAAAGGGGACAAGTCAGGAGTAAGACAACATGGCTGACAAAGCCTGCGATACGTGCTTCACATTATTATCGACAACGTGCCTCTCCATGTGGAAATCAGCAGTAAAGAGGACTTTCTCAAAAGAATAACCCATTCTTTTTCAAAGTCGTCACTGTTACCCTCCACGCTCTGAGAGTGTCACACGCTGCCTCTGAGAGACAAAGGGAGTGCCAACACGTCCAGGCCATTCGCGGGCCGGTCGGCACTGCCCTTTCCACCAGCCAGTCTGCACAACTCCCTGAGACCCCAATTAAAGAATCTGGGCACAAGTCATGTGAAACTTATCAGGCACCATACACATATCACGAAGGAAAAATTTTAAAAAATTAAAAACGTCATGTTGAAATATAAATACACCTTTTGGTTAATGCCCTCGTTTAATTCGGCTTGTTTCGGAAATACTTAGATTACCTACAAGCTCCCATCAGTGTAAAGACACAAGAAAAAGTGATAGTTGATGTACCAGTTTAACGTGCATATTTAATCAACTAGACAATAAAGTAAAATCGAGGCATCTCAATATCAGAACCAGCAAGAAATGCTGGTAGAAAAGAACCCTTTCTCAACTGGCCTAGTTCGACATCACGCACCAGCACATCCCAAATCCTTGCTTTCAGGTAACATTCCTTGCATGCCTAGCAAAAGTACACGGCCCGTCGTATTAACATACCACAGTCTACGACTCTTCCAACGTCAGCATCGATGGCACAGACGTCCAGACGGCAGCTGCGTGCTCCTTGGCCTCAGCCTCTGCGTGAGCTTCTCTGCGCACAAGAGAGGACAGAAGAGGTGGTTAATGGAACTGAGATCACCCCCTTGAATTGATGGGACAGAGGGTGTCCCTACATGTCTGCCACTCCCCTTAATGCAAGGACGGCCATGCACGCAGGCCTCACACTCACGGCAGTGCGGCTTGGGCACAGTCCTGGGCCTACACAGCCCGACTGTACCCTTCAAAGGCGTAGTGCCTTTGAAATCGAAGTCTGCTCTTTAGTAACAATTAAAGGACAAGGTCAGGCGTGTGAAACTTGAGTCAGTCCTTAGGCCTCCGGCCTCTGTACAAAGACCACCAACAAAGGGAGAGGACTCAGAGATGAGCCCAGGTGCCCGGGACACCACTTGCCCATCAGGGAGTAATCACAGACATCCACAGAAGGTTCTGGACCGTGGGGTGTGCACGCCTGCTTGAAATATGGCAGCAGGTGGGATCGAATAAGAATCTCAGAATCAGGTTGCTTGCCTGAGGCCACATGAGGACTAATTCTACAATGGAAATAGGAGCTTTAAAAAAAAAACAGAATAAAGAAAGATGGGAAGAGGAAGGAAGGAAGTCTGATATTTCCCATTTTCTGGGTGTGCTCAGAGAAGTGGGGGCCTTGAAGGGAAAGAAAGGAATAGAGTTCCTTTGGAACATTAATTCAACTTTTTCTAACCACCGAGCATATTCATTCCAATTTTAGCAGCTCTGTGGGAGGAGATAAGAAGCATGACATTGTACGCGCTCAACTTTGCTTCTGTTCTGCGCCTCTACCTGGGACGCCCTCCCTGTGGGTCCCTACAGCCCTCCCGGAGCCACACTTTCCACTGGGGAAGTGAGGAGACTCCGAGCCTGCCTGCTCACAACGGCACCGACGGAAGTGGCCACTACCGACCATTGGCCTATGAGAGGCCGGGCTCTGCGTTAGAGGCTGGGGGCCCATAGTCCCATTTTGCTCAGGGCAGGACGTACCATTCCCACTTGACGTTGGTTCAAGGTACCGTGTGGCGCTGGGACACACAGCTAGGACACAAGACCAGCTCTCTCTGACTTTAGTGTTCTTTCTACATCTCCGGGCTGCCCTCCACCGTCCCAGCCCCACGAAAACGTCATCCTGGGTTTTTTATTCTCTTGGAAGGAAGCATTTAGTCCTTTTGAACACAGCCTGGTTCACATGCAGAAACCTTCGCTTGTGTCTTCCAGGGCAGCACATTGTTATTAAATGTGGAGACCATTTTGGATCACCCCCCAGATCAAATGTAGCATGTGACCAATTTTAAAAGGGGTCACGAAGGTATCAAGTTTCTGCTGATTTCTAATAAATGGGAAAAATAAAACAAAGAACCCATTAGAAGCTATTTAAGAGAATTTCAGGCCTTGGAATCTGACTTTATTACCGAAAATGGCATTAAGTCTAGCTTCTACTTGGGTTAGAACATGCTTGCCTGTTGTGAGTCAGAAGTAAAAGTTCTGATGGCTCCAAGTGGCCCCATATGGTTCCCTGTACCAGCAGAGGGGAGGCCACCTGTGAATGACACTGACCCAGCCGACTGGGGAGGTCGGAGCCAGTACATGCCTGGGCCTTGTTCTGTCTCCTTCAGCTGAGCAGTTCTGTGCAGGGAAGGGGCAAGGGCTGCATGCAATCCTGAGGGCAGGGAGGGAAGGGGGTGCGACAGGAGGACAGGTTTGTGTCAGAAACATCTTTGCTGAGGTCTATCTCCCAACCCACTCAGAAAGAGAAGTTCATGGCGAATGAATAGAATTAATGCTCATGTGATCAAGTAAGGTGTAGGTCTGTGTGTGTGTGTGCGTGTGTGTGCGTGTGTGTGCATGTGTGCATGTGTGTGTGCACACAACACACTCATTTCACCTGAAATCACCATTGCTTTAATTTGTTTTTAGTCAATTATCTTTCTTTTTAAAAACTCAGTAGGTCTATAGAAGTTTACATGACTTTACGTTTATCAAAACAGGGTATCGGATTTTGAAATGTTGGAAAACATTGACTAGACTCCAACTTATTCAGTCCATGGTCTTTCGCATTTCTTCTTAAGGCCAGAATAGCCAGCATCCCGGCTCTAATGGTCTGTGCAGATACTCACAGCCACGTGAGTTAAAGAAGCATGAACAAGCATGGGTCAGCCCCAGCCTTTTTTTTAAGTCTATCTAAAAATATGAATAATCTAATTACTGTGGATGGAAAATGACAGCATTTCAAAAGCTTTGGGCGAGTTTCTCACTTGTAAAGTGTGAATAATGGATTAGAGAGTTTTTGACCTCTCTGATTAAGCTTTATTTACCAGTAAGTTAGGGAGCTGGGTCTTCAAATTATGTGAATATTCTGGTTAATTGGTAAGTAAGAATGATTCCATGTTATCTTTTACACACAAAATTGTACTTCCTTCCGCATCAGAAGAGAAGTAGCAAGCCTTGCACAGAAATTACAACAGCAACGCAACTAAAACTTCAACAGGGCAGGCTAACTAACTCCACAAGTCGGGTCAGCTTTGGAACCTCACACACTGGAGAGTGACGGAGCCATCAGAACACAGAGCATTTACTTGTCCCTTCCCGTAGCCTTCCTGAAACAGACACCGGATTTATCGTTACCTGTGTCATCCATATTCTAGGGTCTCTGCTATGGTTCCTTTTTGGGTAAAGGGAAGATATATTTACAAAGACCTGAAAACAGAGACTTGCCATGTGCTAATAATGACCATGCATTGGTTTACTTAATCCTCACGGCAAAGTAGGGGAATCACGAGACCGACTCTGCAGGTGACAAAAATGAGACACAGACAAGCTCAGTAACTGGCTTAAGATCACTTCATTCGTAAACAGTAGGACCGGATTTGAACCCTGACAATCTAATTCCTCAGCATGTGCCCCTGCACACCACACTAAGTCCTCAATAAAGTTCGAGTTCACTTTAAAAGCCATGAAATCGGGGCGCCTGGGTGGCTCAGTCGGTTAAGCGTCCGACTTCGGCTCAGGTCATGATCTCATGGTCTGTGAGTTCGAGCCCCGCGTCGGGCTCTGTGCTGACAGCTCAGAGCCTGGAGACTGTTTCAGATTCTGTGTCTCCCTCTCTCTCTGCCCCTCCCCTGTTCACGCTCTGTCTCCCTCTGTCTCAAAAATAAATAAACGTTAAAAAAATTAAAAAAAAAAAATAAATAAAAGCCATGAAATCATCATATACCTAACCATCATACACCTAGACCGAGCAGAATCTCAGGAAGAATTTAATAAGAGGTTTCTTACTATCTAGGTCACTTGCCCCTGTGCTGTCCACCGGCCACATGGGCCACTGAGCACTTCAGCATGCCTACTTCAAGGTGACACGTGCTATGAATGTAACATACACTCCACAGGACGCTATGAAGACAAGAATATAAATATTCCATGAATAAATACGTATTGCCTATTGATACAATAGTATTATAGGGTACATAATATATTATTAAAACTAACTTCATCTGTTTATTTTCATTCGCTTTAATCTCTGTTGGAAAAGGCAGTCTTATGCTTGTAATTTTGTGACTTGCGCTATGGTCCCATTGGACAGTGCTGATCTGGAGTCTCACTTAAAGGGCTCGTTTGACCATGAGTTACATTTTGAGTGTTTATCAGAATAGAGCCAAATATAAAGGCTCGGAGTGGACCTATTCTCACCAGAGAAGAGTACAAAACACTCAATCTGCCCCAGGAGTGTTAGCTTTATGTTTTCTCGAAATGTGTAGCTTCTGAAGTTAAAGTTCGCAACACCCGGCTGATCAGATCAGGGAGATTGTGTGCCTCATGCTGGCAGACTGGGTGTGGCCTTTTTGTTGAGCAGCTGAAAGTTGGCTGCTTTATGCTGATTGTAAACACGAATTATTATGCATTATATAAACTGCTATGTGTTCACATCTTTCTCAGTCTCCTAGGACTTCCCTCCGTGGCAGTGCTGTCGTGGCCCATACTCTGGATTCTAAAACCGTGCTATTTGCTTATCATTGGCTTTTCAGGCCAGGGAAGTTAGCTCTAGGGAGCTAACTTCCATTCATACCTTATGGAAAAGCTGGGCTGTGAGAAGGGACCACAGAGAGCTTCAGATACATGAACATATGGCCACGGCCTATAGCAATGATAATAAAAACAATCCCAACAACCAGCTGACCACCGTGTTAACTTGGGCAGCCGTCCTCTTGTAAGACTGGGATAAGAGCTCTCGTGACATTGCCTAATGGTCTGCAGGGGAAATTTGGCTCTCGTTGGCCTGCCAATGGGGTAAAAGCAGACTAAATGGAGTGGAGCAGAAAATCCTCTCTAAACGGGGTGAGCACATGACTGATATTTTAAAGAATTTGGCATCTGACAAATAATGGGACTTTCTTAGTATTGTCTGAGGAGACGAAAAAATGAGATTTAGATGTAGATCCCAATTAATCGCCTACAGAGTCAGCAATCCCCAAACCCCAGTCTCACCTGCGTCACGGCGTAAACATAGCTGCACGAACCCACCACTGACAGGGTCCCCGGAGGTGGGTCCCGGGAGGTGCGGTGGGGGAGGAGAGAGTGGGGGGGGGGGGCAGGGAAAGGAAATTTGCTCCCTGGGGAAGACCTCCCCAAGTCAGGTGTGGGATCCCCGGGGGGAGGCAGGGTATTTATGTTCTGACACTGGCTTGTCAACTCACCATCACAACAACACGCGAGAGCGTGTGATGTCAGCCACACCCTCGAGAACCGCCGTACACGGGCAAAGCAGGGCCCTGCTCACCCGGGTCCCTTTCCTGGACTCATTTACCTTCTCAGCCAAACCAGAACCTTCAAAAACTGCTCTTCAAACCACATCCTCTCTGAGCGCCCCCAGGTCACATCCGACCACTGATTGAACAAATATTCGTGTGTGCCCGGGAGGCAAGCGGGGGCAGATTTGAGCTGGGAGATCCGAAGCCCCAGCTTGTGCATCATCTACTTTCATTTTCTAGAAAGGGGGTTTTCATTAATGAAAGTTTAAAAGCCATTGGACTAGCCCATCTCTAAGGCCTTCTTCCGCTGGAAGGCGAGGGTGTTGTTAGGTTCTTTATGACACCTGGCGTGAAACCAGAATACTTGTACTGATTTGGCTTGTGATTAGGAACCTACATCTCCAGGAGATACAACATTGATGTGGGCATAAAGAAAGCAATGAAGAAAGGGAATCATTCAAGCTTAATTACTTACACTATGTACATACCAATTGGGAGGCTATTTAAGGAACCGCAGCCTGAAACGTCAAAATTCTATTAGGCGTCCACACGCCCCTCCACGCAACGGGCTGTATCTTCCCCACATTCATCGTCCGACAGAGAAGAAAACAGCATAGTCCTCAGCCCAGGATGCATATTGGAATCACCTGGGGAGCTTTTACAACACACTGACATCCACCTGGAGAGACTGCGATTTAATTGGTCTGAGGTGGAGCCCAGGCATCAGTATTCTTTACAAAGCTCCCCAGGTGATCCTAATGTGAAGTCAAGGTTGAGAGAAAGTGGCTCCGAAGAAAGGCTGGAAACCCGTCCAAAGAGTCCCGGGTTTGAAGCAGTGTCCTGCCTCTCGCCACTGCCGGGAACCTCGCCTTTCGGCTGCCTCCTCCATTAGGGAGCACAGAGAAGGCGAGACAACATGCCTGCCCCACTCACCTTCTAGGGCTCTTACGAAAATCACTCTGGAAATATAAGGGACAGCTGGTAACAAAAACCACGGCTGTATAATATTACTACGTTTAAGGAAGCCTCAGAGAAGTAAAACTCAAAACCATGCACGAGGCACAGAAGCAGCATGAGAACAGCCAAAAAATGAGAGGAAAAGGGCCATATTCCCAGGTTTTCGCCACAATGCTGTGCTATGGCTTATCTATCTCTTGGCTACGAAACCAGTGATTTGTGATTTGAGCTTAAATCCTTTTATGATATCAGATGAAAGTGTCCAGACATAGGGCGAGGAGATCTATGATTTTACATGTTGGAGCTGAAACCAGAAGTCCCCTAAGCCTGTGATTTAGGAAATCTAGTCCAGGAGGCATTTACTGCCTGGAAAGAGCTGAAGCAGGCCACTCTGGGGCAGGAGAGGCAGGACACTGAGCCCAGAGGAAGACACCGGGTCCTGGTCCTAAACAAGCCTACCTTACAGACAGGAAGGCAACAGGCGAAGGCAGGCGCTTGCTCTTGGAGAGGGAACAAAGCCGTCCATTCAGATGGAGACGAGGAGGCTCAGAGCCTCTGCAGGTCCACACGCTCTGTGAGGTTTCTGGAAAGCTCACTGTGATGTGGCAGGTGGCTAGGTGCTCTCTGTTCTGACCCGGGGTTACCCTCACACCAGAGGACTCTGCAGGTTTGGGACCCAGGTTTGGGAAGGACTTTAATATTGTCATGGTGCTTTTAACCATTTTCAGGGGTGCCTGGGTGGCTCAGTCGGTTAAGCGTCTGACTTTGGCTCAGGTCATGATCTCACAGTTCATGGGTTCGAGCCCCACGTGGGACTGTGTGCTCACAGCTCGGGGCCTGGAACCTGCTTCCGATTCTGTGTCTTTCTCTCTGCCCCTCCCCCACTTGCACATGCTCTCTCTTCAAAAATAAATAAACATTACAAAAAAAAAAGCACGATTCTCAAACTGTCAGAGGAAAATGCGTGGAGGGGTGGCCTCTGTACCAGGGCCGACCCAGTGCCACGAGTGCACGGAAGTGGTGCCTGGGGCTCCTCCCTCGTTGCCCAGGCTGCAGCTGAGGGGTCTCTGCTCCCCCACTGATGTGGAGCTGGAGGAAACCCACTGGGTCCAGAGTGGGCAGCAGACCGGCGCCCCCAGGGCCTGTGAAGGCGCCGCCGTGTCAGACGCGGGGCTCGGGCGAAGGCGGGCACGGGCTCTGGGGGCCGCACGTCTGGTGGCCATAGTGAATGCCACATGGGCTTTCAGCACCCTGGATGCTGCCACGTCGTCTGGGTGCGTGGCTCTCCTCTGGTGGGGGCCCCTGAGACACACTGGGCTAAGCAGTCCCACTCCCAAATGGCTCACGTCAAAATGACTCTGAAATTCGAGAAAAAGTTACAAACCGCACAAGAGCCCGAGGCCCGGCTATCTAAGGAATTTCTGGGGGAACTCCCCCGTTGAATTTTTTGGGCTGTCTCTAATTTCTTGTGCATGTCTGCATGCACACGGCTGTCACCACTGTGACTCACCGTCTGGGAGAGGGCACGGAAGATCCCGAGGTGGCCAGGCTGGGGGTGGGCAGGCTGGGTCCCTCCCCCCCCGGGCCCTCGACGGCCCTGGCCAGACAGGTGGACGTGCACCACTGACAGGGACCCAGCTTCGGGTCAGCCCTGTGCTCAAGTCATGTGAAGAACACAGTTTGTATCTGTGATCAGAACGGGCCTCGAGGTGGGTCCGCATTCGCTCATCACACACAGGAAAGTCTGCTGTCAGCGAATCAGATGTACTGATAATATCTGACCGACTCTTCTCTGCAATGAATCCTTGTCCCTGCATCCTTAAGCATGTACACCAGACAATGAAGAACTCTGGGGGCAGGGCTCACAGAGCAAGGATGAGGGACAAGGTGAGAAAGTTGGCGAAGCTCAAGTCCCTCTCTCGCAGGTGCCCCTTCCGCTGGCAAACCTGACTCACAAGGAAAATATCAGGTGGCTGAGATGCAGGACAGAGGGAGTGGAGGTTCAGGTTCAAGGCCAGCTGAGGCCTCGGGTGGCGAGGGAGTGGAGGGCCCCGGCCCTGCAGACGGGGCCCTTGTCACAGAGAGTGGACACCAAGGCACGTCACCCTTTACCCAGGACAGGGGGTTCGCCTCCCCTGGTCCGAGGGCTGGGGGGGGACGGATAGGGACAAGGACGCCACCAAGGAGTTGGAGAGGAGTGCCCCTATGTGCTTGGTGCTCCCTGCCAGGTGCCCTGCAGGAGCAGGGGAGCTGAAACTTCTGGAGCATCGTCCCCAGCATCCAGGCATCACAGAAATGGGGAGAGGTCGTTCCCTTGAGGGCGTGGTGATAGCTGGAGACTGTGCTCATCAGGACAGGCAGAGCCAGAGGGGCGGTCCCAGGCCTCCAGGGGGTGGGCCAGCCTGGGGGCAGGACATGGACACCGGCCCTCCTCCTGGCTTATCTGGAGCCACACAGATGGTTTTACAAATGCAAAAAGGGAAAATGTGGGACGGTGTCTGTGTTAGGACCTCAGGCTTCTGCACTCTGGGCTGCAAAACCTCAAGGTGCCCTTCTCCGGGTGGGCTGTCCAAGGGCGCGGGGGTACAGGAGGGCACGTGGGGGAGGAGGTGGTCAGCACTGGGGGCTGCCACGTCCTGTGGGTACTAGATGGGCTTAAGGAAGTGGTGAAATATGTGCATCTATGAGTTGGACAAGCGTCTGCCTGCAATCATCTGTCTTCGCTGCTCATTGTCAAATACTAAATTAGTATGAAACTTCAGGCCGTGAGGTGACAAGACGGAAAGACGAGCTTGGTCACAGATGATGGTGACAGCTGACAGGCAGTTTCCAGGCCACCTGCCCATGCTCAGAACGCACTGTGTCATCAGAGGGGAGCCCCCCAAAAACAAGCCCCTGAGACACTCCCAGGCGCTGTCGGGACACAGGAAAACCCGGTTGTCCTGACAGCACATTTGGAGGGTCTCTTTTTAGGAAGAGGGTGGAAGGCGGTCAGTACCGCACGCATGTGGGACCACTGCGTCGCCTCAAACCAGCTGGAGCCCCCCCACCCCCCGGGCTTTGTGCAGTGGTGCTGAGGCCCAGCAGCCGTAGCAAAGCCAAGAGGGGACACCGATGAGTGATGAAGCTTGTACCTCCATTTACCATGCATGGGGAGAGAGGAAAGGGGACAGCCAGGCTTTGGGGAGGAATTGTCTCCACCGTACCAACGTGACAAAATCGTTCCAAGTGTGCTCCACTTGGTAACTTCTTTCTGCTAGGGAGGCCAAGGATATCCGAACCCCATGTAAATATGAGTCATTACTAACCCTTTATTGCTCAAGGATAACTGGAAGCTCATTTTATCATTTGCCTTGCAGACCAAATCCATTATTAACCATTTTTGAGAATAGTAATGTGGGCACCATACCCTGCCGGGCATTATAAGATCAGTATCTCTCTAGATCTACACCTGTATCTGTTTCTAGACTCCATAGACAGTCCCAGCCTGCAGGTGTGTAACGTTCCAGGTACAGAAGCAACCAGTGGGCAACATCAGGTAAGTGTTCTTCAAAACGATACGCTTCTCTTGGGCCGTGACCTCCCCACCGTGGTGGGGATTCAGACCCCGGATCAGCAGATGAATACATGCCAGGGAGGTTTTAGAGGGAACTCCTGACACGTGCCCCTCTGTATGAAGTCTGCGATTCATCTTTCTCTATCAGATTCTCTCTGACACTGTAAGCACTGAGGTCCTGGAGTAGGTGTACGAACTCAGAAAGGAGGAAGCAGGGACTAGACAAGCGTCAGGAGCAGTGCCCTGAAGCTGAGTATGATCTGGGCAAAAAGATAAGAGGAGGACATTCCAGACAAGGGGGGATTGGAGCCACGGTGCACTGGGGGCCAGTAGGGTGGCAATCAGCCCAGACACAAAGTGTGGCCTGGAAACCGTATTGTCTGTCGTGCAGCATCCATTTGGTGAGTTATGTACAGCAAGACTGAAAACATCAGATAGTTTCTTCTTCCGTCCAGCCATGGGAAGAGGCTGACCCAGAATACAGTTGCTTCAGCTTAGGAGAGAGGGGCAATCAGCCAGACAGGGGTGTCGCCAGGGAGAGGGAGACAGAGGGAGCTTCTGCCCTTAGAGCTTCTCTCTAGACAGAGGGGGCTTCTGCCCTTAAAACCATTTCATTTCAAGACGGAGGAGGGGGACAACCCAGATACAGAGAATCAAGAAATTCAAGAACAGACTTATACTTAAAAACTGATCGTAGGGGAAAAGAGAGAGAGACAAACCAAGAAACAGACTCTTAACTATAGACAGCAATCTGATGGTCACCAGAGGGGAAGTGGGTGAAACAGGTGACCGGGATGAAGGACGAACTTGTGAGGAGCACGGGGTGATGCATGGAGTGTGGAATCACCATACTGCCCACCTGAAACTAATATCACATGTACGTTGACTAACTGGAATTTAAATAAAAACTAAATGGAATTAAAAAAATAATAATAAAAAAATAAAAACTTGCCATCGCTCTCTTGAAACAAAAGCAGTTTACAAGCAAAGAGGTGACATTGGTGCCTTTTGGAACCAATGGGAGAAAAACATCTCTCAGGAAAACAGACCAGTGCTCTGAGAAAGATTGCTTGTCCTATTTGATAAACGGTTCCTCTTCCCACTTAGATGATTTTTTTTATCTTAAGAGAAAGGGTGTGATTCATGAAAAATATTTCTGTTTTGAAGGGCTTTTCCCCTTTATTTAAGAAATTAAAAATTTAAAACGCTCTGTGATCAATGTTGGGATGCTCTTTTGGGTATGGATGGTGTATAATTTCCTTCTTCATGTTGATATTTCAGCCATGACACAGACATTTTCTTTATTCTAGAAATGCTGTCTCACTACTGTCATTAACTCCAGGAGACAAGGGAGGGGGAGTGGGAGCGAGACAGAGGCCAGTAGGACCCATCAATGATAAGACAAGGAGATCGGTGGGGGCAACGTGGGGGACAGAAGCTCCATGCTGTTGCCATGCGTGCACCGTCTCCCCCGTGCCCAAGGGTGCAGCTGGGTGCTTCTCCTGTATGGAAGGAAGCCCTTGGCCCGCCTCAGCCTTAAGAAACCCACATTCAGTGGCACGAGAAACAAGCTTTATCTTTTCCTGGGCACATCGCTAAACAGTTTGAGCATCACCCCCGGGCAGTGCTTGTAACCCCACCCCGGGGCCCCAGGCTCCCCAGACCATGATAATCGGTCCTCACGCAAAGGACAACAGCTCACCGTGCTCCAGCAGGGCTGGCAGCAGCCCCAGGGAGCCATGGCCCTCTTGCCACATTTGCTGCCACCAATCTGGAGGACATTGTAGAGCCAGCTGGGGCTACCTGCAGCGTGGATGCTTTTAGGGCGGGCCAGTAACAAGGCAAATTCAGGTTCCCTGCGATTTTGGCGAAGCGCGGTATGCACAACCTTTCTTCAGGCATGCCAATTCTGTGGGTTTTCTCTGCTTCTCTGCTTCCTGAAGGCATCTCGGCAGAGCCGCAAAAGCCTCAGTGTCCTAGAAATGCCTCTGAGTCATTTTTCCTGCTAGGCTCAAGTCAGAAGCATCTTGAAATTTGTATTTGAACAGTGCTAACAATAGGGCAACACAACCAGGGCACCTCGTTCAGGACAGAAGTTGAGGTGGGTGGGACACCTGGACAACAGGCGTAAGCCAGGACCGTCCGTGGCACAGGGTAGAATCTGCCTGCCCGGTATCGGTGAAAAAGGTCCTCACCAGGTGCATGCTCTTCTGCAGATGGGTCAGGACATTCCTATTAATTCTTCCCCAGAGACAAGTTTTAAAATTCATAACATTCAGATACTTCACATCTCTCCACTTGCCCTCCCACCACGCCAGCAGCCGTATGCGTGGCTCAGGATATGCTCAAAGGCACTAACTCCAGGGAGGGCTTCGGGAATTTCTCAGGGAAAAACAAGTGCATCCTTTTATACAGAATGAAATATTGTCCTCCTCCTCCTCCCTATTACCATCTGAGCACTTTCCCGGAGAGGGAGGAAGGCCAGAAAAATAAAGTAAATGCACTTAGGAGCCATTTAAGGTAAGCAAACCAAGCCCTAGATTTCAGCAAGGCACATCTACTCTGAGAAGCCACCACCAAGACCGGTGTCATCAAGACTTTTCCCTAGTTTTCCTCTGGGAGTCTTGGTGTCAGGGTCTGACATCTAAGTCTTTAACCCATTTTGAGTTCACTTTGTGTATGCTGCAAAATTAAGGGTGCGGTTTCATTCTTCTGCTTGTGGGTGTCCAGTTTTCCCACCACTATTTCTGGGAGGGACTCTCTTGTGCCCATCAGGTATGCCTATCACCCTTGTTTCCTGTGCTCTCTATTCTGTCCCCCTGGTCCACGCACCTGTCTATGTGCCAGCGCTCTGCTGTGTTAATTCCTGTGCCTTTGAAATGATACTTTGAAATGAGCAAGTGTGATGCCTCACACGTTGCTCTCGCTCAGGATTGCTTTGTCTACCTGGGGCTTTTTTTTTTTTTAACATTTATTTATTTTTGAGACAGAGAGAGACAGAGCATGAATGGGGGAGGGGCAGAGAGAGAGGGAGACACAGAATCCGAAGCAGGCTCCAGGCTCTGAGCCATCAGCCCAGAGCCTGATGTGGGGCTCGAACTCACGGACCGCGAGATCGTGACCTAAGCTGAAGTCAGACGCTCAACTGACTGAGCCACCCAGGCGCCCCTACCTGGGGCTTTTTGGTCCCATGGGAATTCTAGGATTGTTTTTCCTATTTCTGTAAAAAACGCCATTAGGATTTTGATAGAGATTGTATTGAATCTTTCGATCACTTTGTGTAGTATTGACATTTTAACAATATGAAGCAACAGAAGCAAAAATAGGACAGAGGAGTTACATCAAACTTAAGAATTCTGCACAGCAAGTAAGACAATCGGTGAAAAGACAAAATATAGGATGGGAGAGAATATGTGCGAATCATACATCTGATAGGGGCTACTATCCAAAATATACAAAGAAGTCCTACAACTCAGTCGTAAGCAAAACAAAACAAAATAACTCAGTTAGAAACGGGCAAAGGACTTGAAGAGTCACTTCTCCAAAGACCTCCAGATGGTCAACAGACACGAGAAGATGCTCACCATCGCTCATCGTCAGGGAAAGGCAAATCAAAACCACAACGAGATACCACCTCACACCTGTCCGAACAGCTAAAATCAACAACACAAGAAACAACAGGTGTTGGCGAGGACGTGGAGGAAGGAGACCCTCATGCACTGTTGGTGGGAATGCAAACTGGTGCGGCCACTGTGGAAAGCAGTATGGAGGTTCCTTAAGAAATTAAAAAATAGAATTACTATATGATCCAGCAAACCTACCTCTAGGCATTTATCCAAAAGAATCCAAATCAGAATCTCAAAGAGATACTCACACTCCCACGTTCATAGCAACATTATTCACAATAGCCAAGGTACAGAAACAATATAAATGTCTTGGGTGGGTGAATGGATAATTATATATATGTATATATATATATATATATATATATATATATATGCAATAGAATAGTATTAGCCTTACAAAGAATATCATCCTGCCATTTGAGACGACATGCATGGACCTGGGGGACACTATGCCCAGTGAAATAAGCCAGACGTGGAAAGACAAATACTGCATGATTCCACTCGTAGGAGACGTCTAAAATAGTCCAACTCTTAGCAACAGAGTAGAGTGGCGGTTGCCAAGGGTGGGGAGGGACAAACTCGAGTTGCCTCTCCATGGGCACCAAGCCTCCGTTAGGCAGGATGAGGAAGTTCTCCAGCCCTGTGGACGGTATCGTTTCCTCAGTCAACCACACTAGGCTATGCGCTTAAAAATTTGCCAAGAGGATAATGTCATGTTAAGTGTTCTCACCATACACAAACATCAAACAAACAGGGGCGCCTGGGTGGTTCAGTCAGTTGAGTGTCTGATGCTTGATCTGGGCTTAGGTCATGATCTCACGGTTCATGGGATGAAGCCCCGCATCAGGCTCTGCGCTGACAGCATGGAGCCTGCTTGGGATTCTCTCTCTCTCCCCTCTCTCTGCCCTCCCCTGTTAATGCTCTGTCTCTCTCTCTCTCTCTTTGTCTTTCTCTCTCTCGGAATAAATAGATAAACTTTAAACAAACAGAAAAACCTATGCTAGCCCCCTCTCCCTGCCAGTGAAAAAGACAGTACCCATGTCCACGTACTTCCTTCCTTCCCACTTTCCCTTAGCTTCGGGTCAACGTCCACACCACCTGACAAACATTCTGAGTGAGGATCTGAGAAGAAAGCGAGGGTAGTTCTGATCAACTCTGGACGGAGACGAAGGGCCGCGAATATCCGTAAAATATCCCAAGCATGTTTGGTCTCCCAAGTGTCCTAGAGATTAGTAAATCTGGGCTGTGGCAACCAGATTGGTCTTTGGTCAAGCCCAGCTTTTAATTCTGGGCTAAACTATAAATGGACACACTCAACATCCAAGCCAACTGACATACACACATTTTTGGTAACGATCATGTGCCTCGTGATGGCCGAGTGCAGTGGGACAGGCTAGCACAATTCAAGAGATAAGATCTCTTCTTGAAGAGACAAGAGGGAAGTCCAAACAGCAAAATCTATGTGGTAGACAATTAGATGTGACATCATTCAACAAAGCTTAACTATAAACATTTCTTATGGGACAGGACTTGCAGGGAAATCTTCAGGAAGGAGCTATGTTTCAATTTAAAGAATGCCTTTGCAGTAATAATTTGCTAGTCGCGACTAGGACACTGACCTCAACGGTATAAAGTTCTGTAAACACTCATTCAATAAAGGCTTTTCTTAAAGAAGAAAAGAGCCAAAATTATTAATGTGATAAATACTCCTCTGTGTTTTGAAAATAAATCCCTGTTATGGATGTTGAAACTCTTAGTTGTTGGAGGGGGCAAGATAAGGTGATGTGCATGTGGGGACTCTGGTCACCACAAGTGTCGCTCTAAAAGTGCGGCCAGCGGTGCACAGGAAGCAAGTCCTACCTGGCATGCGGGGCACCTGCCCTGGGAGGCCCCTTGAGCTGTGCCCGGGCAGTGCTCTGGCCGCAGGAACTCTGCTTATGACTGTTTGTTCAGGAAGCAGAAGGCACTGGGATCCTCTTCAGGGACGGGACCCAGAGCATCTTGCCGAGGCCCAGGAGCCACGGGCTTGTGGAAATCCGGGCCTCACCTCTCAGTGCGCCTCTTCCCACGTGTCACCCAGAGGGACACCCTGCCGGGGCGAGAGGAGACCTCAGTCCACCCGTTTGGGGCGCTGGCCAGGAGCCAGTGTGAGCTGGTCGTGGGAAAGGAGGCTGCGTGTGTGACCTAAAAGCCCACGGGTCAGCTCAAGATTCCAGGGGGCAGAGCGTGGGGAAGGAAGGGGTGCTCTGGGGTCAGCCTTGAAGAGGGAGGTTTGTCCCCTCGCTGAGACACCGCTGGGGGGGACCGCTGTGCTGTCCCCCGCGCCCACAGGGCTCGCCAAGCAGACGAGCTACAGCTAGATTCCCTTCTTTGAGATGAAAGCGTAATTATCAACGAAACTGGGAACTTCAAACATCCAAATAGTTACTCATGTGTTTTCCTGTAGCTCTGCTTAGTGTTCACTCATCTACCCCTTCAGAACTGCCAGTGAGAGTCCCGTAGACACAGACTAAGAGAGAGCCACTCAGGACGCCTTTAAACCCACCCCATCTCAGCCTTTGCCCACGCTGTCGCTGCCTGTCCCTTGTCGGATTCCTAAATCATATTTTGGCTCGAGATGATTTTCTACCGGCTTGCTGATGTATTATATCCTTTTAATTAACTTTAAAGCAAAGGAAAAAAAATCAATACCGTTTGGTATGTCAATGACTTTGGAGTGATTCCCAAGCTGTTTAACCTGGCCTGAAGTCAGTTTATTATTTTGAAACACTAGAATGGCCAGTATGGCCTCGCGTCGGAGAACAGTGTGAAATAAACTCAGAAGTTCACACCGTCTTAGGAAAACGTTCTTTGTGTCCAGCGACTACTTGCCAGTTACTGGGAGTCGAGTCGGCGTGCTATGCCTCAAACAGTCACATAAATACAAAATACACAACGTTATTTGTTCACGTGTGACCACAGGTATTTATAACGTCTGGTTGCCTCTGGGATTCCTATTATTTATTAGAGAATGTTTGACACGACCCTGTAGTCTAAAGACCCCAAGTTCTGTTTCCTGAGGAGTCACCAAAGCAGGGCTGTGTTATTTCTTTTAAAAAATATATATTTTTTCTTTTTTTTAATGTTTATTTATTTTGAAGAGAGAGAGACAGAGCATCAGTCATGGAGGGGCAGAGAGAGAGGGAGACACAGAATCTGAACAAAACAGGCTCCAGGCTCTGAGCTGTCAGCACAGAGCCTGTCTCGGGGCTCGAACCCACAAACTGCGAGATAATGACCTGAGCCAAAGTCGTAAACTTACCCAACTGAGCCACCCAGTGCCCGAGGGCTGTGTTATTTCTAACGGCCGGTGCCCAGGCCTGTGTCGACATCGGTCGGTAGAACGGGCTGTGCACAGACCAGCCTGTCAGGGGCCGATGCAACAGGCTGGGGGGCCACCAGCGAGGGGCATGCCGTTTCCCAGTGCTCCAGAGTCGAATTCTCCCCATGGGGACAATGCACCAGGAGTGAGGCACATCTTTCCAAATAACCACACAGCGGGTTTTTTTTTGGTTTTCTGAGTAAGGATCTAACTTAAAAGAACCCTGTCAGCCGTGCACATTCTGCGGTGTTTAACTTCTGGCAGAGGGAGCAGTGGGCTGGGACTTCTCACCGCATGCAGGTGCTCTGCGAAGACACAGGAAGTGACTTCCTACCCGCTGGATCTTGCACACAGAGTAGCCCAGAGCGGACACCCACCCCGGACCCCGGTGGGAGTCGGGGCGAGGACCCACCAGTCTCCCTCCTGTCTCCCCGTCATGTGGACTCTCGCTTGCTGTCCTGGGGCAGCCCCTGGGCACAGCGGCAGACCCTCCAGGAACCCAGTCCTTTCTTCTAACCTGCGTCAAAGCGACACACACCCTGTGCTGACACTGGTCACCAGTGGAGCACACCTTGTCCCTGGCTCGCCCTTCCCACCTCTCTCCTGCCTCTGTGCCCGCTGCACCCCCCTGCCTCTTCCCTCCTGCTCCCTCTCTGCCCACTGATGCCTCTGTCTTCCCTCCTCCCCCGCCTTACCTTCTGTCCCCAGAAGGACATTTTACGTGAAACAGACTTGGAGACAATGCCTTTGGAACTGTAGGATGTCCTATCTCACACCCGTGGGTGGACACACTTGTTATTTCATTGTTTCATGTGGCAAGTATTCAACCTGCATTTTTGAGCCCTGCTCTGTGCTAGGCACTGCCCTCAGAACTTGGTTACAGCAGAGAATAATACAACCAAAAGGAAAGAATTGGTGAAGACAGCTGTTCTAATTTTTTCTTTAATTAAAAAGTTTGATATGGACATATGATGTAGATTCCCCACTGTGCCCAAATATTTAGTTCATGTGAATGCAACCAAACAAAAGATTTTAGACATATAATTATGCACCAGGCACTGAACCACATTCTGTTGATATGAAAATAAAGAAGAAAATGGTTTGATATATTATAACGGGGTCAGACTCACAAACAGGCCTCTATCCACTCCAAAGTTTATATCCATACAGTTAATACTGGTTCCATAAATTACCTTTAACGTATATTAACATAAGCACGTTTCATAACTGCTACAGAAAGTGCACACTCAAAAGTAGGGAAAATTTTTAAAAAATTAAAAAGAAATAGGGAGAAAGAAACTGATAGACCGTTATGTTCACAAGTACGGAGTGTGGCAAGGTTGTGACTTCTGCGAAGAAGTGTGCAGCCAGACTCGAGGTCGGAAATGTAGCAGACTGCCCCAACGGCTGACTAATGAACGTGCTGGGCAGTAGGGGTTGGCTGGATTTCCAGAACGTGTGTACAAGTTGATAAAGGAACAGAAATGGTCTTGGATTTTCCCTTCGGGTGAGTTTGCTCATCTGCACAGGTGACCTTGGAAATGAGGGCACCTTTCCTCTGAAATGGTGAGGAGGGGGATGGCTGTGTTCCTATTCCTGCCAGACGTGCAGACAAACTTGACTGAGCCCTCAGAAAGCAGGGGCTGCGGCCACCACGAACCTGCCGCTGATTCTGCTCACGGGAGTCCCTCCCGTCCCTAGAAAGGCAGATAGCTCTCTGTGCTCAAATGGTGGGATTGAACAGAAACTAGAAACCTGATCAAGCACTTGTAACTCTTACAGAATTTAAATGGGCTCTTTTCTCCCATCTAAAACTTTGCTAAAACCAAAATGGTCAATTAGATTACAGATATGCTAATACACAGTAATTATTTGCTGTATGAATAAAGTCCTTGAGAGACGGGCCAGTTGACAGTTTGGGAAGAGGAAGATTTTGTTTCAGCACGAAAGCAGCCCCGACTTTGGGGCTGTTCATGAATCTGGTCACTCACCAGCAGCACGGGGCCCCTCTTGAATAAGTATGAACCTTTATTTTTACTATTCAGTGAATTATTCAATTTACATTTACTCAGCATCTAAATGTACCTTTATTTTTTATTATTCAGTGAACTATTCAATTTACATTTACCCAGCATCTACTGTTTGCCAGAGAGTGAGAAATTAGGACCCACACTTAATTCTAGGTTAAAATGGTTTGAAAAAAAAAAAAAAGGAAGAGAAAAAAGAACAGTCATCCATCACGATAGTAACAGTTTGTGAAATTGCTTTCACGGTCCTTATCTTACTCCCTCCCTCTGATCCCTTATGAACACAATGCCTTCCGCCAGGCTTGTTTTAGAGGTGGAGATTTCGTTCCAGATGTTAGGTGATCTGTCAGAAACGTGCACAGCTGACACTAGAATGGCCACGGTCTGAGCATGTGGTTTGCACTTCTGGGGAAAGGTGGCACTTCTGCGTTCTTCCACTAGGGGCACCCTTTCTGCACACGCACTGCAGGGAGAGCAAAGGCCACCAGGCTCAGTACCCACCCGGAGCTCGGTCAACTGGTACCGACTGGCTTGTGTTTACAAAAAGTGTGCTCAAGAGCAATGTAGTCAGAACTTAAAAGCCAGAGGTTACTGTTCCTTAAGGGCTTTCACCACCCTTCAGTTAGAGTGGGTTCGGATGAAGCGCCCCACCCCACCCCTGCGCTGTAGGCGCGCTTGGCCTGTGGGTTTATTTCAGCAGAAGGAATGTGCTTGGGCAGTGTGTAGACCATGCTGGGCGAGTTCTCACCGGCCACGTATGAGAGGCACACGTGTGCTGCAAGAGTCCATGTTGAGAGCAATGTATTTGCCCCCAGGAGCCAAGAGAGGACTTTAAAAAACAAACACAACACCCCAAGACCAGCTTGTCTGAAACTGACCACAGTGCAGGCTGTGTATGTAATAAAATTTCATTGCCAATGAAAATAACATTTGTCACTTGACTTCTCAGGAGAGCAAGGTATGAAACAAGATATCCCCTCAAGAATCCTCCTTGTGTCCCGTTGCCCACAAGGCAAACACGTCCCAGGGAACCACCTCGGAGCGTCCCAGCTCATATACAGTTGCCTGGCTATAGATAGTCATCAAAAATCCGGGTTTCCTTTCTTTTATATTTCTCATTTGCGGTGTCTCTTGATGACTCTTTTGTCCAAGAACAATAATTTGACTTGAGATTATGCAGAAGCAGGAAACAAAGACACCTAAAGCTAAACTAAGATGTCTTAGCCACACTGGATTTAACAAAATATTAACACTGTGTATTATTTATATACCAAATCAGACTAAGAGTTGAGCAAGTTGTCTACTGAACACCTCTTCTGTGTAAGACACTGGAAAATCCATATGGTGGGAATTAATCCACTTTTAAGGCATCAAACACATTCTCAAAGAAATACAATCTAGTTTTGGGTAGGAAATGAATACATTCATTAACAAGTAGCCTGTAGGGGCTCCTGGTGGCCTAGTTGGTTGAGTGTCCGACTTCAGCTCAGGTCATGATCCCGCGGTTTGTGAATTCAAGCCTCACATCAGGCTCTGTGCTGATGGCTCAGAGCCTGGAGCCTGCTTCCAATTCTGTCTCTCTCTCTCTCTCTCTCTCTCTCTCTCTCTGCCCCTCCCTCATCCATACTCTGTCTCTCTTTCTCAAAAAATAAATAAACATTAAAAAATTTAAAAAAAAAGGAAGTACCCTGCAAAGTTGGGTGACTGGAACACTGGTTTGGGGTGGGGCAGATGCAGCAGCCACGCAGGTGGGAGGGAGGTGGGTCCCTAGCAGAGAGTGTGGGTTGCTAGGGAATGACCCCCCTGAGCGGGGAGGAGGAAGGCGACCTTCCAAAGTCCACACCCGTTGTCTTTTCTGGGCTCTGTGCTAAAGACCTTCCTCACCCTCTTCACTTGTATTTAATAATAACCACTAGATTACTTTTCTTTTTTCTGTTTAATCTTTTAATTCTTTTGGCTCACTCCTGGTGAAGGAGTTTCAGGGAGCAAGTTACTCCTTTGTACCTGTATCACCAGGAACCTAAGCAGCTCGGCAGAATTTATTCTGTGACTCGTGGGGTTTACCTTGCTTTGGAGATGAAGTGAAATTGATTATGAAGGGTGCAAATCTACATCACAAAGCCTTGCACGATCTACAAAAGTGTCACCATGTAGGCAGAGCCCAGACAGTAAATAGAAAGCATATTGCAAATTCCAGTGAAAAATTACGGGCAGACTATGTAGAGAACATGTGACAATGCACACTTGACCTTATGGGACCACACGGTTCTCTCCATCCCAATGGTGACATGCTAAAGTGGATCTCTTAAACCAAACTTTGGTTCAAAATACACAGGTATAAAGCACAATATCTAAATATCTATTTTCCCAAATAAGTTTAATCCAGCATAGCCATTTTATTTATTTATTTATTTAGTTAGTTAGTTAGTTATTTTAATGTTTATTTATTTTTGAGAGAGCAAGAGAGAGAGAGAGACAGAGCACGAACAGGGGAGGGGCAGAGAGAGAGGGAGACACAGAATTCAAAGCCAGTTCCAGGCTCTGAGCTGTCAGCACAGAGCCCGACGTGGGGCTCGAACCCACCAACCGTGAGATCATGACCTGAGCTAAAGTCGGACGCTCAGCCAACGGAGCCACCCACGTACCTCAGCATAGCTATACTATTTAAATTGCTAGAATAATTTTTAGTTTTTGAAATTATCATAAAACGTGGAGGATTCTGCATTGTCCAGGAGATTGCCCCATCTGGGAGACAGGTCACTGATGCTGGCAGGGTTACTGACGATGTCAAATGGCTGCCTATTTCTTGACCATGCTTCCTCGGGGTCCAGTGCTCATCTACCCACTTAACTTCAGCGCCCCCTTCTTGGCAAATCAGAGGGGGACCTGTGTGAGCCTGGACAAAAGGAGGCCAGAAGTGTCCATGTCCTGTGAGTCCTCGTGGGGACGTGCCTCCTGGGATTCTGTGCCCTACACTCCTCCCTGCCCCACCCTTGTTCCTGCCACGGTGGGAGGAAAAACTGAGGAAAGGGGAAATTTTTCCCTTTCCAAGAGTTCAATTCAACTTCCCCCTTCAGTGCTAACATCGATTGCTGTGAATAAGCACTAGGAATTTGAGTTTTCAAGGGTCCTTCTCAGTTGCTTGAACTCAAGAAGCAGATACACAACTATTTATTTTTAAAGTGGCATCAATGGTCGGAATGAGATGGAACACACTTATCACATAAGTAGATGAAGGAAAATAACGTGTGTGCAAGGCTGGGTTTTCAAATAGGAGTCTGGACATCTGACTAATGAAATTTCTGTACAGAGAGTTTAGAGGCAGCGTCATTCTTCCAGGTGGCCCCCCAGGGACTCAGGGAAATGGGGCACATGCATTCATTCAAGTGTTCCAGGCAACTATGCACCTCTTTCCAAATATCAAGGTATGTGGCCTAACAGGGCCAAAAGGGAAGTGATCTCCACTTGGGAAAAATAAGTTGATGTTGAGTCAGGGTGGCCTGGAAAGTCCAGGACCAGCAAGGTGCTCATGAAAGGTGGTGTTCTGCATGCCACGCCCAGCCACAGCCTGCCCCCAGAGCAACAATGTCCAGTGCCCTCAGGGGGACACACCATGAAGAGTGCATTTCATCGCCTCACACGGGGAGGTTACAGTGTTCCATAAATGACTATAAATGCAAGGTATTTATACCTTGTACAAAATACACCTTGTAACGGTTCGAGGCAAGATGGCTTGGTTTCCTCTGGGACAGAGTAGGAAAGGCTTTGTGGGAAAGTGGCATTTGCACCAGCCTTCCAAGGGTGGACAGGATGTGTTTTCACAGGTGCCAGGCAAGAACACTGTGGCTGGAAGGGACAGTGTGAACAGTCAGAGCATGGTGGGTGGACAGCCAAGCTCCTCCCTGCACTCCGGGTCTGGCTTGGATGGTGCAGTGATGGACGGCGATGGAAGGGACATGTAAGAGCGGGTGGGGAACCACCTCCACTGGTAGGATACGGTGTTTGGGTTGGATTCTGCAGGAAGTAAGACCCTGGTGCTGTTTGAGCAGGAATATGCCAAAGCTGTACTTTGGAACAACAATGCGAAAGCAGAATACAGAATGTACGTGCAAGTGTGTGCGTGCGAAGGGGGTGGCGTTCGAGGCTACTCCAACAGTCCGGGAGAAAGATAATGACAGTCTACTCCAAAGGAGTGGGAGAAGGGATGGAAGGACGGAACAGTTGGAAGAGCTATTTTAGAGACAGAATTGGCAGGAAGTAGCCACTGATTGGCTGCCAGATTAATTATCCCAAAGAATAGCTCTGGCCTTGTCACTCAACTACACAAAAACCCTCAGTAATTTCCCATTATCTGGAGAACAAAGTCCTAATCTCGTCTCATGTAGACTCTTGTAAGTGTGACACTCACGACCCAGTGTGACCTGCCCCTACCTGTGCTTCAAGGCTGCTCTTTGCTGTGCACCTCTGCATAGACCCTGTCCTCTCTTCCAAATGGGGGGGGTCTCCACACGCCCCCAGAAAACCCATGTGCATTCTTCCCCACGAGCTTTCTCACCTGATTTTCTCTGCCTGAATTTCCCCCCTATTCTATAATTATCCACTAGAATCCTACTTTTTCTTCAGGGATTGTCTCAAATACTATGTTTTTCATGTAATTCCCCCCACCTCCGCCCCAGCCTTGCCTGACACAGCCTCTCCCTCCTTTGAGAACATTGTAACACTTAATTTATAGTCCCTCATCTTTTTTACCAGGTTCCAAATCATATTATAGACATTTATAAATTTTTCTTTTCTTCCCTATTGGTGTATAAAATTTCCGAGGAAAGAGGGTAGTTCTGACTCACTTTCTTTTAACCCACAGCATCTAATATGGTAAAGATTTGGTTAAAGGAATGGATGAAAGAAGAAGTGTAAGAATTTCAGCAGGAAGGGGGTTCCCAGAAAATCCCTCTCCCCACAGCCAACAATAACAACAACAAAAGTAATTGGTAAAACCATAGAAAAAAGAAGAAACTCCCTACTGCATCTGATCTGTGAACACACTGTACTCATTGGGTTAAACCGCCAGATGCTGATGTGTCATCCCAGCTGCACACAGCCCCTCTCATGCCTCTCCACCCTTAACTGTCAGTTTTGGTCCCTCAGACCCCTGATCTTCACAGGGCCAGTGGGAGCTGATATCAAGACTGCAGGCGACAAATGAGGAACATAAGATCCTGATCACCAAGATCCCACAGGAATCAGAAAAGAGGCTGAAGGTAAATCATAGCTGATGGAGCATGAGGAGGAAGACGTGGACCACACTGCAGTTTCCTCCAGACCACATCACACACACGTTTGTGTCTGACCTGTGCCTTCAGAGCTGATGTATCTGGACAAGGATGTGGCCGAGTAGCCTGGGTCAGATTACCGTTCTGCCTCTTCTGATAAACATTCTCACTTCACCTTGTGTAACAGAAAGGGCTCCCCAGATGGAGATGCACAATAAAACTGATTGTGAATGAGTAGAAGTGAGAGCCCTAGAAAGGCCTTCCTGGAGGTAAATGAAGTACTAGACAACATCACCTAGAGAATGAGGGAAACAACTTCATCTAGAGAATGAGGAGAGAACATCATCTAGAGAATGAAGACAACATCATCATCCAGAGAATGAGGAGACAACATCATCTAGAGAATGAGGAGACGACATCATCTAGAGAATGAAGGAATGACATCATATAGAGAATAAGGGAGACAACATCATCTACAGAATGAGGGAGACAACATCATCTAGACAATGAGGGAGACGACATAATCTAGAGAATGAAGAGACAATATCATCATCTAGAGAACGAGGAGACAATATCATCTAGAGAATGAGGAGACAACATCATGTAGAGAATGAGGGAGACAACATCATCATCTAGAGAATGAGGAGACAACATCATCATCTAGAGAATGAGGGAGACATCATCATCTAGAGAATGAAGAGACAACATCATCTAGAGAATGAGGGAGACAACATCATCTAGAGAATGAGAGAGACATCATCATCTAGAGAATGAGGAGACAACAGCATCTAGAGAATGAAGACAACATCATTATCCAGAGAATGAGGAGATAACATCATCTAGAGAATGAGGAGACGACATCATCTAGAGAATGAAGGAATGACATCATATAGAGAATGAGGGAGACAACATCATCTAGAGAATGAGGGAGACGACATAGTCTAGAGAATGAAGAGACAATATCATCATCTAGAGAACGAGGAGACAATATCATCTAGAGAATGAGGAGACGACATCATCTAGAGAATGAGGGAGAAACATCATCATCTAGAGAATGAGGAGACAACATCATCATCTAGAGAATGAGGAGAAAACATCATCTAGAGAATGAGGGAAACAACATCATGTAGAGAATGAGGAGACAACATCATGTAGAGAATGAGGGAGACAACATCATCATCTAGAGAATGAGGAGACAACATCATCATCTAGAGAATGAGGGAGACATCATCATCTAGAGAATGAAGAGACAACATCATCTAGAGAATGAGGGAGACAACATCATCTAGAGAATGAGGTAGACAACATCATCATCTAGAGAATGAGAAGACAACATCATCATCTAGAGAATGAAGAGACAACATCATGTAGAGAATGAGGAGACAACATCATCATCTAGAGAATGAGAAGACAACATCATCATCTAGAGAATGAAGAGACAACATCATGTAGAGAATGAGGAGACAACATCATCATCTAGAGAATGAGGAGACAACATCATCTAGAGAATGAAGAGACAACATCATCTAGAGAATGAGGGAGACAACATCATCTAGAGAATGAGAGAGACATCATCATCTAGAGAATGAGGAGACAATATCATCTAGAGGATGAGGGAGACATCATCATCTAGACAATGAGGGAAAGGCAGCAGTGGCACACCACATGGGGGCCTCAGTCAGGTTGCAGTCAGGGTGACTGGATGTTCCAGAGTTGTGCTCACTCAGGGGAAGCCAGCACCTCCGCCCCTAGTGCCTTCGATCCTCCTGCTGGTCTGGCACCTGGATTGGGGTGGGGGGTGGCTGGGCAAACTGGGGAAGCACAATAAGCCCTCTGCCCCTACCTGTGACAGACCAGCCCAATTAAACACATGCGGTGTGCCTATTTACTTCAGGTGTTAAGATTGACATCAAGACGCCATGTTGTGAAGGGTTCAGGAGCAGACCTATTCTACCAGAAAAAGCTTGGATCTTTGTTCTGGGATTACTTAACCAAATTGGCCCAGCAAAAACTTTCTGAGCACCACTAACTCAGTGCAGCAGCTTCAATTTATTAATGGCGTGTGCACAAAGAATTTGGGATTCCAAGTGCATTTCCTTGCATTAGTTAGGTCCTCGGGTGAGCTCATGTCTTAGCCTGTAATGCATATGAATCATAAGGCTCAGTTACAAGTAGTGCAGGATCTAATTGTGTGTGTGACGGTGCCACTCGGCTGCAAACAAGCTCAGATTTATGGATGGCCGTGCGGACTGCAATTCTAGACCACGGGTGGGGGTGCTACCTTACTCACCGGGCGGAGTAGGGGGTCAGAAAAGGAGTTTTCAGGAAAGATGGATCAAGGGGAAACATGAGCACAAGACAAGAGCTGGGGTTCCAAGCCTGCAGAGTCACCCAGGAGCAGTTCAAGCTTCTGGGCCCCTCCCTTTCCCACTCTTTTCCCACTTTCATGTGTGACCAGCCTTTCCACTTCCTGTGGCTTCTCCCTCTGGTGTCTGACTGGCTCGTTTCCTCTTCTTGACAACTGACAACTAGGACTGCAGTGTATCCCCCATCACCTTCCCCCCGGAATATAGCACGTCTGAGGTTTTCTAAGGGTCTTCATCACCAGTAGCTTCTTTTGATAGTTTCATCCCAGTGTCCATTCTTGCTATTTCTAGAGCCCACAGAGACAGAAATGAAGCCTGTACTGGGTACCCAATGACAGAAGGGGACAGTCATTGAATGAAGGGCATGTCATGCAAACTCTGTGGGAGGCCTCGTGAGGACACGGGGGACACCGAGGACAGGGATCCGGGGGGGGGGAGGGGGTTCCTGGTCAGGAGCAGGCTGAGGGGAAGGAGGGAAGAATAGAGACAGACAGAAGGGCTTTTCTTAGCTCCTTGGCAGCCTGGTTAATGGTCGAGGACCCATTGCTTGACAAGGGGAAATGCAGCAGAGGAAACAGTGGGTACTGGCCTGGGCATCAAGGAGATGTGGAAGGAATGGACCAGGGATGCACTGGGAGCTTGAACAGTTACTTACATGTTTATATTCCTTTCAGGGCAAATGTGAATTAGGGCTTCGGGCCCCACATGCACAAATCTCCAACATGTCAGAGAAGAAAGCGGGGAGAAAGTGGCACATTTTTACTGTGGTCTTGTCCTTTTGTGAAACACAAAACTGATAAAATTCAGCACTTTACTTTCTGGAAATCTTGGTTGATAAAAAACGAACCTGGAGATCAGGTGTAACCCCTGGCTGTCAGGCTCTTCACGCACGCTCTTTCCAATCCTACCTGCTGTGTCTGGGGGAGGTGGCCACAGTGGTCACTGTGGGCTGAGCCCCCCGCTGGGGCCCAAAGCTCACGAGACAGTAGATCTGAAGGTGGGCAGTAAGTGTGACACTCCCAGAGAGGCTTTAATGAAACACGATTTCAGTTTGTAAATTAGCTTGAAATAACTATTTCTTGGGAAAGTTGGGGACGGGTGAGGAGGACAAAGGCTCAGAGAGCTATTACGGGAAAGACCCAACTGGAGGCCATGGCGGACCTTAGAGAAGCTTTCAGGATGGGAGTGAAACGTTTACTGGTAGAAAAGCTCCAAATCTACTTTAAAGTGCCAAACGGCAACCTTGCTGTGGTTCTATCCTGAAACAAAGGAAGTGGGAGACATCATTTGCATTGTTACTTTTGGAGATATTATACATTCTGTGAGTCATGTTTACATTCAGTCTTAATATAGAAGGAGTAAGTTATTATTAATTTGAAAGCCATATCAGAGCCTAAATCGAATGGCTTATCTTCACTCACAATATAAAAAACACTTCTGGTTCAACCCTCACTCTGTTATAGAGTTCGTCGTATATTTATCTCTACAACACACCTCTTTCTCTGAGAAAAAGAAAAGAGAGAGAAATTCCTACTCACACATGGACATTTCTAGAGCAGAAAAGAAATACCTAGTCCCATTATTTCCTTGAATGTTTTTTAAGACAGTTTTATGATTAGTCTCATGGAATTATTTGTAAATGCCACAAGATTAAATGTCATTAATCTTTTTGTTAATCATTGAGGAAAAACAATAAATCTCTAGATTGTCACATATTTAGATCATAAAATAAAATGGCATGTATTTATGAAAAGTTTTTAAAAAGCACACTATGGGGGCACCTGGGTGGCTCAGTCAGTTAAGCATCCGACTCTTGGTTTTGGCTCAGGTCATGATCTCACCATTTGTGAGACTGAACCCCGTGTTGGGCTCTGCACTGATGGTGTGGAGCCTGCTTGGGATTCTCTCTCTGGCCCTCCCCTGCTCAAGTTCTCTCTCTCTCTCTCTCTCTCTCTCTCTCTCAAAATAAATAAATAAACTTTAAAAAATAAAATAAAAAGCAAACTATGACTAATTTTTGAAATGGAACTGCTACCCACTTATCTGTAGGTATAAGTCCCCAGATGCCACTGGAAATCACGTGCAGACCATGCATAACATAACAAAATGAGCCACCACAGTCAGATGTCACTGGGTAACAACAATTCAGAGCATCACCTGTCTTTAGTACTTTCACTATGTTTATGTTAATACAGGAAGCCTTCTCCTTGTTCCCCACATAGCCAAATTACTTTTGTTTTCAACAATAGGTCCAAATGCGACCTGTTTATGAGGTTCCAATGGCCACGTGGCCCACAGGACCCATACATCTTTCTGTACTCTCCTCACAGGTCCTCTGCACCACCGAGGTGGGTGATCACCAAGCAACATGCAATGTTTCTCCTGGTCCCTTGATTGTCCATGAACATTTTTGTGTGTTTGTTGCTATTTAACTTTGTCTGTATTTGTATTTTGTGTCCTCAACTAGATTTTTAGTTTTTAATTTTTTTAATTTTATTTAAGATTTTTTTAAGTTTATTTATTTATTTTGAGAGAGAGAAAGAAAGAGCAAGTAAGAGCATGGGGGAGGGGCAGAGAGAGAGAGAGAGAGAGAGAGAGAATGCCAAGCAGGCTCAGTGCAGAGCCCAACTTCAAGCTCGATCCCATGAGCCATGAGATCATGACCTGAGCTGAGATCAAGAGTCGGCTGTTTAACCTAGTAAACCACCCAGGCACCCCCAGATTTTCAGCTCATAAGGGCAAGGACTATGCTGCACCCCTAGTTCAGTGCTTGCCCCTATAGACATTCAGTAAAGAAGTGCTGGGTCTACTTAAAGCTATTAACCATCAGCCAGAACAAGTGCTAACTTGCACATCCAGGGAGCCATCAATTCCACTCTTGTGTAATAAAAAGCTTTGCACTTGGTGATTTGTTTTCTTAAACGGTATATATCTTTAATAATCTGAATTCTTTCATGAATATGCTATTTTGCTTCTTATGATTATGGAGCTAATAAGAATACCTACAATACTATAGATTCTTGTGGGTTTTACATGATATAGTTCATAAGTAAAGCAGTCAGTGTGGCACATTTGGTAGCTAAGTGTTAGGTTATTATAACCTGGTTATTATAGCCAAAACCTGGCAGTCTATTTTCATTGGTATTTCAATATAATATATAAACAGTTTGGATTTGTATGAAGAGGGGAATGGTGCTTGTCACTTAACCCACTGAACTTTTTAGGGTGCTTCGGTAGCCCAGTCAGTTAAGTGTCCGACTCTTGATCAGGGTCTTGGGATCCCAGGGTCATGGGGTCAAGCCCTGCATCAGGCTCTGTGATGAGTGTGAAGCCTGCTTAGGATTCTCTCTCCCTCTCTCTGCCCTTCCCCCACTCATGCTCAAAACAGATATTCAAAACAAATAAATAAGAAACTTTTAAAGAATCACTCCTGAACTTTTGGTCCTGTGCAAGTATGACTTTGCTGGTTGGTTTAGCTGTACGATGTCCCACTTTAAGACTGAGCTGCAAAGAGCTGAGCTGTGCTTCTTGGCATGTCTCCACTGCCTGTGCGTTTCTCCCCCCTTTTTTTAATCTCCTCTTCCTTTCACTTCCTATCTCTCCGTGCCTGTGTCCACTGCCCTTTCCCTGCATGCCCACACTGACTTTCCTTCATGGCGTTTCTCCACTGCTTCTGGTGTGAGAAACACTGCCCAAAACTTAGAAGTTCCACATTTTGAGCTCTTGAAAGAGTGGATTGTTTTATTAAGTGGGACACATCTTCCGTTGAATTTTCCCCAAGGAAGTTCTTTGGTACGAGACATCTGGAGAGGCTGGAACGGCTTCTGTGAGCTGGTGAGGAATCTGTTTGAGGTGTGCACAGGGTGAGCTGTCTAACCTCGCCCATGGGCTTGGTTTCTCTTATTTCCCTTCCCATGAAGGTTTAATGTTCCTGTATACTCTACCAGGATTTTGTGAGGACTCTTTTGAGCTGGGGAAGATCACGTGCCATGGGGCACGGTGGTAAAAACCCAGTGTTCGTCTGGACCCACAAGATCTTGTGTGTCGTTCTGGGTGCTTCAGGGTACCAGAAGTAGGACATGGGTTGTGTAACACATTTTAGCTGCTATAAATGTGTTCTGATTAGGCTGCTTTTCCCTGGCTGTTACTACTATGTAAACACTGCTTCCAGAAAGGAAAGGCGAGACATAAAGCCAATGGGTCCGTGTCCTTAAGCATCAAGCCTAGTGATATGAACTGCAGACACTGCCCTTCCTCCATCATGACAGGTGAAGAAGATCCACCACAATCCGATGGAGTCAAGAGAAACAAAGCAGGAATGACAGAGCCACGACAGCACGTACATTTCTGTGAATCTTCTCAGGACAACTCACCCGCTATAATGGCCAGAAGAGAATTCTTGCCAAAGTAAAATAAGACCATAGTCACAATATGGATAAAATCAAGAGATAAAACAACTTAGAGTTAGTTTTCAGCTACACATTTGAGTTTCACACAAGATCCAGTGGTTTTTCAAGATGATCAAGAAGTTTGATTGGATGAGTTCTGGGAAAATTCAGCTGACCTTGGCAGTCCTTGATTAGACCCATCAATCAAAAATAATGCCTCCTCTAAATTTTCCAGGGTGCTGGTGTTAGGCTTGCTTCCTGCTCTTCTCCGCAACAGCACCCCAGACAAGGACTGGGAGGTGCTGCCCTCTGTCAGGGGCACTGCCACAAGCGCGGAGCCCCATCACCCTGCAGCGACACCTTCCCGGAGCAGGCTGTGCATGAGAATGGCAAACACCATTACAGAATGTTAGAAGGGGAAGGAGCTGAGAAATGACAGAGTTCACTCCCCTCATGTGAAGCCAGGATTCTGGGACCCAGAACGCTGGAATGACCTATTCAAAGTCATCCCCAAATCATCAGGAAGGTGAACTGAGATGAGGTCCTCCCACCCCACCAAGACACACATGGGCTGTCTGTTACTATCTAGGTTGGCTATGGACAAAGAAATCTCGCTGAGAAAATAAAGAGGACAAAAAAGAAAAGAAAAGATGACTACAGTGGATAATATTTGGTGAAAATCCCCTCCAAGAAGCTAATTGGAAAGAGAAGTTTCCTAGTGTCATTGGCCATTTTCAATAGATTGAGGGATTCCTCAGAAGCTTGTACAAGGTGTGCAACATAACTGCTACGATCAAACCAGCAGGGCATGTCTATCTCTGGAAGAGCCTCCAAAAGCAGTCAAGGAATCCATTCCTGGCCTTCCTGATCCTGTCCTTTGCTAACTGAAAATCCAGGGACACGAGCCAGCAGTGATGGTGTTGCACCAAAGTGACAGTCAGTGGCCCCATTGAGCACAGTCCCCAGTCAGAGAGAATCTAAGTGGGAAGAAGGGCATAGACGTGGGGCCATGTTGAAGGAAGGATGAAGCAAGTGGAGATGCCACACTGAATGTTTTTAAGAGAGAGAGAGAGAGAGAGACCCATTTTTCTAACGTTGATTGTCTAACATCACATCTCAGGAATATGCTTATGCTACAACAAATGATTCAATCTGCACGTGTTGGATTTTGAAGCTGTAAAGTACATATGCTCCTAACACGCATCCGGCATCTAACCCTGGATTGTCAATACCCAAGATGTGGAGTATTCGTCACAGGCTGAGTGTATTTTCCAACTTTTGCAAAATTTAAAGCATATGCAATGTTATGGATGAGGAACGAGGGGTCCCCTGTAATCTCACAAATGGGACAGCCTTCCCTGTCACAGTGACCCCTTGATCGGGTACTGTTTTGATCATTAACTTTAAAAGTAGATGAACAGGTGGCACAGCCCATTTGTAAACAGGTGTGTTAGCTCCTCCCTGGAGAACAGACACAACATTTCTTGGCTTGCACTTCGGGTGTGGGTCTCTTAGGGAAAAGGGTTGTTTTTGAGCTAACACAACCCCAGTAACAGCATATTAACTAAAAAAAAAAAACAAAACCAAAAACCAAAAACCAAAACATTTGGGCAGTGAAACTACCTCCACCCTTATTCCTGGGATTAGGAAAAGAACAACAAAAGATACTGATAGATTTAGAACACAAACTCAGTGGAAAATTCCAAGGGTTAATTCTGTACAAAATGTGCCATGTTAACCAAGGAACAAGTCATAAATTAGTCTGCAATTTCCCAGAGCCAACTATTAAGATTCCCCTCCTGTTACACACAAGTGTCCAGCATCCACCAGCACGTCCTGCTTCGTGTAACCCCTGACTTCTGTTTTTAAGCAAAGACATGCAGCTTTGCAGAGACTGAGTTACTCAAATTCCCAGACTCCGAGAGACCATAAAAACACTACTTCTAATCTTACTTTTCTTTGGTAGGGTTTAATCATGGATTCTTAATTCTGAACAGATAGGTATGTTCAGTCAGGTCTGACTCAGTGGAAATGTGGCAGGGAGTCATCTGAATGGTCGGAAATGCATGACCAGTTTCCAATTTGAACTGTCCTGTCCTCTTTCTGATGCCTCTTCAGCCAGTGGGGAGCCCGCGGATGACCAAGCCGGGCCCGGCTCGCTGCTGGCGTGGTGCCGGCTGCTGATGTCACAGAGGAAGCCAGAGGTGAGAAAGTAGGACCAGGGGAGCTTCCTGTTTGTTTGGGAGGTTGGGTCCCGGCCGCTAATCCGGGGCTTAACCACGCTCTACTCAAACTTTCTGTTGTTGATCTCTGGGATCAACAGCTTTGAGATGTTCAGAAACTGCAAATCAGACAGCTGACATTTGCCAGCACTCTTTCCTCAAAACAGCATTTTGCTCACTGTTTCGTGCATTCCCAGGTAAGCAGAGACTTGTTTCCATCCTAACTGCACACACCATAACAGGATGGCTGATGTCAACCTAGAAATCTGATGAGTGAGGACCAAGGACGCAGAACCCACACAAAGTCCAAATCTTGAGCTCTAGATTTGTGTAAGAAGGTGATAAACTCAAATCATAGATTTAATTAAGTAAAGAAATGTGATTATATAATGCTATGTAATTGAGAGCTAAGTCTCAGAATGACCACCCAGACCCCTGAAGTGTTAATCATCTAAGGAAGGGACCTCAGTGTTTACTCCACTTGTACCATTAAGTCGGAATAGTGGTTTACTCTATTTCAAAACATTCAAGGGAAAGTAGATCTGGAAGAAATTGTGACTGCCCTTTATCAGAAATATATATATTTAAAAAAATATGTATATTCACACTTATTTAAAGTAAGTATATATTTGTATATAATCTATAAATATAATCTATAACATATTATGTATATGTAACATAACATATATGTTGTGCAAATGTAATATATAAAATATTAGCTATTTATATATTTATTTTACAGATTATACATGAATATACACTTACTAAAATGTGTGTGTGTGTGCGCACACGCACACACACACGCACACACGCACACACCCTGAAACACTGTGGGTCAGAAGTTTAACTGTCATCTCCACCTCTTTGGCTCTTTTGACATACTAGGTGCTCAGTGCGTGCACGTTGTATGAGGTGTTCAGTCAAGTGGTAAGAAGGAAGGGGCAGCTGAGTTTCAGGAGCCAATGCCTGCAATTCCCAACACCGACTTTGATGTTTTTTTCTTGCAGGAGAAGATGGTGAGGGAGCCCCCAGGCTGCCCATCCTCGTCACTGACTCTAGCTAGGCTGTTGACTAAACTCTTCTAAAATGCAGAGTCTGAACATAATTGATAAATGTGCAAGTAGGGTCCATGAGAAAGAACAAAAGAAAGAATCACGACCCCAGCAGCTGAAATTCCCATGGTGGAAGTCGTGTCCCCTGATCTTGACCTGAGTTAATGTCCGCCCCAGACATGGTGGCCTCGGTGCCAGCGGCTTGTCTGAGCTCCCTGAGGATGTCTCTTTCTGTTCCTTTGGTGAACTTGGGCTTGGGAAAGTGCCCATACAACACAACATGTGGGATGGGTAGGGGTAAATTGATATCATGGAACTCATTCACACCACACTGGCCATAGGAACACTACGATTAGGCATAAAATTTTATTCTTCTGGTAATATACTTCAAGCCCTAAACAAAGCCAGTGAAGACAGGAATTTCCCTTAGGAAGAAGAAACAAGAATAAAAGAAAAAACCCAGTTACCCTGGAAGATAAACAGCACAACCCTCACTGGCGACTAACACCATTCACTCCAAACTACAGGATGTGAGGTCAAACATACACTCGTATTTGGAAAATGCAAAAATGAGGACCTGTCATACTGACTCCTGAGTGACCGGAACCACAGAATTTCTCAGTGCAATACACCCAGTTACAGCATGTGTCCAAAGTGCAAATGATCACTGTGTCGTAAAGGAGGCCAGCAAGTCTGTCTGCAGAAGAGGCTGACATGGGTAAAGCTATGACCAACTGCCATCAGCACACACATCAGGGCAATTGCACCTTCCCACCCTTCAGGCTTGTGACGATTTCCCCCTCTTCCCTGCAACTGGTGATTAGTACCTTCCACGACCCAGACAACAAACAGCTGGATGGATGCCAAAGGACCATACATCCGTGGTCTACCGTGCCCTTTTTAATCAACTTCCTAATTAAAAAATGCCATGCTGGCATGAGGTATGAAGGGAGTAGGCTTGGGCTGTTTCACAAAATTGCAGCCCCTAATCCGGGGGTTGTGGAAAATCTGTGTTCTTACAGATGTTTATGAGTTTTCCTGGTGCAAAGATAGAATCAATTTGCTTCTGCCTGGCCCTCAAGACGTATTAAATTTATCCTGAAGGAAACTGGTTTCTGAAAAGCTCTTGCCCAGATGCATTAGGCAGGTGGGAGTTTCAGTGAACCAGAGGGTCCACTAGCAGATGCAGCATTGATTTCTGAATGTTCACAATCTAGCAGACAGCTCCAGAGCAGACTTGATTTGATGGCTCTCTATGGGGTGCCCTGCAGACTCGATTATTTCCACAACCAGTCTGGCTAGCATTGTTTCATGGCGACAATGCTCTGTGCTCTCAGCTTCTGTTCAGATGGCACAGGCTAGTGGCATACATGTGCCCGGGTGGCAGGGGATGGGGCCAGATTTGAAGTCAGGCTCTAAGAACTATCTATCCCTTTCAGGGCTGAGTGGTACAGTAGGCCCTGAGATCAGGAGGTGATACTGACTTCAGAAAGCCATTCTGTTGAGGGCCATCCAAATACACCACGAGTCTATGTTGAGATATGGCACGAAGATACCACCCAAAACAGGGTTTGAAACTAGAAATCCTAGAACGAACATCTTTGTCAATGTACTAAAAAGAGCCCCCGCCTCATAAATTATTAATTCACGAGTTGTTTGATTTAGAGATGTAGAGCTGACATTCCAAACCTGAAAATATCTCAAGCGAATGTCCAGTAAGCTTAAGGACATTCTCTCTAAAGCAATTTGAGACTGGAGCTGTCAGACTTTAGCCAAAAGCAGTCGGTGTGTAATATTGAGCCATAAAGTTCCTTGCAGCTCTATTGATGGGTGCACAAATATATCCAAAGCAGGTTGACAAGGCGCACATATTAACCCAATGGCTCAAGGGCTTTCAGCTTGCACAGAGCACTGTCATATCGGCGGTTTAGAAACACATACACATGCTCACTCACAAAACCCTTGAAGAGATTAATTGAGTACTCCTGGGAGTGCAAAAATACATCGTAGTATACAATGTTAAAGAAATAAGGCCAAAAACAAGCTCTTGAAAGAAAAATATTTACACCATGTTCATGCACAATCAGTGGGATCCCTGGCAGAGACTGGCCCTTTCACCTGAGGCAGAGCGGACCCCTCAGGGCACACCGCTGCCCGTGCACCAACCACTCCTCCTCAGCGAGGCAGAGAGGGCCTGATCTTTCACTAATGTTTTGGCATCTCACTCGTTGCTTTAAAAATTTGCTATGGAAAGCTGCTTTTCTTTCCAAAGTTGATCTCCAACCGTAGAGGTAAACCAAAAAAAATTTAAGAGGGAGGAAGGAAGGAAGGAAGGAAGGAAAAAAGGAAGGAAGGAAGAAAGGAAGGAAGGAAGGAAAGAAGGAAGGAAGGAAGGAAACAAGAAAGGAAACAAGAAAGGAAAGAAGGAGGGAAGCAAGAAAGATTCCCTTAGAAATCACATTTCCAGGCAGGTGCACATCACCATATTTCTAGCTGTGGGACCTTTTATTCTTTCATTGTCTTTGAAGGCAAGCCCTTCCCAACCCCACGGTGCCTGAGAGCTAATGTGACAGATAGTGGCATAAAGTGAGTCTGTCAAGTGGAAACTCATATGACATAATTTTGGCCCTTAAAACAAGCTGGGCTACAACTCTGAGACCCAGCCGGGCACAAAGGAAGACACTGGTAGGTGACACACAGTGTCCCCTTCTGTTAGTAAATGGACACATTGAGAGCAAAAACTAATGCTCATGTTTTGCCCCAAGAAAGTTATAACCTGTCATCAAACTACAAGGAGTCATTTTGATCACAGAAAGCTTGGCTCAATGCTTAGATAAAATCTAGCATGGAAAAAGAACAAATATTTCCTTCCTCTAGCTAAGATTCAGGAATCTGAGAACAATTTGCTGTTCAATACTGCTGAGTTAAATAAAAAAAGTCAACTGTTTTCTCATTCTTGTTTACCAGCAAATTGAGAAATAAAATTGAAAAAAATTATAATATGTATTCATAGATGCAAAAATACAGGATCCGTCTATTATGCAAAAAGTAAATGGATAAACAGCTCAGTGTGAGTATTCAGAAACTTGCAGCACGAGGAGAAAATGGTCAAAGCCAAACGTCAGGCAGGAGCTTCCCACAAAGGGTTAATATGTTTTCCGATACCTTGTGTTTGAGGTTGAGGTTGAGGTTTGCTGGAGAGAGTTTTCTCTTTTTTCGGAAAGGCAGAGTTTTTTTTTAAAACACAAGAAATGACCCTCCAAAAAGTTGCATTTTCTGTCAAATGGTTGCTGTCATTGTCTAAAGCAAACAGCTAAATAAAGTGAAGCAACTCTTTCAAAAAGAAAGAAAAGAAAGAAAGAAAGAAAGAAAGAAAGAAAGAAAGAAAAGGAAAAGAAAGCCTAAAAATAAAAGCAAACTAGAATCACGAAGTGATGTGATATATTTAAGAAACTGTCAATAGACGATTTGAGGGTAACAATTCCTACTTAAGTTCCACCTTAGAAACACGCGAAATAATTAGGTCAGTGAAAATGAAAACCTTACCTTTTAAGGAGAGTAGAAATTATGAAAACAAGAGAGAACTATTTATCAGTGAATTCCCGGAGAAGGAAGTATATTTAACTAGACACTGAAACACCCATACTGCAGTCTTAAAGCCAGAGAATTATATAAGAAATGTGTGTCACTGGTGACAATGGAGAACTGGGGTTCCAGCAGGCTTACCGTTATTTCCCAACTCAGGAGACTGGTTTGTAAAACCAGCTTCCAATTTTTCTTTCCCCCGGAAAGAACGGAAAGGATCAGAGGCTGTGCTGATTTTTATATTTCCTATCTATGGATCGTACAGATCAATAGAAACTTGAGTTCGGTTTCCACAATCTCCAGTAAGTTGCTGGTTAAATTGGCTAAAATCCCCTTCCCAGCCAGGAAAAATATACACCAGTCAAAACTAATTCTGTCTGGGCTTCACCTGAAACAACGTTCGCGAATTTTACTGGCCTGGAGACACTGTTCCGGCAAATATTAATTAAACACCTTGAATAATGGCTGCTGTACGTTTCTGAGCACAGGAATCTCTAAACGGGGAATTTTCACTCCAGACCCAGGCACGGGAAGATGGATGGAGCATCCACCCCAAACCAGCAGCAAATGACTGTTCTTTTGTTACTGACCAGGAGGAGTTGAACTTTGCTCCACTTTGGGAAGCAGAGCCACCGCTCTGGAAACAACAAGGAGGACAGGACATATTTACCTGCAGGGACCATCAAAGAGAAACCTGGAGCATCGCAAAACAGAGCGGTCCAGACGCATGATCTGTGGCTGCAGCCCCCGGCCGCTTCGGCTAGGCCGGCGTCTGGCAGGCAGCCGTCCCCACGGCAGCCACCCTGCCTTCCATGTCGGGGACTCACCCGGAAAAGCCCGCACCCCGCTCCACGGCCCCAGAACTCTTGCGGGGCTCCTCAACGCCTACCATTTGTTCCGCGTTCATCCAATCAACTTTCCACTGCACATCTTCCCTCTGCCGGCGCTCAGACGCCGGGCCACTGCTCATCTGTATGCTAATTATTTTGCCACATGGACAAAAGTAATAATGCTTTCAGACAGGAAACTAACAGGCCTGAAGTCGAAGATGGAAATTAATAAGTTGACACCACTAAACGCCGGCCAGGCTGTCGCGCGTGCCGAGCGGGGCTCCCGGGGAGGCCATGGCCGCACAGCACCACCAGCACGCCGCTGACTTACCCTGTGTCGGGCTGCATCCTCTAAGAACTACCAAACATATCCATTTCCCCAAATCCTAGCCCGGGGAGGGGACTTCAGCGCTGCGCTAGGTATGTTTCAAGGGATAGCTGTGGCTTCAACCAGTCATTTCTAACCTTCCTGTTTATGAAGCTTGCAACACAGTCAGACAAGATTGGGGATGCGTGCTGTATGTTTCTTACATTGTACCCACAGGCCCCTAAATCTCCGGAGCAGAATGGGTATCATGTGCAGAGCCGTATTCACTGTAATAGATGGGAACTGTGAATACCAGAGGCAGGCCGGGAACAGTCACCCGGGAGGCAGTGTGTCTAAAAACACCCCCCACCTCCCGTCATTGATGTTATGGTGGATTCACACTGTGGCCAAAGGAGTCTCGCGGAGTCAGCCAGACCTGCAGTGTTTCACATGGTGCGAGTGCCTAGCATCCAAACAAAACAGAACGAGGTTCCGAAGCCTGTGCTGGACCGCAAAAGGGGAAGAGCAGTTACACAAGACTTTACTGGAACTGAGTCTTAGCCGTCCCTGGGGTTGCCAACCACACTGGGTTCTGCCTCACTACCAGCTCCTTTTATCACTTTCTTTTAAAACAAAAGACATAAAACTATCTCTCCAAGAAAGTTCAAACATCATCCATCTCTCGGTATTGCTCGAAGGGAAAAAAAATATCAGAGAAAGTTTGATCCGCAAAGGCAAGACCAGATACGATTTCAAAATACGGAAAGGAACATAGATATATGACTTTCATTAGCATTTTTCCGGTAAAAAAAAAAAAGTGCTGATTTTATAGATGGCTTCTTGGGTCAAGCAATAAAGCTTTAGTCCAGCAGTAACTATACCACCGCGCTGTCTGCAGACCTCTGTTATAACACTCACCACTACGAAAGTCCACATTAAATCACAAAGGCTACTTAGCACCTCCCACTCCTCCCCCTGGACGCTAGCCTTGCAGACACAGACTTCTGTTTAATGACAACCCAGCAGCACACAGGTATCTGGGGGCCTGCCCACGATGATGTGATACCGGAGGTCTAGCTCTCTTGGAGAAGGAGCCCGTTCTTGGCTCATTTGCACACCAAACCAGGCGATTTTAAGAAGTGCTGTGATCTGTCATCAAATAAGAACTGACGACAGGTAGGGAGGGAAACAACCATTTGCTGGGGAGATCAGATGAAATGATTCTAAAGAGCTGGAAGTTGCAACAAGCAGATAAATCATATGCAGCCTTGAAATAGAGAGAAAGCGATACCTTTTCGCAGAAGAGTTGGTGGCCATCGAGAGAGATCCCGTTCCGCAGTCTATTTCTCTACACATGCAGGGCTATTTCTGCTGTGGAGAGCCCATGGCACGTGTTGATCGCGTCTCCCTATACATCCCCGCTCCATCCGCCCCTACCCTCCAGCGCTGTCACTGTCAGCTCACTGTGTAGACGGAGAGTCTGGGGCAGAACCACCACCAGTGATAAACCTCTGCAGGCTTTCCACAGAACACAATGCTGACTGTGGCTTCCGTCGGGGTGGGGGTGGGGGGTGGGCAGCGCAGAAGTCTGAAGTTCCCAAGAACACCTTATTCCAGCTTTCAGAGGTGATTCCCCTGAAGCCCGAGCCTCTTGCCTGACGTGTTGAGACCAGACACACTGGTTCCTACACAGGCTACAGTTCTCTTCCCACCCAGCCCTGCTGGAAATCACTGCAGTGCGAGAGCTAGAGATGCTTTAGGAGAATATCCTGTACCATTCTGCCTTCTCACAGCACAACACCCCTTTCACTGAGACTAAAATATTTTCCTCCCCCTCCCAACTTTTCCAATAATCACCACGTGGGGAGTAAGGATTTTTTTTTAAAGAGATACATTTTAGGAAAAAATTTCCAAGAGAACAGCCCGACACAGCAATGCTTATCAGTATTTCTTCACATAATAAATAGGCATTTGTGCGTTCTTCCTACTTTTATAACACCTGGCTTACATTTTCTCTGCCATCTCTGATTACTTCTACAGATACCCTGAGGACTCATTATGATGTCAAAGCTTAAAACAGTTTCATTGTGAAAACAGGCATAGAAAAATCATTGTGTATGCTTGAACAATGCAGGTGTGAAAGAGACACAGAGAGAAGAGAGGGAGGCAAAAACAGACAAACAGGAACAGAGTTACAGAGAGAGGAAGAGGGAGGGGGAGAGGGAGGGGGAGAGGGAGGGAGAGGGAGAGGCAGGGAGAGGGAGGGAGGGAGAGAGAGAGAGAGAGAGAGAGGGAGAGAGAGGACAGGACACAAAGCATACTCCAAAATGAAACCATGTTGCATTGAAATACAGCCTACTCATGGAAAATGTATAGCTGCTACCTTAAAATAATCTGATATCAGAAAAATCATACAATAGATTACTACAAAAGTAGAGAGTTTAATATTATTTCTTGTACAAGTTATGATCATTGTAGACAAGATTTCTAATTTGTGGTATGTGCCAATTTAAAAAAAATATCCTTTCTTTAAATATCAGTCACACATAATATTTGGATACAATTTACCCCCACCAGTGCAAAATAGAATTTAAAAAATAATTTTATGCACACACACAACTTAAAGTTTGTAATATCTTTTCTCTTTAGTTTAATTTGGAATAAACATAGATCAGTGCCAGGTGTAGGGTTGTGGTAAAGAATGTGGTTTGATGAAACTTAGCTGGCGTGCTGAAAAATATGTTAATCATTTGCAAGTCTTGTTCAAGTTTAGCCTCTGTTACTCCTTTCTAAGGAATGCTACACATATTTTCAAAGAAAACAAAAAGAAGACATTTGTGAAAAGGGCCCTTTTAAAAATTTGAAAGTAAGAAAACAAATAATACTATTGCAATGAAATTATGATATGAAGTAATTTGATTGTAAGAATTTACCAGAAATAAAGATCTTTTTTTCTGAATCTGCATTCATTTGCTTCCTGGACAGACTTCTGGTGGGACTTTGTGTGAAGGCAGACTTTATGGCTAGGTAGTAGATGCAGTTGAAAACCTGGTTATTGATTGGAATTGTAGCCCTGAACTCAAGGGGACAGCCAGATGGGCCACACTTCAATGTCAGGGCAGGGCGGTCTTTACCGAAAAGCGCCTTGCTAATCCCTCTTAGTACACTAAGTGGGTTTCTTGATATAAAATATTTAAGGGTAATTAAAATGTTAAGTTGTTTGAAGTTGAAAAGATAGCCATTAAAATATGAAATAAGTGAACAAAGTATTTTAGGTGATATACTGTGTTTCTTAAACAATACCTCTCCCTCAAATTAGATTATCTTACAGGTAGAGTTGGAAATCTACCCACATGACTCTGAAAATATTATTTAGGCAACAGAATAATTTTTTCACAGAGGACTGGTTTGGATTTTTAAATCACACATGTGAGGTGTTTCTAAAAGCAAATCAACAAATAGTCATATTACTGACTCTAAATTTCAAGTATAGTTTTAACGAATAGAGAAACTTCAAAAAACCTTGAAGTTGCAAAAATAAGTTATTTCTTCTCCCTAATGTATTGAAAATTGGCATAGAAAACAGACATAAAACATCAGGTGCATTCAGTAGTAAGCCATGAAACATAAATATTTTCAAGACAGTAAAAAATAAATAAGCTATGTGAAAACACATCAGGAACAATGAAAACCATACACTGAAGAGGCTCCTTTTCTAAAAATGCTCACATTTTCCTAAAATCATGCTTGTGCTGTTTTTATAACCCAAAAGGAAATTAGGTGCTTTCATTCCTTCAGGGATTTTGGTACATCACACATCCACGGTCACAAATTATTGGGCCTTCAACTTTGATGTCAGCTTCACATGTATGAAATCAGCCTAAGTTTTACTGGACGATGCAAGTTTAGCTCAAGAGAAGTTGAAATTTATGTTTTACGTGCAGTTATTTATTGCCTTACTGGTTCATCTTGATAATCCTAGTTCATGGTTCCGAAAATAAAATTTTATCAATTATTACATAAATTTCTATCACAAAAATATTTTCCACTTGAAAAAACATGTCTACCTAGTGTTTATAGTTTTTCCACTCACAGTGTACATATGCACGTAATTCTAATGAAATCATGTTTGGTGATTTGGAAAGTAGGGTAAAATTTTTATGTGCAAAATAAAATACTGAGATTGCATATCCTTTCTGCCACCATCTTCAGAACACCCAATTGTGACCGTAAAGGCTGCTCCTGCTTCTTCCTCAAGGAGCACAATCATTAAGGTGATGAAAGTAAGCCATTTTCACATTGCCAGTAAACTAGTAGGAAGTCAGTCACCGCTGAATGTAATTGCTATCAGCAGCGGACAGCTCCCGGTGCTGAAAGGGAAAGGGAGAGGAGCCTTGCTCACAATAGCTCACTCAACCAGCCTTTGAAAAATCACAGCAAAACTGAATGAGGTGGCAAAGTGCTCAGGCTGAATAGCACTGTCTACAGAACAATGGCAGCCAGCTCCAAATCCCACTATAATCACATTAATGAGATTAATCAGTGAATTAGCAGCAGTCAAATGTCAGGGAGGCAAGGAAGAATCCAACCAAGATTGGTAATTAACTTTTTTTTGGGGGGGGGGGAGGGAAAAATCAACTATGCTACCTCCTAGGTTTCTCAGAAGTTGACAATTCTGCTTTACAAATCTGAAGGCTACATGTACTGATCAAAAGGCAACAGCATAATCCTTCATCTTATAATACAGATCCAGGTATCACGCTACTGTGCTTTAACTACAGTCCCCTGAGAAAAGTGATGTCACGTTAAATAATTCTCACAAACTATCAGGCTTTTGTTGTTTTGAACTTTCTAAGTGTGAAATTAATATTTAAAATGAAGTCATTTCTCTAATACTCAAGCTAAAATATATTTAAAAAATGGCTGATTTAAAAAGGAAGGATTATATAACAGCCGCTGGTGTCTATGAGTAGTCCGTGCTACTGTAGCAAGAGTTTTAAAAGAAGTGCCATCAAGTAAAAAACTATCTTACAAACACATCAGCCATGGTCTATTGTCTCTAATACAGAAAATATGTAACCACAGTTCAACTTTAAGGAGAACTTTAACCACCTTTATTGTACTCAAGATCATAGAATAATACACTTTCTTCCACATCAATTAGAAAAAATAAACTTCCATTTTTCTAGAATGTGTCACTTGGTAGTGCATGTAATATACAATCAACATTTTGTATTCAAAGTTTTTGAGAGGTGAAAACTTACAGGAATGCAATGGAACTGTTTTTCAAAAAGGAATACTGTGCAAACCATTTTTTTAAAGGTGATCACATTTTTATCTGTATCAGTTAGAAAGCAACATAACTTTTATGAACTTGAACAATTAGAAAGACCCCCTTATGCCTATAAGGGTGGTGGTAGGGTGCTTTTCTCTATGAAGTTAATTTTGTGCAGTAAAATACACTTAAGCCAAAAAGCTCCTATAAAAATATTTTTACCCTAAGTAAATAAATAACTTAAAAATTCTATAGATTATATAGTGTTGGTAACATAAAAAATTGTCATGGCTAGTTTCATACTAACTTCAAAATCAGTGCTCTATATTTTGAATAAATAACTATCATGTGAATATTTGCATATATATTTATTTCTTTATTGTGACCTATCTTGAAATTAAAGTGTGCAGTTTGAACTTCCAGTTTATTAATTTAAGTTGCTTTAGAAGACATATTTCTGTTATAATTGAAATAATGTTTCATCATTATGAACTTCAAACATTCAGGCTATAGTTAAAAATCTTCGAGTTTCTGAGTTTAAACAATATAAGCCAACTTTCTTACCATCTAGGCAAATGTAACATCACAGCAAGGACATCTCATGTTTTAACAGCCTCTGTAAAAATGCTATGCTTTATTTGCAATGTAAAGTAACCCAGTAAAGTCTCTGTGAAGTTCTGGCTTCAGTGCCCGCAAATCCTCCAAGGATCGTCATGCAGCAAGTTTGTTTTTTTTTTTTTTTTTAAATAAACAACACCACAGTTAAGGCATGCATCTCAATACCCATTTTGCCGTAAAGAGAGACTTCTGTGGATTACGCACTCTCTAGACCTGGAACATTGCAGCTCCCAGCCATGCTGTAAAAATAACTTTAAAAAGGAGCAAACAATGGACACTGCAGCACGAGGCTCCGGACCACGGAAACACGTCCGCTGTCCACCGAGTCCACAGAATTCACCTCACGAAGACCACATACCTCACGCCATGACCACAGCCGCTCACAAGTTCAAGACAAACTCACTGCTGGTAACTGTGCTGGCTCAACAGACAGCCAAAGAAAAGAAAACCCCTTTCCACCACCGGTCTGAAAGGAAGAGAGGAATATGCCTACCACCGAGATGCAGAAAAGGTTGCTTTTTGTCTCCAGTGAATATTGACATCATAACCCATAGTCCAGGGAATAAAGCATAAAATGAAATACACCCACCAACAATAAGTAAAAAAATCAGGGGGCTTCAAGAAGACTGCGAGGAAAGCTCTCTCACTGCTTAGTGTGCGGTAGCTTAGGGAAAAAATGTCGCCCGGGCAGGACTGACAAATGCAGTGCGATCGGCTCGCAGGCCTGAGGGATCTGTTTCACTTCCACATGCGTCCCCTGATGCACACACTCCCACTCATGCTCTCGATATGCTTTTTTTTCCTCCACATTTTTTTTTTCACGAGCTCCAAATCCCCGGCATATGACCTTCTGTTAAATAGATAAAAAAAAAAATTGCTTATCAGTCATGCAAATGAGGCTGAATTCATTTTCCACAACAGATGGCCTCATAGATAATGATGATGGAAGAGAGAAAATTGAATGTCTCTCACAAGGTGGCCATGGCAACCGAGAGCAGAATAATATCAATAATAAGCTCACTGCATAATAAGGTTGTCAATCCCACAAATCAAAGTCTCCAGCTAAATCAGGTGTACCACCCCAGCTAGTTACCAGGTAAACACACACACACACACACACACACACACACACACACACTGCAGTTTGCACTGACCATGAAGAAAACTAGAATTTCAAGGCATGCTGTGGAAATGCGCGCTCGCATGTATGTGTGTGTGTGTGTGTGTGTGTGTGTGTGTGTGATCGGAGGGGGGTGGTTTGGTAATGGAATGACAATGTGACATATCTTTTCTTTATTTTCGTTTCATTATCTTTTCTGTAGTGGACTTGCTTTCGGGAAGGATGTTTAAATAGCCATGTTGAAATTTGGAATGTGGAATCTCCCGCCTCCTCCTCCCCCACTCTCCCTGTCTGATGTGCTGTCCTGCATTGATGCAGTAGCAGCTTGCTTCAGGCTTCCACCTTGGCTCCCAGGGGGACATCCTGCAAAATGAATCAGCAGCCATCCTGAGCAGGCTGATTAAAATGAAAATGGCAAGGCACATGTCTGGGCGGAACTGGAGCTTGGCTTTGCTGCCTGTCTGGCAAGCATGCTCAATATAGCTCTTGCTAATAATGGCTTACTGCCTTTCGTTTTTTAAAAAGGTATCGCCCTTTTTCCCCTTAACCGACTGGTGTTGGAGTATGTGTGTGTGTGTGGGTGTGTGTGTGTGCGCGTGTGCGTGGTCGGGGGTGGGGGATGGGAATGGATTCTTCGGTTCTTCTGATTTTCCGCTGCTCACATGCAGACTGCCTGCCTGACAGCACCATTATGGTAAAGCTGCACTTACCTCCGTCATTCTTCGGGGGAGGGAGGTGGTTGATAAGTCTTAGGGTAAAAGGGCCAGTTATGAACTCAAGCCGTCTGAAAGACCAAGTCACCATCCTACACCTAGATACAATCATTTCTAACCAAATCTGAGGCAACAGACCTTGAGAGAGCGCTCGCTGCTTCACAGGCTCACAGTTGGACTCTGAAATGCAACCTATTTCTGTTTCAAGGCTTTGCAACCCACCTGCTACTGTATCCCAGATATTCTGCAGCACAAAGCATCCAAAACAGGAAAATGAAAGCTGACTAACTGATACAATAATCTAACAAATTTAATAAAAATAAATTTCTGACCTTTTTTCATAATTCTCAGGCAGAGCTTCAAGACTGCCCTCAAAGAAGCTATACTTTCCAGCATCTCTGTCCAATTTTTCCGTTTTTTTAAGGCATTCTGGAAATCAGAGCATGATCATCTCTCATTAAAAAAAATGGCTTAAAAATTAGAACCAAGGGTTTTCCTGAATTCATTATACTTTATTTTTATTATACATTTTTCTAAGTTATAATAATCTTTCAATTTTGCTGTCTTAATTTCCCTTCTCGATTCCTTTTGGTAACAGATGCGTGATGAGCGTGTTGTGTGTGTGTGTGTGTGTGTACTTATTTTTGCCGTTAGTGATGCTTATCTCTGAGATGTGATCTTTTCTCTCCCGCACCCCTGCCCTGTTGCTGCAGTGCGAATCAGAAATCAATAGAGCTGCCCTAATGGAGACTCCACTCGGCACGAGGCAAAGCAGCTGCCGGCTCCCCTCTCTCTCTCCCTCTCTCTCTCCCTCTCTCTCTCCCTCTCTCTCTCCCTCTCTCCCTCTCTCTCTCTCTCTCTCACACACACACACACACACACACACGCACACACAGAACTAATGACGTCTGCGCAGCTTTTTCAGCTGATTGGGCAGCACATCGGATGTTCTGTGGAGCAAAGAATAGGAATCATTTACAGTCAGTGGAAAAAAAATGGGAGCATGCATTCTCCTGTGTCTCAGACACTGATCCTGAGCTCCCCAGACAAGCAGCCGCCTGTAAGGGACACTTCTTCAGGTTGCGTGGTCACTACCGAGGAAAGGAGGACTCCAGAATGGTCAGAGAGCTAGACGTAGCACTATGGAATGCTTCCATTTTACAGAGGACAAAGCATTTCTCTAAAAGAAGTAAGCAGAATAAAATGTACAGAAAATTTGTATGTTTTCGTCAAATAGTGAACTCCGCTGCACTATTTTTAAGAGTTTGAATATACAATCTATTATTACTTTAAAATACTCCCAAATATACTTTTAAAAAATAAGGTCCAAATGAAAAGAATAAATGTGTGTGCCTACACACAGACACACGCTTCTGTGTTTCTCTGCCTTAGCTCAGCTGTGTTGGCACTGGGTTCAGTTTTCTTAGTTATAATTTAACCCCAAGTATCTTATCTTGTAGTAAGAAGGAAATAAATCTCTAAATGATACTAAGGCATGGTGTTTTAAATCACAGACTTATATACGCGAATATGTTCCTTAGACATATGTACATGTCCGTGAAAATGCACCGTTTATCAGATACAGGACGCCTGCACCCATGTAAGCCTTTGTGCACAAACATGTGCACACACACACATACGCGCACGTGCACGCAGAGGCATGATATTGTTTCAGCCACTTTTGGTTACCTGAAACTGCAGGTGTATCTCACTGACAGGACAGGCCCCGGGGTCAATGAGTGTGGCATCTAGTGTTAGCCACGAAGTTCAGGAATCTCTGGGCTGTGCAGGGAGGGAGCACCTACCCCTCACCACACAGCCAGAGCCTGCAGCCCCACCGCATCTCACGGACAAGGAGGGCCCAGCCAGAGTCTGGCTGCTGCCTCCATCCTCTGAGGACTCCAGAGCCTGACATGCCAGCACTCAGGTGGCTGAAAAGAAGGAGAATGCACAGAGATCATGGAGCTGCCAAGCAGTGCTTCCGTCTGTACTTTGCAGTTGCATCGTGGGTCCACTTCATACATGGAAACCTGGTACTCTGCAGGCCGGTGAAGTAAATAAAACCCTTAAGACACATCAGGATGGGAGTACCCCAAAAGGCTATTCAGGTTGGAGCTCTTACCGTAGTTTTTGATTAAACCATGCGATGCATCATTTTCGCTTCCAGGGATCTATCAGACACTTCCTTAAATTATTTCTAATATAGTATGTTGCCCTTGGATGTTTGTTGGCTTTCTATATTAGGAAATGCAGCTTATTCATATTATCTTATGAACTGATTAATTAGTAGCTCATCAATTAACTACTTTCTAAGAGAAAATACGTATGTGTTCCCTTTTAATTGGCACGTCCTCCAATTTAACACAAAGAAAATAAACTCCAGGTGCACTTGTGGCTTGAACTATGAACGCGCACTATATGGTAGGCTGGGCACTAGGAAGGCACGCCGTACGGTAGGCTGGGCTCCAACTATCAGCTGCATGTCCTGAACTTGCCAACCAACAGTGAGCGGATGTCTGGACTTGTGGCCAGAGTCTGCTCTCAACATGATATGTATCTACAGGGGCCTTTGCATCTGTTCACGTGCCATGTTTCACACCAAGGCAAAGGAGTGGGGACCAGATCTCCACGTGAAGTGTGAGGATAACCTTTCTGAATCTTGGTACAGGAAGTTCATGACATTGTCCTAAAGGATCTTTTTAAATTCTCTTCAGACCTACACTTGCATCAGTGACGGAATGGTGCGGTATAAAAGGGAGCCTTGCACTAACTTAGGACAGTAGCAAACAGGATAAATCATCACACCTGGGTAGCAGATAGTTAAAACCTGGACACCACCATGCCAACGTGTATGCCATGCAAACTAGGCACGAGATAGCCCCCACTCCACTGACGGTTGGGCTTTCCAAATTAGACTTATATGAGGTAAGAGCTACTGTAGTAATGTATCAAACAATGATAAAGATGGGAAACCCACCTTCAGTGCAGGGGATTAGCTGTAATCAGTCAACACACCTATAGAATGCTCAATGTCAAACAGTAAAAAGAAATAAAGTGAAGGTGATTTACTTGAAAGACAGGAGTGAGAAAGAAATCTGGGGGTCGTGGCACAAAGAGTTGGTGCATCAAGGATAGTTATAGGCAGATGGAGGTTGGATCAGACAGGCCATGAGCTTGGTGAGACTCTTGAATCTGCCTTGGATTGACTGTTCTAATGCATGTTAACAGATATTGGAAGAGTCTGAACAAATAGGATTCTAAAGCATTCATATTCAGACCCCTTGGCCTGACTTTATGGAGCTGGTCACTTTAGGGCAAAATATAGACTTATTAATTGCATCAAATGTAATTCTGAGATCTAAGAGAGTGTCAAGAATTTAAGAGTTAGATGATTAGAGCCAACAAACTAGGATAATCTGTAAAATATATTTATTTCATACCCAAGTTCATAATTTAAAGAAAATGAGCTACGATTTTATAAAACAAGTACTTTCCTGATCCCCACTCTCTGAATTCTCTCACACCTGGAGTCTTTATATCACATTTTCTGACCTGTAATCATATGTTTAATACATCAACACCTATCCAAGATATTTGAGGAAAGGAACATAGGCTTCTGAGCTTCTGAGCACATGGTGATTGTGCCACACAAGGCACATGTTTCTTGCACTGTGATAGATTCTCCAATTCACGAATGGGTCTCATCACTAAATTAAGAAAGATGCGTCTTAGACCATTGACCTTATTTGGGATTGAATTATTCTTCATTGTACTGAAAACAGTAATAAGTATCATGTATGTCTAGCATCCTTTTTGTATTGAAATCTGTAGGAAAAGAGAATCTAGAAAACCCTTGGGTGCAGGAAAATACTAAGGATAAACAAGAGGAAAATATACCACATTCCCTCGTCTTCACTGCAGCAAACATCTCATTCTCTTTGAGTTTCCAGCATCTGAATCTCCTCCCAATATTCAGTACCTCCCCGACATTTGGGTATCCTTAGTAGGGAGGGGCTGCCTCTTACTACAGATACTAACATTACCAGGTATTTTTTCCCGACTTCCCTTACAGTGACGTTATGGGCACATGACCCGTGACCTACCATTACTATGAGCCCATCTTAAAGTTTGAATCTTGAGTTGGTTGCACAAAGAAGCTTGGCCTTCCAAACCCCTTTCATGATAAAGGTGGCCGTTTAGCACAATTAATTAATCGATTAATCAATTCACGGAGAGGAATGCCAGTGTCTTGTGCTATGGTGGTGATGTCAGTGTCCTAACCGGACCAGCTCTGCTGCATATTTTTAAGCTTTGCTGCCAACAAGCTAGCCTCCAAGTCTGGCATTCCAACTGTCCTGGCAGTTCTGTCTTTCTGCTCAAGTCAGCATCATATTCACGTGAACGAGTACACTGAGTAACACACATATTGGTACTTGGCATGTGGCAGACAAGTCAAAATAGGATAAATGGGAGAAATCAAGATTCATTACTTCATGGTAGAGAGCGTCTAGCAAGATGGGAATTTGCTACTCATGGTACCTGGTGTCAAAACAATTAAATTCTCCACTGTGGCCGTATGGGATGATCCACTGGACTGAGAAAGAAGATGGCACACAGTGATCCTGTCTGATTTGCAGAACTGAAGAGACTTGGTGTCTGTAAACAGGGGTCTGACGTGAGCGCCACCATGAAGATTAGGCATCCTTCACCTGATCCTGGAAATTAGTAGATTCCCAGACCCAGGGCATTGAGAATGAAGGATGTCTTTGAAGAAAGACCTTGCAGTAATATCATGAAAATAAATGATCCTTTCTCAGACGACCTGTAGCCGTTTGTCAGAGAAATTATAGGCATCATTGGACACTAGCTTCCCCTAGCTCCTGGGAACCCAAAATATCATTTGGCTTACAGGGTAAAGTGGGGTCTTACGGGGAAAGGGGCTGGTGATACATTAGGTCAGTGAGGACTTAAACTCTCCCTATGTTTCCCCCAAATTCCTAAGGGTAGAGATAAAAAATGCATATTCAACAATCGGCAAAATCTGTACCTTAGATCCATAATAAAAGGACTATCGGGGCCCCTGGGTGGCTCAGTCGGTTAAGCGTCCGACTTCAACTCAGGTCACGATCTCGCGGTCCCTGAGTTCGAGCCCCGCGTCGGGCTCTGGGCTGATGGCTCGGAGCCTGGAGCCTGTTTCCGATTCTATGTCTCCCTCTCTCTCTGCCCCTCCCCCATTCATGCTCTGTCTCTCTCTGTCTCAAAAATAAATAAACGTTAAAAATTAAAAAAAAAAAGGACTATCAACAGAGGAAACCAAAGCATGGGGCATTACTGGAAAAATCACACATTAGTGTCACCAACAAAGTCTTCAGAGATGCAATGAAGGGCTTCTCATCTTGTCCCCTTTCATTTACTGGTGCAGCTGGTGGGCAAGGCAGGGCTCCTGGAGAATGGTGGTAACTCACCACAAGCGCCAGCCAGGGGCGTGATGTCTCTATTCTAGCAGACCAACACAGCTCCGACCATAGGGAAATGTAGTTTATTCCAATAAGAGACAAGGCCAGGAGAGTTTTCCTTCCTGTACTGGGACCAACAGTATATCTTTCCCATCTTGTCTCAGGTTTAATTAATTCTTCATATTTTCAGGAAACAGAATCCTCTTCTGTCAAGCTGGCTGTAAAGCCTGTCACTGTGGCAACGGTGACATGTTGGAAGGACCTAAGGTATGAGTATCTCTCACTCTAGATTTCTTGGCATGATAGAGGCTCACTTGAGACCATCAGGCAAATGCAGTGAAAAACACAGGGTCCTGTATCTTCTAAAGTTATGGGCATCTACATGTCTGGGACCTTCTAGGTTTTGTCTAGCAACAGAAGGGCATGATGCTTTTCTCTCTACTCTCTGCTTTCTCTTTCTCGGTTCTGCTGTTACTGGGGGAACAGGCCATGTAGGGTGTATGGTGTTGGCTGAGGGGATCAATCCTGATTATTTGGGAGTACAGCAAGGAGGTGAGGAAGAAATGTGAAAGGAAGAAGGGGGTTTCTGGGCATCTTCCGGTCATGCAAGGTTCACTGGTTGCAGTAAAGGAAGACCAGAGACACTCAGGACCCCACCTCTCGTAAAGGCATCTGGGGCATTCTCTCAGGTGCATCCCTGGCTCTGCTGGGCAGCAGGGCAGTGGGGGATCACGAATATCAGTGTGCGCAAAGGGAGCAGAACATCTAACTGCATGTCTCCTCCTTGCTTTGTCACATACACTTTATAAGATGGAATCAACCTTCTCTGTTCTCTCTCACGTGATTTTACGATATTGGTGGTCTATGGTGCACAGAATATCGACACAGAATTGGGGCAGAAAACCACAGGAGTGAACAGCACTGAGAGATCCTGGGTCAGGATCACTACACAAAAGTAGGGGTCATTCCTTCCTTAAGAGGACAGAGCGTTCTTGATCATGAGATAATTACATCAGAGTACACACGTACCTTTCAGGGATGTGTACTGACATTGGGCAGCAAAAGAAAGAAATAGTGGGTGTTTGCTCCATTTCCATCTTTCCTTGAAGAATTTCCCTGTCTGTGAGTCTAGCCCCGGGGATGGGATGGTGATGCAGGGGGCTGAAGGTCCCGGCAGGTGTGGAGTGTGGAGAACATGGTGGGGACGCTCTGGGTGAGCCGTGGAGCTGTGCCCTCTGGGTACCGCCAGGGCGGCTCCGCCTTCTCTCTTTGTCCTACAGTCCTGGGCACTCAGAGAACTCCCAATATCTTGTTAAAAATCCCCTTTTCTGGTTAAATGTGCCAATTGGTTTCCTTTTCTAGAGCTGGAGAACTCTGATGGACACAGCACACAGACACATGTGCACATATACACTCACACATACATACACACACCACTGTTCTGCAAGGCAGGAGCCATGCTCAGGTACAGAGGCCCCTGGGGTTTACCTGTCTACATGGCCACATTGCCCTCAATGTTCCGCAGCCATCATCCCCAATCCTGGCTTATTTGCCCCCTGGCCACTGCCCCTCTCACTTAGTAAGACGCCACTTACCTTTCACATGGGGTGGCCCTTCTCCAACCAAAATCCTATGGCATTTTAGCTCTAATAATTATTCCTCTTCCAGCTGCCTATGCTAAGTCCCTCAGGCTTAGGACAGGGAATAGAGTGGTCCAGAGTCTAAACCATATCAGGACTGAAGTGGGTAAGTAGGCTGATAAAAAACAAAATCTTCTTGGCTCTGTCGGTTCCCAACCGTTTTATGATATCAAGCTGGAAGAGACTTTACAAGGAAAAACATCTTAACAGCATATCTTTGATGTGTGGTCTTTTTAATTTGTAATAATGGACAATTCTTACTTTATCTTTTAATAGTCTACACTGCAGGGGTCCTGTTTCCCAATTATGGAACAAAATGCCTCTTTCACCTCGTTTTACTCTTGAAATACACACAGAGGCCATCCAAGCAATGTGGGGACCAGCCATATTGCCCCTCTGGGGAGCCCCACCCTGCCCACCGGATCAGAATGTGCTCTGTTTTTTTAATTTTTATTAAAAAAATTTTTTTAATGTTTATTTATTTATTTATTTATTTATTATTTAAAAAAAATTTTTTTAATGTTTATTTATTTTTGAGACAGAGAGAGACAGAGCATGAACAGGGGAGGGGCAGAGAGAGAGAGGGAGACACAGAATCTGAAACAGGCTCCAGGCTCTGAGCTGTCAGCACAGAGCCCGACGCGGGGCTCGAACTCACGGACCGTGAGATCATGACCTGAGCCGAAGTCAGACGCTCAACCGACCGAGCCACCCAGGTGCCCCAATGTTTATTTATTTTTGACAGAGAGAGAGAGACAGAACATGAGCGGGGAAGGGGCAGAGAGAGAGGGAGACACAGAATCCGAGGCAGGCTCCAGGCTCCGAACTGTCCACACAGAGCCTGATGTGGGGTTTGAACCCACGAACCATGAGATCATCACCTGAGCCAAAGCTGGACTCTTAACTGACTGAGTCACCCAGGCACCCCTAAAATTAGCTTTAGTAATATATTTTATTTAATTCAATATCTAGAATATTATTATTTCAAAGTGTAATCAACACAAAATATAAAATATATTAATAAGATGTTTTACATATTTTGTGGGTCATTCCAAATTTTTATTGAGGTGTAGTTGACAATAACATCGTATTAATTTCTGATATACAGCACAATGATTCAATGCTTGTATACATTATGAGACAATCACCACAATAAGTTTGGTTAACGTCCATCACCATAATTACAAAATCTTTACATATTTTTAAAATCTGGTGTGTGTTCTACCATTATAGTGCATCACCCTTGGAATCAGCTAATTTTCAAGTGTTCAGTTACCATGTTTTGGGTCAGTGACCACCAACAAGATTCCCAGATAGAATCCACCAAATTTCTCTCCCACCTTCAGGTTGGGATGGGTCGGCTGGAAACTGCCCAGTTGAGAGTAACCATAGCAATGCTTGGATGAAGCCTTGCAAGGTAATAACCAATGACTCGTATCCTTTCACACATGGATACAGATATTAGTAAATATTTACTAACTAACAATGAGCGAATATTTGCTCAGCCCTGAGAAGGCTCTCCCTCACCACTGTTCTGGCCCCACAGAATCTCGCTGGTCCCCCCTCTCTTCTGTAGGTATCCATGTGGGTGCATAGTTGTTGTTATGCAATCCTACAACTTTTGTTCTATTTGGATGCCTTTAGTTGTATGTAACAGATGGCTGTGTGATATTCCAGGAGTTCAGGGGTTTTAGAAACTCGGTCCACCCCGTTTCTTCTGACCCCCTTGCATTTCTGGTCCCCTGAGTGGCCTGCTGTCTTGTCACTGCCCCATGGCCATCGCAGGCCGCCCGTGCACAACTCGTGCTTCAGGGTCTGAGCTCCTGTTCAACTGTCTCTGCCGTCCCCTCACTAGCCTTCCACAGGCCCAGTGTGGACAGCGGCATATATTATGTTTTCTTCTGTCTCTTTTACCAAGGTAAATTTCCCAAGACCTCTCCTTACAACATTCTTGTGATTGATGACGAGTTTTACAGTAGGGTGGCTCAGATGTGCTTCTTCAGCACTATTTCTGAATGTACGCATTCGTGAGCAGAGCAGTTTTTCCTTGAACCTGCTTTCAGTCTCCCCAGAAAAGAATTTCCAAGACTGGGGCTGAACATCACCGTGTTTTACAGAGGCCACGACAGGGGAAGATTTACGTTAGATGGTTGTCTATTTTAGGCAACGGACTTCAACTTACACAACTGGAATCTCATTTCCCAAATGCAGTTACTTTCCAACAAGAAATAAAAGCATAAACAGATACTAGAATTATAGAAAATTAGAAGTAAAAAGACTACATTAGAGATTGTCAATGTTATAGTTGAGGAAGCTGAAGTCTACAGAGGTAGTGACTGGTTGATAATTACTAGTGAGAGAGAGACAGTAAGAGGTGGAAGGAGGGAGAGAGAGAAAAGGAGAAGGAGAGAGAGAAAGAGGGAAAGAGAGAGAGGGAGAGAGAAACATTCACAAGGGAAACCAAGCTTCACTCACTATAGATGGGGTTTCAGGCTGTATGAATGAACTTGGATATCTCTTCACTAAAATCACACTGTCTTAAAGACACCTAAGAATATTCGGTTACCAGGAAATTGAAGATGTATTTATTTATGGGCTGATAGACCTCCAATTGGGACATGAACTCAAACCTGAATATAATCATCTATACCGAGGATTTCAAGCCGGGTTTGAAAAATCTCATGGAGTTTGCTGTGTCACTTTAACTGGGTCCAATACAGCAGTGGGGAGAGGAAATTTCCATCCCAGGACTTCATGAAATATTTTCCATGCACTATTTCATTTAATTTGAAAGTCAGAAAATATATTTATGAAGTGATATGTATGAGTCAACAAATACCCAAACTTAACACATCCAAAAGGCTCTGTTCCCTTTTGTGGGAGCCACGATTACCCCAGATTTGTACACTAAAATAAGGTGGGAATTGTCCGAGATAGATTTGGGGTACTTGCAGGTTTTCTGGCATTTGTTACTCAACTTCTTCGGTGCAGAAAATCTTCGTTCTCAGAAGACGAATTTGTAGGCAGACCCCAAATCACTCATAAAGTTAGTAAATCAGTAAATAAAGTAGATGCTATTCCTGTCAACACTTTTGAGATTAAAACCAAATGTGGCAACAAGGCTGCTTTCAAAGGAAGGCCTTCTACACCGGTCGTGAAACCCGAGTCTCAGAGACACATTTACACTGTTGGCCAAAGCCATGTAAACACGGACACACCATCCAAAATAGGACCGCAGGGGCCCATCTGAGCCTTCCCGAGGTCTCCGGGCTTCCTTTCCCCCTCGGGTGTGCAGGGTACCAGAGCAGCTCGAGCAATCTGCGAGTTCCCTGAGGAGTCAGGGATGGGACGTTTCGGGCAGCACTGGTGTGCAGAGAGGGATACGTGTGCTGGGACAAGTGTGCAAGTCTCAGTGTCCAGACAGGAGCAGGCATCAGCAGGCGGCCCTGCCTGGAGCCAAGGCTGAGTGAGCAAAGGCCAGAGGCCAGCAGGGCCGCTGCAAGCCGTCTTTGTGCTGCAAGATCCACTCGTACGTACCCCGTGGGGACACGTGGCAAGTCCTCCCGGAGCCTGGCCCTTCCACCTTCCCCGCTCTGGAGCACTGCGTGATGGGGAGCTGCCGCGTGGTGGGGAAGGGACGTCAGCCAGGGGCGGGAGGGGACAGTGGACACTGGAGGGCAGGTGGGCTGAGGGCCCGCAGAACCAGCGAGCTGGGGGGGGTGCACCGAGGAGAGTAAGCGAGAGCCCCTGACCTGGTGTCGTAAGGGAAGCACTTTGGAGATATAAAAATATACACTTTATATATAAAATGTGGTGTGTATTCCTAAGGCATCTTAGTTTTATTTCCTAGTTTCCTTTTCAGGTTATGTGTTTAGTCTTACCAATTAGAAAATACAGGCAAATAACTAGAGTAAAGAAACGTCACGTGACCTTCCACCAACTGGCCTTAATGCAATTAACATTATGCTCCTCGGGCCCAGACATCTTCTAAACACCGTGTTCTATGAGTTATCCCCCAAAATGGTCAAAAATAATAAAATCCAGAGAATAAACTGGGAGTTACTGGAGGGGAGGTGGGTGGGGGGATGGGCTAGGTAGGTGATGAGCGTTAAGGGGGGCGCTTGTTGGGATGGGCACTGGGTGTCATACATAAGAGGTGAATCACGAGGTTCTACTCCTGAAGCCAAGACTACACTGTATGTTAACCAACTTGAATTTAACTTTAAAAAAAAAGGAAAAAATGATAAAATCCATTAATCTGGCAATTTCTTTTTTTAAAAAATGTAAGACATCTGTCTTTATACCTTAAGAATCCTTACGCTGTCCTATAACTTTTAGTCCTTAGTTACCAAAAATAAGGAGAACTGAACATCACTTATTCAGTCAACAATAATCACAAAAGTTGGTGACGGAAGAATTGTAGAACTTTTAAACTAAGAGAATCTTAGAAATAGTGTTGACTGATTCATATTCACAGCTAAGGAAACAGAAGCACCAGGAGACTAAGGTTATTACCTCTACTAAGACCTTATGAGTAGTTGGGGTGGACAGTTAGGATATCAGACAATTTAATTATTTACATGTAGTCCAAAAATCACAAGAGAGGTAAGAGAGTCTTAAAAATGTCTACTGTTTTGACCAAGATTTTATATTTTTGCATTCAACTTTGTGCTAGAGAGCCTAACTGATTTATGCGCTGGACAAAAGAAGAAAAAAGGATACTTCATATATATACTTCAATTGTACATATATAATTTAATGCAGACAAGATAATAGTGTATATAGAAAACTATTTGAACTATAAGAAAGGAAAGCCCAGAGTCTGAAGCCTCGGTCATCACCCTCACTTCTCTCCACTTGGCCTTGCTGCCCCAGGACATTGTCTGCATTCTATAGTCACACGGCCTGAGTGTAGCATTGGCTTCTCAGTGCTGAGTTCCCAGGCAAGTTATGTAACCATCCCATGTCTCTGTTTCCATCTGCAAAATGAGGGAGATAGTAGAATCCACTTCACAGGATGGTTCTGAGTATTCAGAGAATTAATTTATCTAAAATGTGGGGAACTTTTTGGCACGTAGAACTTGTCCCATCACGACTGGAGGATATTATTGTTAGGGTTACTATAAGTGATGGTTGCGGTTTCCTCCTGGGATGAGCACAGAGAGGGAAAGGAATGAGAATTTGGAGGGAAGCAAAGAGAACTTAGCTATACTCAATATGATACTAACTTTTAAACAGATGTGCTATATACACCATGGAATGTTACTCGGCCATCAAAAGGATGAGATTTTGCTGTTTGTGACCACATGGATGTACCTCTATGTACCACATAGAGGGCATTATGCTAAGTAGGTCAGACGGAAAAAGACAGATACCATATGAAGTAACTAATATGTGGAAACTAAAAGCCACAGCAAATGAATAAACAAACAAAAAGCAGAATCAGACCTATGACTCAAGAGAACAAGCTGATGGTTGCCGCTGGGGGGACACAGTGGTGGACAGAATAGGTGAAGGGGAGAGGGAGACACAGGCCTCCAGTTACAGAATGGGTAAGTCACAGGGATGAAAGGGAATACGGTCAATAGACTCTAACAGTGTCGTATGGGGACAGACGGTGGCTACACTTGCCGTGAGCTCAGCATAGCCTACAGAGAAGTTGAATCACTATGTTGTACGCTTGACATTAATGTAACATTATGTGTCAACTTGACTCAAATTTAAACAATGATGAATGCAAACATTTTTAAAAGTTGGAATGCAGGGGCCCCTGGGTGGCTCAGTTGGTTAAGCGTCCGACTTCAGCTCAGGTCGTGATCTCGCAGTTTGTGGGTTCGAGCCCCACGTCGGGCTCTGTGCTGACAGCTCGGAGCCTGGAGCCTGCTTTGGATTCTGTTTCTCTCTGTCTCTGCCCCTTCCTTGCTCATGCTCTCTCTCTCTCTCAAAAATAAGTAAACATTAAAAAAATAAAAAATAAAAATAAATAGATAAAAAATAAACCTTGGAACCCAGATGCCAACACATTAACATTAGGTAATGTTTGTTGATGTGTGCTTGGCATGCTTTTATTCCTTTTCTTTTCTGCATATCTGAAATCGCTCACATTCTAAAATATATGTAACTTTTGCTGGTACAGCCTAACGCCATTTGCTTTCAATCTTTATTCCCTCCAAACATAACATTATTGACACATAGGTCTTTTATGACTTTGTATTTTAACCATTTTTTAAAAGTTACAAGGCAAAATGCAAGGATAAAAACATGACAGAAAACGGATGGAGAACTTATTGAATTATTACAACGCAAAAAGCCTATTGACCCCAGCCCAGGTCAGTAGGACATTTCTAGCACCACGCCCCACCCCAAAGCCTTTCCGTATGCTTTGTCCTAATGCCCGTCACCCCGCCTCAGACTTACTCCTATCATGTAGAGCTTTCCACAGTTTTCCTGACCTCACACACATGGTTCAGGGCAACACGATCTTCTCCTCAGTTCCTGCAAATTACCTCTGGACTGCAAGGCTTAAACAGAGTCAGTTTCCATGCCTGTGGTGTGCCTTTGGTGGGGTTGTGGGTCCCCACCAGGAAGTACATAATTTCTGGTAGTGTTTTTGTGATGTCATTAGTCGATAATGCTGGACGATTAGATACAGTGAAGGTGCAAAATGATGATATTCTAATTATGTAATTTATTGTTTCCTAGATTAGATGAAATATTTTTGTAAGGAGAAGTTTCCCTCCACCTACTCTTTGATTGCTTGATACACTTCACATAGTTGGAAAGGCAGCATAAGTCATTTGACCCCCCCCTTTTTTTTACTGTTGTCAAAATAATTAATTTGTTTCCTATCATCCTTTATAGCAGAACAATTATGTTTGTCTAAATTTCTTCTTAACACGCAGACTTAAATATATTCAATTGGTTTTTATATATTATAATTGCTGTCCTTCCTGAAGCTCAAACAATAAGCTCAAAACTCAAAGCTCACTCATCTTTGGCCAGTGGAGCCCTCTTCAAGTTGAATCTTGTGTCTTTTTAGTATGACTCATATAGTATCGCATGGCTTTGTTTCTGTCTGCTGTGTCAAGATGTTCCAGATTCGTCTTGTACCTTTCTTGCTCTATGTTCTGAGATGCTCCGGTGTCTTTTACTGGGAAGTATTTCTAGACCAGCATCTGGATGCTAGGGATAGTCTTTGCTATTGGACTGGTATTTTTTCTAGGCTTTTTCAATGAATACATAGCTATGGATCAAAGAATTCATGAGTTCGTACTGATATTACAATTCAAATTCAAGACTATAGGCCTTTTATTTTGTATATTTTGAGATATATCACATCCCACATCACTAGCTTCTTTCTTCTATGTCAAACATCCATCAAGGACTGAGCCAATGATTGAATTAGAATATCTCATAATTACTTCCTTTTTGCTCTACCCCAAAACATATTAGTTTCAAAATAACGATACTAAATATTACCACCACCAACGTAATTACTGAGAAGTGTAACAATTGTTCTTACAGCTAATTGTTTCATTCCCTCTCAAATTTTTATAGTTGAACTACAGTTACATTGTCAAAGGATACAACCATTAACTACTATACTCACTCTCTGTTAACACTTATTCAGGGTTATTTCTTCAAGGAGCCACACCGGAAATGATCACTGTAGCCTTTTGGCCCCGACGTGTCCAGCCACTTCCATTTATCAATGCCCGTTTTCTCATAGGCTCCTCGAGAATGACTCCAGAGAACTCTTCCCCTAAGTTCACACGCATCTTCTTTGCTGGACACAAAAATTCTTGGTTCACGTCGTCTTCAAGTGTGTTAACAGTGTCACCCCATTTGCAGGTGTGTATTGTCCCTGAGGAAAGCCAGCAGGCATTTTCCCCACGTCCATGACCTACCTTCCTCCTCCTCTTTAGCTGCATCTGGACAGACCAATCTCCCCAGTTCCTCATGTTTCCTTTAAACTTCCCTACACTCTTTGCCTTGACTAAAAGCTGGCCCTTGGGGTGGACAGTCATTCTGTCCCCATCCTCTCAAGTGGACACATGTCTTAGCTTCCAGAACCAGTGAGGGATCCAAGTGCTTCCCCCAAGCATAGCAACAGGTGGGAACTGATAAGCATGTGTTCATTGAATGAATGAACACTGAGTACCTTTGGCAAGCAAAGCCCAAGCACATAGGGAAACCAAAACAGTTAAGTAAAATGACCTGAGCAGAGAACACTCCCTGACATTGATAACTAGGACTGGGCTTACCGGTGACCACGTTGTGCAACATCCTGATGCAAGGTCACACTCAGAAGGAGAGGAGGCTGAAAAGGGACTTCGCTTATCAGTAGGTGTCAGAATCGTGGTTTTAATTCTACTTCATCTTATTAATTTATCTTTTTTCACCTCTGGGTTTTCAGTCTTCAAAGAAAACAAGGAGGAAAGTGAATTCTCTATAGACAGAGGACTTATCCATCCTTCAAGGACCTGAACAAATTTCATGAAGTTCTTTGGGACTTTCTCTCTCTCTTGCCATCTTTTGGGGACATATCTTGGCTTAACTCTTTCCATAGACCACTCTGTACTAGCCTGACTCCCCAGAGGGCGGAAATGCTTTATCTTTGAACCCTCTACAAATCCAACAATAGGATATGGCATAAAATAAGTACTCAAAGATGTCCCGAATTGGAGAACATTTTCATCCTAATAATGGTCCACATTATCATTAGAAAATGAAATATGTTCAAGGACGTGTAGTCCACACTGACGATAAGATTTGGTATTCTGACTTCATATATGAATAATCACACTTTTAAAACTGTTTAAGAATACATAGAGATCCTCTTGAGACATTCAACAGCTCAGAAACAAGAAGGGATGTTTCCTCAAGATTAAGAGATTTGAACAGAGATTTGGGTGGGGGGGGGGACATATTACCCTTTTGAAACAGAAAAAACACATTGGTCCTTTATCCTCCACCAGGACACAATTAAATAATTATCTCCCGAGGATTCACTTGTTGGAAAAGGAGACCTAAACATTTTATACAAATAAAACCAAGGCAATTTATAGCACCAAAGGAACAATATAAAGAAAGTAAAGGGAATAAATTCTTTAGCTTAACCAGTTTGTTATCAGTCTTGAATAATATTATTTTGCTGGTTTTTATATTCCATAAGTTACTGTTTTATGGATTTTTTATCAATCAGGAGATGATAAATAAATAAACACTTACAACATGTCAAAAATTAATTGAAGAAAAGATTTAGAAATAGAAGATTGTGATTCCACATGTATTTGAATATGTTCAGGTACAAAAATTCTCCCTGGTTCCTGTGTCTTCTACAGTCTGTGTGTCTCTGTACACAGCCCATATTTTATTTTCCATAATTTTTTCAGTAGATTTGATAAACTTCATTGAAGGAGAATGGGAACAGAAATGGACTTCACCCATGACCAGACTCCATCTTTTTTGTGCCAAGTACGTTTGTTTCATTTTTAGTAATTTCTGTTGGTATTTAGCCTTTATATGTTATAGTTAAATTATAATTTGATTCTGTTCCAGGTATTTACTGCTTATTTTTCTCTGTACTTTATGATGTAGATCAATAAATACAAACTTGGTTTTCCAGGTTTTTTTTTTTTTCATTTTCTCAATAATTTCCACTATGTTCAGTAAATTTCTAATTCATTTCAATGGGTTTTCATCTTGCATCACTTTTTCTATAAAATTTGGAATTACCAAGTATGAATATTAGCACTGGTTTTGTGTTACGCTTACAATTACTGCAACAACGTCTTAAAAATCATGGAGACTTTAGCTCATATTCATGTAGCCTCCTGCCTGACATAGAGAGACTCTTATGTGTAGTGATTTTCCAGTCACATGTTAATGTCGTCCCTGTTTCTCAGGCTCTGAGTGGAGTCCGTCCGACGTCAGTGCCTTTCTTGACGACTGAGCGCGCGGTGCCCCTCCAGGTCCGTGTCTCCTTGCTCTCTTCCTCATCTACTTTTTGACCAGAGCAAAATTAATTTTTCTTTTTGTTACAATATTCTCACTGTTAATAAAATAACTTTTGTGCCTTCTAAAGCCCTGCTGTTTCCTCCTGGGGTTTCGAGGCTTCACCGCCCAACCTTGTCACCCTCAGGACCCTCTCCCTTCTCTGCTTGCCTCCAGCCTTTCCTGGCAGTTACTACATTTCTTCAGGTTCTTCCTCTACCAGACTGTCTACACCGGGTCTCCCGTCTTTGATTTTTAGAAGAACACTGTGTGCTTGTTCCTTCAACGTCATTATGGTTGCAAGAAGCCTAACTCCAAGGCATACAGCACTTTCAGTAAAGAAAAATAGGAAAGAAAATACAACAGGTATGTTTCCCTTCTTTCTTACATATAATTCTGTTTCTGCTAATCCATGGATGCTCAAATTCCCTTCTCTGTCCCTGTCTCCACAGTAGCAGGTGGTGCTGGGGTTATAGGACAGAACGCCTCTCCGGGAGGGCTCAGGACGCTGCTCACTGATGCCGCCTGTCTCTAACTGGCAGGGTAGACACTACGCTTGTCCACGTGATAGGTACCTGGGGACGGGTGCTCTCAGAGAGGGAGTTTTCCTCCCAACCACTTCCCTTTGGTGGGGAACCCCAGTCATGATGATTTGGGGCCTGGTGTCCTGGGCAAACGTGTTCCATCCCTGTGTCTAGGCAATTAAGAAAGAAATTCTGAAACTGCCTTTATTTTCATAGCTTCTACCCCATTTTATTTTCCAGGTGGTTGCTCATTAAGATTTATATGGCTCAATAGTAATAACAATAATAGTAATAAAGAATATTACATATTCAAGACAGTACCTCCATCTTGTTTTCCCATGACCTGTTCCCACCCATGTCTGAAGGATCATTGTTTGATCTCACCTGGAGTCCTGCCAAGAGAACAGTTTCAACGTCCTAAGTGAGAATTCCACCGGGAGACCACTACCATAAAAAGTCCAGAGGATGGACTCTAGGCCATGTGGAAGAGAATAAGGCACTTTGCAATTTGTATAAATTTGTAGGTAGTTATATGTAAGCGATTTGGCAAAGTTGTCCTCTCCCCGTTGGTGCTTCTACTGAACATAACTGACAATATCAATTGATTGAGTCCCGCTAATATGCCATCTATTTAGATAAAGACCTGGAAAATTAATAATAGCAACCAATAGAAACTTGAACAGTTTCAAGTGTTGTGCATTATGGCGGGTTCTTTACGTATGCTGAGTATCTCCCTCCCTCCCGCCAAACAGCCTCTGGGTTGTGTGATATGTTCAACCAGATGAACTCACAAAAATGAGGAAATATAAAAGGTAAACAACGTCTAAAACCAGCCCCTACAGATTCTACTGCTTTGATATGTATTTCTCCAACAGAAGACTGATCGGATAAATTTTCAGTGTTCAGGATATTTTGAATATTTCACCAAATGTGCATTTATCCAAATAAAAATCAGAGTCCTGTTAAATTATTCACTCCCGAAAATGACCTATGCTTATTTACAAAGCAATTCTTTAAAAACTTAAAAATATTTTTGTAAAAAAAAAAATGAAATAGCATAAATAAAAATATTTTTGTGTGTTGCCATGTTGAAATTTCCCTTTGGTATTCAACATCATTATCATTGCGAGACGTTTTCAGTTCACTTACTCTGCATGTGTTTGCACACACACGTGATTGTGTGTGTGTGTGTGTGTGCCTGTGTGCATTTGTGTGTTTGTGCATGTGTTTGAAATCTTTTTCTATTTCTATTGTGTAATATCATAGTGTGTTTCGGCAGATGTGTGAATTAAATGTATATACACCACAACCGATTCCAAATGCAGTTCCCTTCCATAGGTTTCTTAATTTAGCACAAACATGGTTTCCACGAGGCTGGGCTCCCTCAAAACTGCCTTATTTCGTGGCAACAATTTTAACTCCGGTGTTACACTTCGTCGCCAGTTGACGAGAGTCTCCAACGTTTTGTTTTTTTTTTTTTTTTTTTTTTTTTATTTTTGGGACAGAGAGAGACAGAGCATGAACGGGGGAGGGTCAGAGAGAGAGGGAGACACAGAATTGGAAACAGGCTCCAGGCTCTGAGCCATCAGCCCAGAGCCTGATGCGGGGCTCGAACTCACGGACCGCGAGATCGTGACCTGGCTGAAGTCGGACGCTTAACCGACTGCGCCACCCAGGCGCCCCAAGAGTCTCCATAGCCTTGCCAGATCTTTCACCTCCCAACACAATAAAGGTAGTTGATTGTCTGAACTAGTGGAGTTCTTTATCGGAAGCATCTGACGAAAAGGAGGCGGGCCTGGCTCCTGCAGCTGTTGGTGAAGTTTGCCCCCAGCCCCCGGGACCGCGCAGTGGCCGTGAGCTCCCTCCTTCCTGCACGCCACACACAGAAGCTCGGACTCGGGAACAGAACTGATGATTTACAGGGACGCTTTTCACCTTAACGGAAACATTCTGCTTCCCTTTGGGGCCTGGGAAGGTGCCTTCTGCAGTCGCGCTTGTGAGTCATGGCCTTGGGCAGCCTTCATTTTCACCAGGATCACGGAGACGAGGGGCGACAGAGAGTGTCTCCAGTTGACGGAGACGGGGGGGGGGGGGGACACAGACAAATGCTGTGCGGGCTGGAAGTTCGGACAGAAAAGTGCCGCAGGATGAACGGGTGTAGCTGATGAATCTGCACTAACAGTAAACTGCCCTGGTTTCAAGGCCCGTTGACGCTCGTACACGTTGTCAACATTAGAGGAAGCTGGGCAGCCAGTACAGAGACTCCACACAACTTTGGTGACATTTTTGTAAATACACATTTCTTTCAATGAAGACATTAGAATAGACGCTCCAAACATTTGAGGTCCATGTGAATACTTCTCAGCAGACCTGCGACCTACGGGCTTCCCAGAGACATCACCAGGACACCTTTGTTGAATGGACACAGGTCCCGAGGAAAGTGCATTTACTGACTTTTGATGAAACACGCCCTCTTACGGCACATTTTTACCCCTCACTCCTCCCTCTCTCTCTTCATCCTGAGTGACAGCGGCCAAAAAGTTTATTGCAAGTTTGGCGAAATGGGCGGCAGTGGTCAGTTATGAATAAATCAGCCCAGGGGACAGGGTGTGGGGCTCAGTGACACCCTTGACCATGTTACAGTCATTGCTAAGAGAGCAAAATTCCTCGAAGTTCTCATCACAAGCAAACACTACTCTGTAACTCTGTGTGGCAACGGGCGTTAACTGAACGTACCAATCATTTTACAATATGTGCAAATATCGAATCATTATCTTGTACACCCGAATTAATACTGTGCCTCGCGTCAACTATGTCTTCATAAATAGGTGAGTCATTATTAAATAATGAAATAGACAGTTGAAGATTTATGAATGAAAACACACGACAAACCACTGAAGAAAGTGGACCCAGACCATTCCCTAAACTCACTACTGGGACTCCTGGCCTCATTTCTGGAACATACTTTATATCTGCCCAACCACACACAGCCCGCTCTCCACTTTGTGCGTGCAGGTTGGGGATGTTTGGGGGCCTTCAGCCTCCCTGACTCCGGCTGGGTCGTGAGGTGGCCAGCAGGGCCCGAGGCATGCATACATCTCCAACCACTGCCCAGTCTGCGGGGCCAGCTCCTGCCACCTTCTCCTGGCTGAAAGTGCTTTGGTTCATCCGTGAGCATGTTCACCTTGAGTGGGAGCTCTTACTCTCTTGGACTCAGAAAGCGTTGAGCACAGAGAAGTGGGTTATAACCAGCCATGTTTCAGATTTAACCACGCATGAACCTAAGAATTCTGCTCACTGCACATGTGGACACGGCCTCATGAGGCCAGGGTAAGGCTAGACCTACAAGGCAGACATCTCCCCAGTCCGTCCCGAGTCAGTGTGAAATCAGTCCCTGAGGGGAGGCCATCCAGGACAGCGGATAAAGAGAAGGGGGTGTGGCGATAACAGAGACAAGCCAGGACTGTCCCCCGGCACTAGGGCCTGGGATCACCGCCCTTCAAGACTCAACGAGTCTGGGCCCCAAGGTGGGCGCTGCAAAGGCTCACAGGTCTCCTTCTTCTGAGGCACCCGCGTCAGTGCGCATCCGCGTCCGTGCGCAAATGGCAAGGCCGAGTGAACCCACATCCACCTTCTTCCTGTGCGCTGTGGATGAAAAGGAAAACCAAAAAACAGAGGAATTGTTCAAGGGAGACTGGAGGCATCAAAGGGCTTCCCGGCTGCTTTTTTTGGGCTCGGTCTCTTTAATGCCTTTGCTCCTGGAAAGTGGTTCTACTTGTCGGCCAGGCTCTGGTCAGGACGTAGGAGCCGCTGTATGTATTCTCCGTGTGAGGGGCTCAGCCAGGACGGGGGCCTGCAGGACTGTTGGAAGATCTGGGGGACAGGGGTCAGGCATCTGCGGACAGGGGGGCTCCAGCCTGAAGATAACATGAGATGGGAGTGGTCAGCCTGAAGCCCTGCACGCGTGCTCTGGGCATCCTGAGCAGGGTTGAGGTGGGCTCTCACACGACTGCCTGGTGCTGTCCCTGCAGAGTCTAGAGAGGACGGGCCTCTGGTCACCAGTCACTGCCTGAATCATTTGGGGGCTGCTCCCTCAGCCCACCCAGTCCACCCAGGGCCACACTTGGAGGGGGATTTTGCAACTCCCTCCCTAGTGTTAGAAGGGAGAGCTCTGGTGTCGGGTCAGCAGCCCACTCCCTGCATGGGTGCATTTGACAAGTGCGGGAGCCACACCCGGCCACTCAGCCATCCACTCCACTGAGACACTGGGGCCGGGGTATCACAGAAATAGCAAGGAAGCAATAACCCGCTAGTTAAAGGGTTCTGAGTCACCTGAAGGAGTATCTCGGTTACCCCAGATTCTCGGGAAGGGCCATCTGAGGCAGCTCCGTTTTCTGGGAACAGGTTACCCCTCCCGTGAGCAGACACCTTGACCTCGTGGTTCTGTGGCTCTGCCGCCGCTAACCTTTGACCTCAGACACTAGAACTCAAACTCAACTCTGACACCCTCTTCTAGGCTCTCAGCCACATGCTGTAACAAATCGGATGAGAAACAAAATGAAACGGAAGCCTGGGCCCTGTGAGGACCTCCAGTACCTGTGCCCACACACTTACACGGCCTGGTCCCCATCCCCGCGCCCCACGTCTCTCCATCGCGCTCAGGTGGGTGGATCGGGTATCTTAACATTTTAGATGGAACTTCCCACGATGTTGCACCTTTCTTCTTTCTAAGTCATTTTACAAAGAATTCCACCCTTTATGAGAGCCTCCGACCATCCTGAACGGGGTTGTATGTGCTTTAAAGTACCTCCAAGAGCAGAACTAAGTACCTCGTATTAATGAAATAACGTAGTGCTCTGAAAACCCTATGAAGTAGATGCTGTTATTATCCTATTTTGCATAGAAGGAAACTGAGTTTGAACACTAGCTGTTTGCTAGAACGTGCAACCAGTGAGCGCTTACCCCAGAATTGAACCTGGATCCACTGATCCCTATAAACAGGCTTTTATGATCTCACATTGCACTGTATTATTTAAAAACAGCTGCATGTATGCTGACTTCCTCCAGACTGGCCATTATTTGGAGCTCTGTCCCCACCCCCCTTTTTTTAAATAAGCTTTTTAGTACAAAGACTTCCTACATACCCTTCCCCTAGATTCTCCCACTGTTAGCATTTATTTTACATAGGTAGATTTTTCACAAATAATGAACCGATATTGATCTTACTATTTTTGTAAACTTTATTTATTTACTTATTTTGAGAGAAAGAGAGAGTGTGTGTGTAACCGAGGGGAGTGGGCAAAGAGAAGGAGAGAGAGAATCTCAGCAGGCTCCATGCTGTCAGTGCAGAGCTCAGTGCAGGGCTCAAACCCACGAACTGTGACGCCATGACCTGAGTTGAAATCAAGAACCAGATGCAGGGCGCCTGGATGGCTTAGTCAGTTAGGCATCCGACTTCGGCTCGGGTCACGATCTCGTGCTTTGTGGGTTCGAGCCCTGCGTTGGGGTCTGTGCTGACAGCTTGGAGCTTGGAGCCTGGAGCCTGTTTCGGATTCTGTGTCTCCCTCTCTCTCTCTGCCCCCCCCCCCCACCCTGCTCATGCTCTGTCTCTCTCTGTCTCAAAAATAAATAAAAACATTAAAGGAATCAGATGCTTAACTGACTGAGCCACCAAGGCACCCCTGACATCTTAGTATTTATTAACTGAAGTTTGTACTTTATTCATATTTCCTTAGTTTTTACCCGAGCTCATTTTTCTGTCCTGCCATCCCATCCAGGGTCCCATGACATGTTTACTGCTGTCTCCTGAGGCTGCTCTTGCTGAGACAATTTCTCAGACTTTCCTTGTTTTTGATGATCTTGACAGTTTTGAGGGGTAACGGTCAGATATTTTGTAGACTGTCCCTCCATTTGACCTAGTGTGATGTTTCTCTCCTGGTTAGACCAGATGATGTGTCTCTGGGAGGAAGACCCCAGAGGTAGAGTCCCACCCTCATGGCTCCATATCAAGAGTCTCCATTTATGACTGTCGATATTGACCTTGATCACCGGCTGAGGTCATGTTCATGGAACTCTCCAAAGAAAGGTACTTGTACCCCCTTCCATCCCGTCCTCCTGAGAATGAAGTCTCCAGACACAGCCCATATGTAAGGGCTGGGGGCTTCTGCTCCTCCTAACTCGAGGGCAGTCTGTCTACATAATTTACCTGACATTCTTCTGCATGGGAGCTTTGTTTCCTCTCCATTCATTCATTTATTTCATCTTTTATTTATATAAGTGTGAACTCACTGATGATTATTTTGCATTTTGGGCTTTAATCTGATACTAGATGACTTATTTTGTTTGCTCAGTCATTTTTTCATCTGTGGCCATTGGGAGTTTTCCAGGATGGCTTCTGTGTCCCTCTGACATGTCCTCAGAATTGTGATATTTGAGCGCTTCCTTTCTCTCTGGACCTACAAGACGTTCCAGGCTCACCTCCTCTTTTTCCTGCCTATGTCTAGAATCGGTCATTTCCCCAAAGGAACCCTAGTTCCTTTTTTCAGGAGAACAGTGTCAGAAACCGAGCTCTGCCTTCCGAGTGATCTCGCTGCTCCTGGACAGCACTGCTTTTCGGCCGCTCAGCCGCCAGAACCAGGAAGCACACGTAGGTGTCCTACCTGCAAGAGACACACACATCCACAGTTACTTTCCCGTCTCTCCGTCTGCGTCTGTGTTAAGCTAAGCCTGAGGTCATACAGACGTCTCCAAATCTGAGACAGCACCACTAAGAGAGCGTACGCGGCTCCTTCTGGCCTTGTGCTCTGTTTCATCACAGAATGTGTTTCCTGTCGTCTCGTCCGTGATGTAGGTCTCCGTCTTCGAATACTCACCCACAGCAGTTCACTTCTTCTCTCCCCATTTATGCAGCTTTAGAATAAGATGACAAGTTTCGTCCGAATTGTGTGCGAAAAAAAAGAAGGCTGACTCCAAGTGAGAGTTTGAAAGGCCCTCTTCTGCTTCAAGCTTCAAGGTAAGGAGTTTCACTGTCTCGTGGGGCCACTGGGAGGACTTTGATGTCTGCAGTCTGTCCTCAGCTCTGCTCTAAACACGTGAAGTGGGGAGATGGCTTAGCTGAAGTGAGGCGATCCATATTGCTATGTGTGAGTGTGCATGTGAGTGATAGTGAGTGTTCTACCATCAGAAGCTCTTCTGCGTTTCCCGGATTTTTTACTTAAATGTAAGAAGATGGCTCTTCCAGTGCTCCTCAGGCTCATTTCTTCAGGATCAACAGACAGGAATGAACATGTGATCAGCCTCTTACGATTGCTTGATTATTAATGTTACTACAAACATAGAGACCATAGCGACCTTTCCTCAGAGCCTCTGCATGGTCTTTATTACTCATAGACGACCTACTGAACTATCTCCAAAGTATCTGAAGGGCTTCCTGATCCTTGTGAGGTGGAGAACACCTCTGGGAGACAGAGAAAGGGCTCACCTGAAGCCAGGAGAATCAAGGGCCTTAGGAGGTGGCAGGCAGAATGATGGAGGAGGCAGAGAGCACCGACTCCTGGGGCTGAGGGCAGGCCAGAGTTCAAGGACTCTTCGGTTCACAGCCTAGAAAGGTGGGGGGGGGTCCTTTCTTGAGGAAAAAATACCATTCATCAAAGTATCATAGATCATGACATTTTTCAGGTCAGTCATATTTGAAATATTCGGCCCATTTCTCTGTATATTTGTCAGGCAACTGTCCCAATAGGGGGGCCGCCCTGTGGAGCTGCTCTCTAACCTCATACACGAGCCTCCTAGATTCATGTTGGAGTTGTCCGCTTCTTGTGCCTCGAAGTCACTGAGTCTCGGGAATGGGGAGAACAGGTCATGCCCGAGGTGCGGGTCCCACCAACGAGGCCACACACCCAGCGTGGATCCCCAGACTTCCTCCTTAGACTTGTGGCAAATGGGCTTGAATGCCACAGGGAGAATTTTGTAGGAGTTTTTCTAAGAATGAGACTCTCTAGACAAAAATGTACTAGAATTACACGTGGAACTTCCCTGCTGAAGTAGCCCAGCCAGACTAGCCCACAAGGAAGCTTATGTGTTGACAAGCACACACATTTACACACAGCTTCACATCAGCCTTTGAGGGGAAGGATTGCCAGATGTCGGAGAATAGTCTCTAATAAGAAAGAATAGATGTGAAACCAAAGAAAAGAGAACCTCAGAAACTTGTGGGAAACAAAAGTTACAGAAGAAAAGTAAGCAAAAAAAATGATATTTTCAGGACAAGGGAAGATTACTCAAACAAGAATGAGAATTTATCTGAAAGGGAGGAGAATTCAAAGAACCAAAAAGACCCCTCGCATACTGACGCTTGATGGCAGGTGCAGAGTCCAGTAGAAGGGCTGGACGACAGTCTTGCGGAGATCCCTAGAGAGTAGAACAACAGTGGGACGACAAGATGGAAAGTGGAAGGAAAAGGGATAACCCTGTTGGCCGGTCCAAGCAGGAAGTCCAACGTCTGCCTAATAAGAGACCCAGGAAAGGAGAAAGAAAGAAAGAGAGTGAGGAAATTATCCAAGAACGAAATTGGAAACATACCCACCACTGGAGGATGTGAGCTTACAGGTTAAGACGCTGTACTGAGGGTCCAGATTCACAGTCGCAAAGGAACCCACATGGAGACACACAATCCTGAATCCAGAACACATTGGAAAGCTGGGGAGAGGTCACATGAAAAGCCAGAGGATCCAGAAGTCCAATGAGCTTTTATGTGTGTGAGTATCCAAGAGAAAGCACTTCCAACATTCTGAGGGAAAGTGATTGCCAATGTGGCATTCTATCCAGTAAACTAGTAATAAAGTAGGAGGGTAAGGATAAGAAAGTAATAAGAGACAAGGTGTTGTAGAGCCCATTAACCACATCCCTGCCCCCATTTCCTTATCAACAGAATCACAGTTTTGCTGGTGACAGTGGAGTGCCCGGAAAACCACCACAGCCCCTAGGAGTGTTGATGCCACATAAATCTGCTGATGGGAGGTGAGCAGAGTTCTGCTGCTAAGCGTATTTTCCCTCCAAATAGAAGGACGAACACGTGCAAGGAGAAAGCTTGGCTCCTTCTCTCTGGATCGCAGACTTGAGGTCAGAGGCAAAGCCCAGGATGACATACGGAAGCATGGGGTGGATACACCACCTTGATGACGTAGCAGACACCACACCACACCCAAATACCTTCCACGCCTCCTGCCGAGTCGGAAACCAAAGGAAACCCTAAACTCTTTGGCTCTGCCATAGGGTTATGTTTTCAGCTACCAGCAGCCAAGTGCAGCCCAGATGCGTATCTGGCAACAATTCGCCTCCTGCGCGTTCTTGCCTATGAAGAGACTTGTGTGCTGTGCACCTAAATTCAGGTGGTAAACCAAGACAGCAAAAGGCCGTGGGATTCAACGCAGGGAACAGGGTGAAGGATTTTCCGACATGATGATGGAGACAACTCCCCGGATAGCCCCCGTGTGGCCAGCCCGGGGGGAGACCCACCCCAGCTGCATCAGGAGGAGGTAAGGCTCTAGATGGCATGTTCAATAATGCAGTGCAGAGGTCACATGATGGAAACGTTCTTCTGGTAGAGTAAATATGTACATAAAATAAATAGTCAAATAAGAGCACTGGTATCTCCAGGGTAAACAAACAAAAACATTCGACAAAGAGGGAAGGCAGACATCGCAACTATGAGCCTCGGTTATGGGTAATGTTCATGTTGCCATTATCACGGAGACTGGCTATTTTCTCTCTAAGTTATAATGTACCTGCTTTCGGAGGTTGGGGAGGAAGTGCCATCACATCTGGAGTGGACATGAGCGATCTAAATTCTCACCTTCAACCCAGAAAGTTGACAAAAATATAGGGGCACCTGGGTGGCTCAGTCGGTTGAGCATCTGACTTCGGCTCAGGTCATGATCTCACAGCTCGTGAGTTCAAGCCCCGCGTCGGGCTCTGTGCTGACAGCCTGGACCCTGCTTCAGATTCTGTGTCTCCCTCCCTCTCTGACCCTAACCCACTCGCATTCTGTCTCTGTCTCTCTCAAAAATAAATAAACATTAAAAAAAGAAAAGAAACAAAAAGTATAGCAATATGGGAATATAATTCAGAAATATGGAGGGAAATCAGAATAATAGATAAATATCAAAATAAATAGCTAAAAATTGAAAGTGGCTACTTGTGAGGTTAGAGCTAATGGCAACTATTGTCCTCAAAACCTGTAGAACTGCTCAATTTTTACAATCTAAGTGAATGTATAATTTTGATAAAGCAAAACAAATTAAAGGGCTATATTCTGGAGGTGCTAACGTTAAGTTTATGGTAACACCTTCAGGTTTTCTAAAATATGGAAAGGTTTCTTTTCCTCATCGCCTGGGTCAATGTCTAATTCTGTGTCTCTTTCATTTTAAAATATCTCCAGTCTAGGGATAAACAATGAAAATGAAAAAAAGAAAGAATGAATAAAAGATAATATCAGATTTCAACGTGCAACTTCTCTGAGCTAAGACGTCATCTGTTTCAGAGAATAGTACATATACACACTTAACACCTTTATGAAAAATGACCAGGACAGTTTGCCATTTGTAGAAAATGGCCCCATTGAGATGTACCCAAACACCACAGTGCGTGAGTATCGTTGCTAACACAAAACCCTGCAGAAGGCCCTCCATTCCCACCCGCCCCAAATTTCTCCTCCTTAAACGTGTTGTGTTGAATCTGTGTGTCTTACAAGAATGAAATCCAGGTGTGTGGGCTGCGTTCACCTCTGGAGGCTTTGGGGATTGGTTCGTTTCGAAGCCCGCTTGGGTTTTTGGCTGGATTCACCCCCTTCTCTTCCTAAGACTGTTTCTTTGCTGCTCATCAGCTGGGATCAGTCCTCACTCCTGGAAGCCGTCCACACTTCTTACACCTTCCACGAAACCCCACTCCCGATGTTTTCTTTGGGCTTTGCACTCATTGGCACAAAGAATGACTACTTTGCTGCTTACGTTATTTGAATTATTTTGTCTCTTCTCTCTTTTATTAAGGGATGGTCATTACACGCTTATGCCACAAATCCACTATGTGGACGAAAACAATTCAGAAAGATAGGACTCTTTCATAGCTGCTTAAGGTCGTCGCTGAAGCAAAGTGGTATTAAGTATTCTTCCCTATTCCCCAATTACTGGATATCCTACTTCCTTTCCACTAAATAATTACACCAAAAGAAAAGAGCTCCTCTGATATACTCAAACTATTTAAAGATATTATCTCTAAGCCGATTACTCTAAAGTTCTATGTTGCTTTTATGTAAGTTTTGCCCTTTTGCTGTCCTGAGTCATCGCCGCGACGCGAGTTTGCAGGGGCCCCAGAGCTGGTGAGCATGCCCTGGTGTTGGGCTGGACAGCAGCTCTTACTATACAGATGGCAAACTGTTAGCATGTGAGAGACAAATGAAAATGAATATCGGACGTGACAGAAATCAGGTATTCACCTAGGCTACTCTTGTGTGTCTCCTCTTTGTCTAACCATGCACCTTCGGAGAAGCAAAGCCTGAAAGACGGGTTCCCGAACCATTTTCCCCTTGGGAAAGAGCACACGTCTCGTCTCCCACGGCCTGCAGTCTGGCCCTACTGACCGCTGCCGTAAACCCCTTCTTGTCACTCACTTGGTCTTTTTTTAAGCATCCCATTACAGCAAAGCTAAGTAGACTCCATATACATTTTTTAAAGGCATGCAGAGGGGAAGGAACAAAACAGAATGAGTAGGTGGCGTGTGTTTCCAGAATGCAGAGCGGCAATCTGATGAACAAGAGAGGAGGGTGCTGCCTGCTGGGTTATCAGTCGGGAGTCCTTCCCTGCGTCACCCAACCTGATTCCGGTCGCCCCACCATTACGGACTCGTTCCTTGAGGATGTCATTTTTAAAACTCCAAGAGCCTCCTTTTACCCTGTAAATGTCCCTAGACGGGGTCTTACTCTGCGCTCACATCATTATTATGCAATAAACCTTAGGAAGAGTCAGTCACTCGCTGAGAAATCTTATATTAGTCTGGAAGGAAGACGGGGCTTTGGGCTTTGCTGAGAGAAGCGTCAGGAGGGGATCGCAGTGAAATATTGCCCTTCATAACTTCACACAGGGCTGGTCCCACATCTGTCTTCCTGAAAAAACAACCAAGTTTGGCGTTAGCCATTTTGGGTAATTTTTTTTTTCCTCTTTCTTTTCCTGATCTGAACATTCAGTTGTTTCTGGAATTATGACTTACTTCACCTGGGGACTCGAATGGAATTCAGGTCACTGGTGACTTCCACTGCCTAATTTGAAAGGGGGTAAGATTGGTGGTTAAAGACAAAATCCTGACTCTGGGGGCAGGGGGCACATTGTTTAGCAAATGCTTCATTATTTTAGAATTTCTATATTCCTGAAATTTTTTACCCCTTCCCGACATGAGGAAAACACAAAGTCAGCATTTCATCACAGCTCAAGAAACCATTTTGATCTTGATTAAATTTTTACAATTCATCCTTTATGCTGAAACTGGTGAATCAAACACGATTGTAGTCCAGAAAAGCCCAAAGTCAGTTTTACTTCCCAAACGGGCCTATAAACCCTCACCCCAAACCTGGGAGTCAGACGTGTGTCAGGTTCAAGTTTCTTATTCAGGCATTACGAAAGATACAGGGCACAGGTACTGTGCTTGGCATGACATCCCTGGGTCTGGGGAGCACCCGGCCGTCACGCCCAGCAGTGCGCGAGTGGACGCCCACGGAGCGAAGGCTGCGCTACGACCGAGGGTCTCCATCTGCCCAGGCAGGTGTGGCTGTCTCACAGCTTCGGAGTGGGGCGGGTTTGCCTACAAATGGGCAACTAAACAAACACACAAAAATAGTTTTTCAGCGTGTTTTGGACTTCTGAATTGCAGATGACAGATTGTAGACCCATATTTTTATTGCTGCTATGTATGTGGAAGGCTCTTAACAACAAAAAAAAAAAAAAAGAAAAGAAAAGAAAAAAGGAAGGAGAAGAAAGAAAAGAAGACTCAACTAGTCTGTGAAATGGTCATCTTACTTTCCACAGCCCTTCTGGAGGGAGAGAAGAGGCAAAGTCAGAGAGATCCCGGATAAAGGTTTGAGTATCGGTCCCATAAGGTCCTATTATTCAAAAGATAATAATTAAAGCAATTCTAAGAAAGGCAAGTGAGTTCATTTATTTTGGAGAGTCATAAAATGTAAATGCAACTAAATAAATTCTTTAGCTGTACCAATTTATACAAGCAGTAAACCTAGGGTAACTTAGCAACTACCGCCTCGGAAGAATAAAGTATGTTTAAGAATATGCATGATTGTCTACCGAAAGTCATGGGACTATAACAAAAGAAAACTAATGTAATGGTCAGTCTGCTAATAAGGATGTTCAAATGAAGCATAATTGTGTAAATTATTAGATGTCAGGGTTACTTTGGCAGGTTCCAATTACCTTGGCATGTTCTAGAACCTATTGCTAGTAGATCATACCAGTAAAGCCAAGTGCAGAACAAACAAACAACACAGAGCTTTTGGACCAGAAATTTCTCTACTGTTTCAAATGTAGATTAGTTCTTGGGGAGAAGAGGGGCAGGGAAGGGCAGCAGACCTGACTTTGTGAGAATGAAACTAGAATTTTCTATATCAAAATAGTTGTTAAGTATCAGCTGACTTGGTGATCGGAAGACCAATTTTCCATAGAAGAGAGGAAAACAAAAGAAAACATTTTTAAGTAATTGTAAGCACTAAGTCATGGTCAGGCTATCTGGGCCAAGAGCTGACCTTTCAAATTCTAGGCTCAAGAGTAGACACAGCCTATCGTGTCGCATGCCAAACTATCTCTGTGTTCAAGATCCCGAGGGCTCGGTGTTAAGACGGGTCATTTCACAGAGGCCCAGGTCCTGTACACACACAAACACAAAAATTTAAGGCGACCGCTGAGCTCCCGTGAGTTTGGAGGCTTGTATTAAACTTGGCTTTGGCCCGATACCGTGACTTCCACGCAGCTTTTAAACTATTTTTAACTCTGTGATAAAATACAGTGCACCGAGAAGCAATGTCGCAAGCAAGGGTCCTCTCAAAATACTGAAAGAAGTGCTAGACGTGCCATCTGGAAAACCCAAAGGGCAAAATGAGAAGGGAGAATCACAAAAGAATGAGAAGTGTGAGGTGGACCTGTAGGTTACAGGGATGGAGCAGGTGGCCAGGGGAACTGGTCTGGTAAACATCTTAAATGACTGCATTTCCATGAGGAAAGACGTCGGGCTGATCACGAATGCCAAGGAAAGTCAGACAAAGGAAGAAGTGCACACACATGCAGCACTGCGTGTTCATTGACTTTGCATGGGATACTTACTGGCAAAGACATCCTCATTACTGGCAGAGGTAAACGTTCGTGTGTCTAGGGTGTACGCGATCCAGACTGATAGGCAAATTATTGAAATCATTCTTATCTCTAATTTTAAGGTGCTGTCATGTATGTGAAACAAAAGCAAAGGGGCGTCCTTTGATTCACTTTACAGCTCAGTGTCACCTGATAGGTTTGTAATCATTTACATGTGCAAATGCCAATCGGTTATTAGAAGCAACCCTCCAAAAACACATTCTGTTCTATCTTGATTTCACTTTTCCTTTTGTTTAAGGAAAGTCCTTGGCACGTAGCAAGGCTGTGCACCCTCCTCTGAAGGTTGAAGTAAGCCCTGTGTTCCAGAATAGTCTCCTGATTCCTAGGGAGACCACACCACAACTTTCTGAATTTCAAAATGTGGTGAAATCCAGATGGGAAACCTGGCCTCTTCCGAGGCCCTCTGATTTGTGTGTGCACTTTCGCTGCATCAGGACTGGAGTCCGGTGAAGTCACAGTGTGCAAGTTTAGAAATCAAATCTGATTAATGAGAAAGACCCAGTATTATAATCAGTACTTCACATGCTCTATAGGCCCAGACAAAATATCGAATAGTAAAGACCAAAATCGGTGTTGGTAAGGCTTTTGGAGCTGATGCCACATTTTATTTGCTTTACATATATACACCTATGTCCACATTTATATGTATTTCACCCTGAAATGATAACGATTAAGGTAAAATGGGAGCTTTGCAAAGGTAAATTTCAGAGCCTGGAGCGTGGGAGGGGTAACGACAGAGCTGGCTGCTCTTCAGACCAAGACGGCTCCAGGGTAAGGTTCTGGAGACTGAGGAGGAGCTCTGTGTTCTCTGTGACATGGGGGAAGAGCTATAAATGAGACACGGAAACATTACTCAGTGTATTAAAGTGTATTAAATGTCTAGGACAATTAAAATATTATTTGTTGACCAAGCCCCTAAAATGGGCAAAGCCTGAACCAGCTCTTTCTGGGGAAAGACATGAATAAGTGGCCTTCTGAGGTTTCTACCTTAGACGGTGAAAACAATCCAAAGGCACTTCAGAGAGTGGAAGGTATGCGATGATGTTCTCCACTTGGGGTGCATGGAGGATAGATATTTTACAGCGCACTTTACAGTTAAAGCACGTGCACAGATACTGTGGGCAAGCCCTCTCATAGATTAGAAAATTGGTCTTTAGGAAGGTTGTATAATTATCATGAGGTCATCATGAGAAGATGTGGAAGAGATTGGACTTGAACTCAGGACTTGTGAGCTCTGAACCAGGTGCTCTTCACGACAGCACGATGCTTCTGAAACGGAAAGGAGGAGGGCAGTGTTCCCCTCATTTCAGAATAAAATGAGGGAAAGGAGTTTATGTCACCCTGGGCATAATTAGAACTGAATTAAAGGTATTTCTCCCCAAATCTGGTCTTCAGCTCAAGTCTGGTTGGCACACCAGCAGCTCAGCATCACCTGCAAGCTTGTTAAAAATTCAGATTCTGGGGCCCCGCTCGGGCCCCACGCACGGAATGAAAATCAGGGTTGGGCTCAGAGAGAACCTTGGTTCTGGAAGCTTCCTGGGGGTCTCGTGCCCTCCCTGCACAACCCTCAACTCAGTAGGTGGAATGATGTCATCGCTGTGTGAAGCAAAACACCAGGAGTCTTCCCCGAGCCTCCTCCCCCTCAGCTTCTAGAACTGCAATCATCACGTCACGCCTGTTTCTCCAGAAAATAGTCCTCGAGTCTGTCTGTCTTCATGCATCTCCACTGCCACGCCCTGGCCAGCTTTTCACCTTGGCTACTGCAAAAGCCTCCTTACCACCTCCTCTGAGCTGTTTCACACCCAGAAATCTGAATGATATTTAACAAAATGAACATGCAGCCCAGCCCCCAAGCCTTGGCCGGCCTCTCCTTGCTGTCGGGATGAAGACCGAATCATTACAAGGTCTGCAAGGCTTCACAGTCTGGCTGTTTTCCCGGTGTCCGCAGAGTGCACTGATAGTCGTAATGCAGTGACGGGTGCTGTGACCAGATAGCCCATTACAAAACCATAAACTCAGTAGTGAGACTGCATGGCTGCTGTTGTGACCACAAATAGAAACCACAGATGCCAAACCTTGATATGGAAAGGTCTCAGGTGACCCATTATATTGGAAAGCGAACAAGATTCAGGATCCTGGAGACTCACTTTTGCCATGTGGTAGCCATGTGACCTTGGACAAGTCATTTCAGGGTTTTCCTGTAGAGTCAATAACATTCATTCTTTAAAAAAAATTTTTTTTTAATGTTTTTACTTGTGTTTTTGAGAGAGGGATACAGAGTGCCAGCGGGCAAGGGGCAGAGAGAGAGGGAGACACAGAATCAGAAGCAGGCTCCAGGCTCTGAGCTGTCAGCACAGAGCCCGATGTGGGGCTCGAACCCACGAACTCCGAGATCGTGACCTGAGCCGAAGTCAGACGGTTAACTGACTGAGCCACCCAGATGCCCCAATAACATTCATTCTTAATTGCCACACAGAGTTGTTCTAAAGATGAAGCAAGATCTACGAAAGCACATTGAAAACCATAAAGTGCTCTGTAAAGTCTCTGGGTTCCCCTGGAAAGAACAAAATGCACCTTCTCCCTTCCGTTGTGAAAAGTAGCTACGATGTGTGCACGTACTAGACCCTGCCAGCGTGGCACCTGGCGAAATCACTACTGTTTTTGTGGCCCTTGCTGTGGCTTTGTGACGTCATCTCGGCCAGAAGTCGGAGTTGCACAAACACTTGGAATCGGAATTCCAGAAGCAACGGCACCAGGTACCGTCCTTGGTTCCACCTCGTCCGTGTCTGTTTCCAGCCACAGATTCACATGGGGCAAAAGATTCCTCTGACGGAGAGAATCTGAACCTCGCCCACTTTGGTGTTTTTATTGTATCAAGTTACATCCAGCTGGGTTCACTAGGCAACGTTAAAGAAGCCTTTATGGCTTGCTGGCCAACTTACGGTTGCCTTTGATTTAACCACAGGTTCTGAGAGTCGAGGTTTATAACCAGGCCAGGGAAATGGCCCTAACCCTTAAATGCCCTGTTTCGAAGAAATGAAGTGGCATCGTGGACCCTGAAAACCTTTGGCCCTGAAGTTGCCTTAAAAGAGCCTAAAAAGGAGGAAAGAGCCGTTGTCTCTTCATGTGGGAGCAGGGAGCTAAGCGGCCTCGGGGCCCTTAAACCCCCAGGGCACAGACTAGATGACCCTCCCTGGCGGACCAGCTCCCAACCACCAGCTCAACTCTCATCGACACCAGCCAAAAAGACTGGGAAATGGGTTTTAAATGCCTCTTTGGCATGATTGAATGGAAAGTGAGTAAGAAAATTCCTGAAACCAAAACTGAGGTGAACACAGGGACCTGTAACTCTGAAATAAGCCTTCTCTTTATAGGCTGAGTCTGGAGACCTTGCGTTCTGGTTTTCACGGCTTCTCAAGGCTCGGAGAACAGGATGCAAATTCAGGTGCCGCCACACTGCAGGCCACACCGCACTTCCTGACAGACACGGGCCCTCCGACGCTCAATAGTGGCTTCAGATTGATGACCTAGGCTTCTAAATGAATTACAGTGAAAATACTAGAAAAAACACAAAGAAAGAGAAAGGAAAAGGTACATATTAGCAAAATAAAAAAAAATATGTAACGGAGATTATTAAGATCCAAAAGATAAAAAAGAAGCAAAAACTGAAACACTTTTTGCGTGGCTGGGAAAGAACGTGGAGAAAAGGCACAGGCAATCCTGGGTAGAAGCACTCGGCAGCAAATTCTAAACGCGATCAGGCTATGAAACGACTTTATGCCAACGAGTTCTAAACCTCAGGGAAATGGCTGGATTCCTGGAGAAATTTGATTTCCAAAATTGACTCAGGGAGACACAGAAAACCAAACAGTGCCATAACCAGCACCGAACTGAATCACGGACTGTCCTCCAGAATCAAACGTTTTACAGGTGAGTTATGCCCAACTGGCAAGCAGCAGAGAAATTCACACCTATGCCAAGTATCCTGGGCAGACAAAAGAGAGAATACCCTCAAATCACTTTATGAAGTTAGCAGAGGCCTGATTTAAGAAAAAATACCGCAAGCACAACATGAAAAGATCACACCTTGCTAAGAAAAGTGGATACGAAACTTGAAATAAAATATTAGCAAAAAATCCAGCAATGTGCACTTGTACACACACACACCAGACACACACACGTTCATGCATCAGCAACCAAAATCGAGTTGTATTTTTCTGAGGAGTACAATCTTGTTAAACATTTAAGAAATCAAATAAAATGATTAACCAAAGTAATGATTTAAATTTGGAAGGTCACATGACCATCGCCCTAGATGAAGAAAACATATTTGATGAAACTTCCAACCTGTCCATCTTTTGAAAAAGCCAAACCGACAAGAAAAACGTCTTAGCTAAGTGAAAACAAGTAAACCAAACACGTGTATTTTTGGTCATTTTTTTCTTCTGTTGTAAGTATCACTAAAGTAACCATAAAGGGACATTTAAATTTTTTACAATTTTTTAATTAATTCATTCATTCAAAAAATTTTTAATGTTTATTTTTGAGAGAGAGAGAGAGACTGTGAGCAGGAGAGGGGCAGAGAGAGAGGGAGACACAGAATCCAAAGCAGGCTCCAGGCTCCGAGCCGTCAGCACAGAGCCCGACGTGGGGCTTCAACCCACAAACTGTGAGATCATGACCCGAGCCGAAGTCGGACGCTCAACCGACTGAGCCACCCAGGCGCCCCGTAAAGGGACGTTTTACAAGGCATAACCACAAAATGGCAGTGAGAATAGGAACGCAGGGTAGTTGGGTGGCCGTTGTCCTGGTCGCCCAGGACTGTGCAGTGGCCATGGGCGTCTGCTGTCCTCACTGTTTACGACAACGTCCCGCTTTGCAACCAGTGAGGCCTCGGTCTGGTGAATATGGGGTCATTACTGCAACGGAGAAATAATAGTGGTCTTCAAAAACCACAAGTGAAGCCATGTCAATCGTCTCCCTAAAATCCTGAAACTGTGTCTCACCCACGGTGAGAGCCCAAACGACCTCTGAGAGGCTGCACAAGCAGACACACATGCTTTCGCCTCCCTTGACGTGGCTAAGGTCACACCAATGGTGCTCCCCCCTGCCCCCCAATCCCCCGCGGACACGGCAGACACACGCGGGCTGTCCTCTCTGCTCAGGCCACTCTCTCCCTGGCGAGCCGCATTCTCCCTGCCCCCCTGCCTCGTCCCGCAGACGTCGCCCCTCAGGGAGCCCCGCTGTGGCCGCACGACCTAAGATCGCTTCTGGTCATTCGACCCACACTCTGCCGCTGCCTTTGCTGTCTTCATGCTTAGAACCTGCTGCCTTGTCACAGAACTTAAGTTTTAAACTGTGTTTATAACCAGCCTCTGTGTCCCTCGATTACCGTGTAAATCCCGGGAGGGTTGGCATCTCAGACTCTCTGCTGTGCCCCCGTGAGCCTGGAGTGGTGCCTGATGCTTGGTGATGGCTCAATAAATGTTTCTGAATATGTGTCTCTGATGAGTGAAATCTGGATAGGAGGCTGGCAGGGCCTCCGCTCCCCCACTCCCCCCATCCCTCCCGGCACAGGTCCCTCCGACCGTGGCGAAGACTGGAAATCGGGATCCCGAGGAGGCCGACAGGAGCCCTTGCGCGTTCACTCTCTGCTGCTGGAGACGGAGCAGCTTCGGACAACACAGCTCGATTGTCTTACGGTTTCTGTGGGTCAGGAGTCTGGGTGTGTGTTCGCTCGGGACCGAGCCAGGATGAAGCCAGGGTGGCCCAGTGAATCGTCCTCTGAGGCGTGGTGCCCTCCCAGAAAGGACTGGAAGTACAGTTGGAAGCAGGTGAGCTGTCATGACCTTGTTCAGGACTGTGGCTTTGTGTGAGGGCAGAGAGAAGCCCTGAATGTCTCCAAGGCAGTGACCCGGTCCCGTTGTCACCTTATCAGGATCGTTCCTGTTTTGGCACGGACACTGGATAGAAGGGGTCACAGGGCGCCACTTTGCGTGGGCAGGGATGGCTCCTCTGCCCCGGATGGTGGCAGCCCGGGTGGAAAGTGGCCCGGAAGAGACACATAAGGCAGTGGAAACAACATAATACGAAGACTGAGACGATATGGGGGCAGAGAAAAGGCCCGAGGGCGGTGGCACCACGTGCTGGGGCAGTGGACACAGCAGAAAGAGTTCAAGAGGGACGTAGGAGGTTGTTTTGGACGCGGCTTTACAGCCCCCCTGAGAGGCCAGCGTGGAGACGTCCAGCAGACGTCGGGTCAGACAGTGAGAACAGGCCCAGAAGCCTCCCACCTTTAGGCACGTGGGAGAAAGGCTGACCGCCGGCCTCGTGCCTCACCTCGCCATCCCCCGGGGGCGCGGTTACGAGGACACCTGGCTGCGGCCCCGAGAGGAGAAGGGGCAGCAGAAGCCAGTGGCAGATAGGTTCCCAGCAAGTCACTTAATGTCTCTTAATGTTCTAATTTGTTAAATGGAGCTAATAATGCCGAGCTGCCTCAAGGAGATGTGCCGAAAATTAATTTACCATTTGGAGTCATTGAGACAGCACGAGTGATTACTTCACATTTTATTATTGTTAGCGTGATGCCCGAGGGCCCTGGCCAGGGGGGTCCGAAGCATCAGGGACGAGGGCAGACAGGGGGGATTTTCAGGACTGGGCCTGGTGTCGAGAGTGAGACGGTCGTGAAGGTAGGAGTCAGGAGCACTGCTCCCCCCTTGCCGCACGTGCACTCGGGACCCCTCTCTCCTCCTTGTACACGGAGCCTCTGGATCGCGTACAGTGGGATTTCGGGTGCTGTGTTTACGGAAGGAGCCTTAGTGACAGGATGCTGGTCCGGGTGAGGTCTCTCCTCCCCTCCAAGTTGGAGTCCTGCTCTGCCTCACAGTCAGAAAACTCCCATCCCGTGAAACCACCAAAGCACCCCTGGCGAATCCCACACATGACTCTCACTGCTGAGTCCGGCGAGGACCTTTCGTTTCTTGTCTCCCTCTTCTAGCATCCACCCCTGCTAACGCTTTCTCCTCCTGACACTCCTTCTCCCCCCGAGATTCCTCGACGACACGTTCCTTGTCTCCTCCCGTGACCCCTGGTCATCCTTTCCAGGCTCTTGTAGCAAAACTGTTCTCTTTTCAAACCCGAGATGTTTCTGTGCCTCGGGACTTTGCCCTGAAACTGTTTCCTTACCTTGAAATGTTGTTCTGGATCTCTAGCAGCAAATGCTTTGGTGGCACCAGGATGTGACCACAAGCCTCAAAGAACCGTAGCGGTGAATGCAGGGGCCTCAGTGTCGGAAGAGGACCTGAGGCCCCCCACACCTCACAGATGCAGGAAACGTTCAGCTGTGCGTCACGTGAAGGTGGGGTCTCCGGAACGCGCCGTTTAGGACTGGATCGTGCGCACTAGGTTTTCAAGGGATTTCCGTACTAATTGATTGCATTTACTGCAATATTTTCCGACGGCCAACTTGACGTCACGCTTGGGTATCTAAAGGGCGTCACAGAATCGGCACGGCCGAGGCGCTCACCTCGTCTTCTCCCAGGTTTGCTGCTTCCACGGCTCTGTGAGCGGCAACTCTGTTCCTCTTATCGCAGGGACCAAAGCCCTTTCTCTGCAGCCCACCCAGACTGTCCAAGCACACCTGGCATCCAACCCCTTCTTCCACATCTGCTGCCTCCAGTCTAGAAGAGCCGCCAGCGGCTCCCGCCTGATCATTCCGACAGCCTTCTCCCCACTTTCTGACAAAGTCCACTCTCAACAAAAGAGTGATCCTTTGAGGAACGAGTGTCTGCTCCTGGTATAGCTCTGCTCCAAACCACGCGATGGCTCCTAGAGTCACCAAAAATCAAGGGCAAGGTTCTCAGACTGGTGGACAATGCCCTGGAGGACAGGGCCCTCCCACCTGCCTGAGGTCACATCCTCTCTCCGTGGCCAGTGTCCGTCCCTCACCTGCTTTTCTCACCTCACTGCACTTGTCCTTCTGACATAACCTGTGCCTGGGCTCCCTTCTGCCCTCCAGGTGGGGGGGGCGAGCACAGGGTGGGCACTCTTGTCCATGCTGGAGGGAAGCTCGCAGAGGAGCGAGGACGACAGACCATCTCTGCTCAATGAATGAAATTTGGAAATATATTTCAGGGTTAAAATAATAAATCTTTGATTATCCGGAAAACCCAATTTTCGGAATAATACACTGCACAAAGTGCTTGCCAGGCAGGACTGTCCTGCACGGAAGCATCCTTACTCGGTTTTGCCACATTTCGGATGAAATGAGCTTGTGTTGACCGACCTGGGAATGTACTCCCCATTTGCCACACTGCATACTATGTCCCGAAGTTCCGAGTCAACAGCTTCCAAAGGAACGGATGAGGCACGATGACTTTGTGTCAGGGGCTGCCCAACACCATCCCCACAGCCGCTTATGCAACAGACACAGCAGTGAGGCTAGCCAGGTATATGCCCCCAGCCCTCGTGGCCTCTGATTAGCGAGTGGGGCCAGTGGACTCCCCAGCCTGTAGCCCGGTGTCTCCAAATGTAAAGAGAGCTTTCCTCCTAGTCTCTAATGTTCCTTACAGCATAAAGTATATGGTTTTTTTCAAAAGGCAATTAACCATGGACAGAATTCAACTTCTCTCAATAACTCTTAGCTTTCCTGGAACGTCCTGGGGTATTTCATAAAAGCTGAAGTCCACAAGGTACCACAGGGGACTGGCCATAAGTGGCTGATTCAGCTGTCATTCAGGGTCTCAGACGGATGAGCTAAGCCGGGGGTTCCTTATATAACTCAACCATGCCTGGTCAAGGACCTTTATTAGCTGGTGCACTTGTCTTGCCCACATATTTTGTCAGTAGACTCCCCCAAAAGAGTGAAATCCAAGGTAATGAGGCCAATGGGAATTCTGGTCTTTCTGTAACTGTCTTTTCTATTTTCTTCAAATGCATCTACCATCGGACACTTTTCCTGGCTTTCTAGCTCTTTGGACCCAGAGTGCTGCTGGCTGCTGGTGGTTCCAGTAAGATCTGGCAGGCTGGAGGAGGCACCTCGTACTCACGGAGCGCTCCCCTGATGCTGAGTGCTCCTCTCGACCCCACAGAACAACTCATGGCTGGTCTGTAGTAATGCTGGGCTTCCTTAGTTTTTCCACCAACGAGTCTCACAGAAGAAAATCAGACTAACTAGATTCTCTAGAAAGTTAGAAGTGTGCCCTTATTTGTTAAGGCTGATTGTGTAGGTCCCAGGAGCCGTAATCCAGTGTTCACGTGATACCTTTTCTGGAATGTGTTTCAAGGAAAAGAAAATTGTTACGGGGCCCCAACACAGGCTTCTCGGAGCCACGGGGACCTGCCTGTCATCCTGGAAGGGAGGGTTGTGCACCTAGAAGACCACCGCCCCCCCCCCCCCCCGCCCCAGGGAAGCACGGCCTGGCTCTAACAGGGCACCTTAAATAGTTTCTGCCGAAGGAGGACCAGGGAGAGCGGAAGAGAATTAGTTCCCATGGAGACAAAAACATTTAACAGACGGCAATTCTCAAGAATTCTGCACTCACCAGTTGATTCACTCAACGGACACTGGCTTCTCCCATGGGTCCTGCTGGTTAGAATCTGAGGCCTTAAGGGAGAAGCGAAAACCCAGACGCAGGGCCTCGGGGTGCTTCTAGTCCAGTGATGGAGGCAGGTGCGTCTCAGCAACATGATGCTCAGCACGATGGCTCCCCCCTCTGAATCCTTTCCAGGCGGCGGTGGCTGTGGTGTCTACTGACCCCCTTATCTCCTTCTAGACTCCAGGCTCATGGTAAGTAGAGTGCAAGACAGGCAAGAGGTTAATAAGACACAGTCAGGGGGCGCCTGGGGGCTCCGTCAGTTCAACGTTCAACCCTTGATTTCAGCTCAGGTCATGATCTGACAGCTTGTGAGATTGAGCCCCATGTCGGGCTCTGTGCCGACAGTGCAAAGCCTGCTTGGATTCTCTCTCTCTCTCTCTCCCTCTCCCCTGCTTGTGTTCTCTCTCCTTCTCTCTCTCAAAATAAATAAATAAACCTTAAAAATAGTTTTAAAAAGAAGACAGAGTCAGAAGCCCTTGTATCACAATGTACCTGGAATGAGCCTCCTCAAGTGACCCAGGAAGCGTTGCCAGACTCGCAGATATTTTAGCTTGAGGCAGACTGAGCAGAAGAATTTTCCTGCACTCGCTCCCCACTGTGAAGAAGATCTGAGTTGAGTTTGGGCGCTCTGAGGACGCTCCGGTTTCAGCCCTGCTGGTGATAGGCGTAGGCAGTAACTGAGGCAAATGCATAACCAAGGTGTCTCCACTCTTCCGCCTGCCGCCACACTTCCCCCGGGGACCCCAGGCGTCCAGGGCCATGGAAGGAGCCGCGCGTCTGTGCTCTGTGTGAGCCGTGACTTTGGAGCATGGGGGGTGTAGAACAGAGAAAAAAACATATGGTGTTTAGTGGTTCATAAATATGTCTAAACTTCATGACGTATAATTTTGATCAGAAATAAGATCGTCTCTGTAGAAGGTAGGGCGGTCTGTGAACGACGTGGTTCCTTTGATGTCCCCTGGCCAGCACAGGGACAGCACGGGGTGCGGGAGCGCTGATGGAGTGAGGAAACCGGTCCGAGGCACACACATTCTGGAGCTGGACTCAGGTGGGGGCGTGGGAGTTGGGGGGGCAGACGCCACAGCTCGAGTGAACAGCCTGGGGCGGGGGGCAGCAGAGACAGGCTGCTTCAGACAACAGCCACGGGGGGAGCGGGCTGTTTCCAACAATCAGCGATGCTTCATTAAGAGCCTACAAAACGGCTTTGAGCTCTGAGGCGAGAGGACAAGAAATAACGCACAGCGCAGGCAGAACAGAAGCCAGAGTGGGCCAAGCAGGTTGTGGAGGGACCCGGGTTCTGGGAGATTCCGCTCGCCAGCGTCCGGGTGCTGGGACACGGCGGGGGGAGAGCGGGGAGCCCGGCTGCAGGGACTGAGCTCCCCCACCACAGGTCTGGAGCCCAAGCACCACCCTGGGTGACGGAGGAAAAGCTCACGTCTTTTGGGTGCAGTCGGTGAAGGGAACAGAGGTGGGTGCTGGCTGCCACCCCAGAGGTGGACGGGCCTGCACACCCGGCCTGAGGCCATGGGAGAGAGGAGTCCCTGCAGCGTATCCATCCCGGGCCCCACTTCTCCTACCCTCATAGGTAGGCTGGATGCGCCAACAGGAGACGCCACTGGGGAGACTCATCCACGTGGCACATGGTCAGGAGGAGGCGGAGGTGACGTGTGACGTGGAGTTGGGGCCCCCGGGCTCATGGTGTCAGTGCTGTGTCCCGCTCTCCTGTCCCAGCTGCTGCACCCACAGGCCACTTGCCTGGGTCTGACCGCGTGTCAGGCACAAACTGTAGGAAATGAAGGGACATTCCTGGGGCATGGTGTTGGGAGCGTGTTCTAGGTCACAAGTAGTCTTCATTTTGTGAATGTCTCCTGATTCGTGTTCTCTTAGAAAAGCTACAGGGTTGGGGTGCCTGAGTGGCTCAGTCGGTTGAGCATCCGACTTCGGCTCAGGTCATGATCTCATGGTTTGTGAGTTCAAGCCCTGCGTCAGGCTCTGGGCTGACAGCTCAGATCCTGGAGCCTGCCTCAGATTCTGTCTCCCTCTGTCTGCCCCTCTGCTGCTTGCACTCTGTCTCTAGCATTGTCTCAAAAATAAATAAACATTAAAAAAAATTTTTTTAAAAAGAAAAGCTACGGAGTTAAGGTTGTTTCCCCCAAAGCACAAAGTATGACCAGAGCAGTTGACTGTGAAGAGCCTAGACTCTGGGTAGAGACTGTGGGCCTCTGGGGACCCACTTACACACGTCCGGGCCCTCGGTGTCACAGGGCTGCCCAAGGTCACCTCAGACGTCACTAGGATGGTAGTCTGTTGCGATGCTGGCAGCCAGACCCAGGACCCTCCCATGGTGACTGGCAGTCAGACACATGCCCAAGGTGCCAGGTCAGGGGGCAACGCGCACATGGCCTCAGTGGTTCCTTGAGGCGGAAGGAACGAGGGCACCAAGGAGATCCCACTCCTTAAAGGAGTAGGGGGCTGTTTCAAGAGGGAGAGAGCACCAAGTAAAATAACAGAACGTGGCAATTCTCTTTCTCGGTGAGGTGGTGGGTAGTGTTCTGGAAGGATTGCCTCTCAGAGATTAGCTATTAAGGTCACCATACTTAGAAACTCCAAATTAATGGCATTTTTCCACTTCAGAGCCCAGATGCATGGCTGATGCATGGGTGAATTGCAGAGTGCTGAATAAATAGACTAAGATTATTAATAAAACATCTCTCAAGTTATTATGGTTACTATATGCTCTCTGTACGGTATTAATAGTATAAAATGGGATGACACTTGCTTAATGGCCCAACTAGTGATGTGTTATGATAAATGTTCCATAAATACCTAGAAATAATATGTATCCTGCAATTGTTGTGAGTAGTAATTTTCTGTATTCTTACTTCTATAAAACCAGATTGTTTAATTAGAGTTGAGAGAGAGGGATGCTTACATACTACATTTTGATTATGCACTTGTGTATTTCTCTTTTCAGTATTTTTTTCTGTGGTTTTGGGAGGTAGTTTTGGTAATCACCTTGTTGCCATCCTCCTAACTTCTTAGATGTGTAGTTTGGTGTCTGTATTAATTTTAGAAAATTCTCAACCATTGTTTCTTAAAATATTTCTTTCACCCCATTATTCTTCTCTTTTCCCTCTGGGTTTAATCACATGTGGTTCAGCCCTTTGATAGGATCTTACAGCTCCCAAGTGCTCTGTTTGGTTTTGTCACTGCTGTTTCTCTGTGTGTTTCCGCAGAGTAATTTCTGTCCGCCTAAATTCGAGTTCACTGATTCTTTCCTCAGCTGTGTCGATTCCACTAAAGAGCCAGTTGAAGACATCCTCCATCTCTGTATGTTCTTACATCTCTCTGCTAAAATGTAGCCACCTGACTCTGCATGGTGCCCATCTTTAGACAGGAAGCAGATGGAATGTTATTTCTGTGCCCTTTGTCCAATGGTCCCAACATTTGAGTAACATCTGTGTACAATTCTTGTGTTTATTTCGTCTCCTTGCAGTTTGTAAATTTTTCTTGCATTTTTCATGCTTCATATTTTTTGTTGACAGGTGGATGTCTTGTGTAGAACAGCAGAGCTTGAGGGACATAGGGTTTTGAAGGCATTTTTGTCCTGAATATGGGCATGTCTTCTTCTTCTTTTTTTTAATATGGGGTTTGAGTCACTCTAGCTAGAAGTTGAAATGCTCCATGGATACGCTGTTTGTGACACTAAATAGTAAATCAATGAGCACACAAAACTGAGATCCAGAATGAGATAAACTTTCTGCTTACCACCACTTCTGTTCAACATCCAACTAGAAAGGATGGCAAAGATAGTAAGTCAAGAAAAAGAAATAGAAGGTATCTGTACTGGGGAAAAAAACCCCAAATTTTGTTATTTACAGTTGCTATGATTGTGTGAAGAGAAAAATCCCAGAGATTTTGTCACAGCTTATAACAATTGAACGATTAATTAAAAGATTAGGCTACTAAATTCCCAAAATAAAATTCCCATATAAAAAGTTAATTAAATTTGAGGCAGAAAAAAATTTAGAAAAATTAAATTGAAAAAAAAAAAGCTGTCTAAAATAGCAATCAAACGCTAGCCAGGTTACTTAGAGTAATGTACAAGAATTCTGTGGCTGAAATTATGAAATGTATTGGTAGATGTTTTTAAAAGACCTAATTATATGAAAATATGTCATATTCATGAATTGAAAGCCTCAGTGTAGCTAAGATAATAATACTTCACAAATTTATTAGCTATTTACCATGATCTGGGTTAAAATACTGTGTGTGTGTGTGTGTGTGTGTGTGTGTGTGTGTGTGCGTATGCACGTGTGGTTCTTCAGAAGCTTAATGCAATACTTTGGTGGAATTTCAACAGGTCAAGGAGAGGCAATATGGTCTTGAAGAAGAAGCTGGAGGGGGTTAGCTCTACAAGTTTCAGGGCTCATTGTAAAGCTATAATAATCAGAAAATGGTAAAATTGGGCAGGCATAGACAAATATAGAAAGAGAACAGAGTAGAAAGTTCAGAAACAAATGTATGCAAAAATGAACATTTGATTTATGACAGAGATTACAGTTGAATTCAGTGTAGAAAGAAGAGTCTTTCTAAGAATATTTATAGGACAATTTGAAAATATATAAAGATTAACACATGTACACATCCACACACACAAAAATTGCATTTCAGTATAAATCAAAGACTCACAACACACACCCGCCGAGAGTGTGCTCATCACTTCTGGGGAAGCAAGTCGGTCTTAAGTAAGTCAGTAGAAGCACCAGCCTGATGGGCGAACACTGATGAATTCAACTGCATGAAAATAAGAAACTTCTACTCATCAAAAGACACTACTCACGGTATAAAAAGATAAACCATAGAATTAGAGAAGACATTTCCAATAAACATAACTAATGAAGTGATATCATTGAGAAAACATAAGGAAAGCCTGCAAATCAGTAAGAAAAAATAGAAATGGGTAAAATATTTGAATGGGAACTTTGGAAAAAAGGATATTCAAGGTTTAATAAATATGTAAAACAGACCTTCAACTTATGAGTGACCATGGGCAATTAAATTAATGCCAAAATGAGGTGTCTTTACATACGAAACATGTCAGAAACAGATTTATGAATCTAATAACTCCAAAGGTTGGCAAAGAAATAGAGAAATGGATGCTGTGTCAACTGTTAGTTTGGGGTGAGTGGGTCACCACACTGGAACACAGTCTGGATTTCCTTCCTTGTCTCTACGTCTAGTCTCTTGATAGACAATGCTGATGAAGACACATGAGAGAAACACAAGAGAACTGAAGAAACAGGGACTGGAGACGTTGGAGTCGTGTTTACCACCAACAGACAGAGGAGGCGAAGTTCGTGGAATGTAGATCTTGGAATGAGTAAGGGAAAGGTTGAAGGTCCAACTGGCGTAAGAGATTCATCTGCATCGTTCGACTGAAAGGGGCGACACAGCCCCCAAAGTACTGGTTTTCAGGGATGAAACTGAAAACCAACCCAGGAGGCTACAGCCCACACTGGTGGACGTTCCTCTCTGGGACTCGGTGCAGAGTGCACAGGTGTGCAGTGTGTGTTCTGTGTCGTACGATCGAGGGCAAGTGCCCCGGCCCCCCACCCTCCGCCCCTCCAGCAGCCTTTCCCCAGGGTGTGCTGGCTCAGTGCCAGCTAGCGTTGAGAGGACGGGCGTTTTCTTGATGACGCAGTAACATCTGGCTGGCTCACGGCTCCTTCGAGGGCACCACAGGAGACACAGGTCTTTGGCCTTGTCCGTCCTCTCCTGGACAGGTCCTGTGTCAGGTGAAGTGCCCAGAACCTGTAGGCGAGCTGCTCCTTGTCGGCGTCTCATCAGCTCTGCTTTCATTCTTTTTTTTTTAATTTTTTTTAAGTGTTTATTTATTTTTGAGACAGAGAGAGACAGAGCATGAACAGGGGAGGGTCAGAGAGAGGGAGACACAGAATCTTAAACAGGCTCCAGGCTCTGAGCTGTCAGCACAGAGCCCGACGCGGGGCTCAAACTCACGGACCGTGAGATCGTGACCTGAGCCGAAGTCGGACGCTTAACCGACCGAGCCATCCAGGCGCCCCCCATCAGCTCTGCTTTCATTGTTCCCTTGCTTCCAGAAAGAAGCTTCACTTAAGGTCACCCGCCCCCTTTCCTGTCTCACGTTTCCACTTGCTGGGTCCCTAACGCCACATTCTGTTTCCTGCTTGGCTCCCTTGCTCACTACCCCCAAAACCATCTGTGCCCAATCCCCCGAGCCTCAGTCTCCCTGCCGGGGCCCCTGCCCCTTCCTCTGGCAAGGTACATTTTCACTGGTAACTTCTTGCCCAGATTCCCAAGGCTGAAAACATTAGTCACATTAAAGTCCCATCAGCTTCCATTAAAAGTCTAGAAAAATAGTAATCTCAATCAAAGTCCATACAGCCTCAGATTGCAGAAGGGTCTGAGCGAGAAGATCGGGACGAGGGCTTTCGTTGCCTCTGCCCACACGGGGATCCTGGCACCTAGAATAACTCTCACCAAGCAGAGTGGCAGTGAGCCTGCCATCAAGTGACAAACAGCCACAGACACAGTGGCTACTGGGCTTCAGAACAGAATAAGAAATTCAGATTCAGAATCACTCTGCACAGTGCCCATATGTCCCGGATTGACTGGGACAGACCTGATTTCAAATATTCTGTGCCATTTTCAGAGCATGTGTCAGACCATATGTCCACATTTATGTTTAAGAAAATATGGTATTCATTTCTTTAACAAGAACATAGACCCGGATCATGGGGAACCACTCCTGAATCTAAATTCTACCTCTGTCTCCACGCTGCAGAACAGCCTCCCTCGGGGCCTCTCCGAGAGCAGCGCGTTTGGGTTGGGAACCAGAGTCAGAGCGAGGCTGACCTGAGGCCCCAGTGCCACCACGGGAGTCGAGCAGCCACCACGCACTGGCCGTCCTGGGAACCAGACCAGCTTGCTTCTGATGGCTTCTCCATGCCTGATTTTTATCCTGCATTGTCCGTGGAAGCAACCTTGAAATTTCGCTCAGTCTATCACTAAGTAGACAGATTCAATCTCTCTTGAAGCAAAATTCTCTGAATATCTCCTATAAATGGGTCCAGACCCTCTATCTTCTCCCAACTTTTCGGTTGGCTTACGCACAACACACATGTACACACAACTGCACAGTAAAGAAAATAAGGGCCAAGGAATAATTAATTGGTTCTCATTGCACTTTATTACGTATATCTTATTTTAGTCTGTGTTCCGTAAGGAGTTACTTCCTTACGGGAAGGAGCCATTCTTTAGGACGGCTATAAATGACATAACACCGTAGGAGATGGTGCCATTCCATAAATTCTCCTCTGAATTCTGAAGGTCACATTTAATACCACGAGGCACTCACGTCACTTAACAAAGGTCCCAAAATACCACTGGGACACATTGACCACCTAGAAAATATGTATTCATATAAAAACAAAAATACCATGCCTTCATTAGGTTATTGTTCAATTATTTCAAAATAAGATTTATAACCGAGGTCAAATGATGTGTTATAATGTGATGAATTTATATCTGTATTTATTGAACATTTTCTTATTAAAGGAAAGTTGAAAATCTGATAGAGATAATCTAATTATAATATCTAATTACAGAATGAAATAAATCACTAAAACCAGCTTAATGAGTCTTAAATGCTAATTAATATTCAGGCAAGAAGCTGGAATTTTGACACTCCAGTCACGGAGTAAAAATATAGGAGCACCTATGCATGTAGCATGCAGGATGTTTTGTCATTTTGAATTTGAAATTCCTCACACCTTCGGCATTGTTCGAATGAGCACTGCGTTCCTTGAAGCTTCTGTTAATCACGCTCTAAGATCCATCACTAAAATGCTATTAACAGCACCCACCATGTGGAAATTCTTAAAGACATACTTTTGCTAGAGTCTGCTGGGCTGGGGGTACCAGGCAGCACTGAGCTTAACCGGGAGGGTAGAAAGGTGGTGACCTGGCCACAGGTATGCGGGAGCAAGGGAAGCTCCGCCACCGTGTGCCCCCTGACGGCCTCTCTGGCCCCAGGCTGCAGGCGGGCCGCAGAGGCGCAGAGGCCAGACCCAGACCAGATGCCCGTGCGGCTCCCACCCCTCGTCACCAGGGTGGGCAGGGCTCCTGTCCTGACCTGTTTTCCCCTTGTGTAAATCAGGGATGAGCGCATCGAATCTGGTTTGTTTGAGAATCGGATGGGCTGGTATTTGTAACTCAGGTAGAGTGGAGCCTGACACTGGTAGGTATTCGCCAGCACTGGGTGATGCCCGCTCGTGGGGGCCTGGGCGGTACATCCCTCACGGGTTTGCATCCAAGGACTCCGTTCTCAGCCACCTCCAGCACCACTGAATTACGGATTCACATTTTCGCAGATCAGGCACCCAGGCCAGCGCAGGGCAGCACGGGAAACACGTGAGAAGGGCAACAGAGAGCCACGCAGATGAGGGATAACAGGGTGCGGGAGGGAAGGGGCGGACGGGGGCCCCGTCACTTACTGAAAACAGAACACTCAGCATTGGCGCGGTCTCTTCAGGCGACCGGTACCCATGCTGTCAAAGGGAGCGTTATGGTGACATTGATCCATAAGGAAAGGACTGGAGAATATTTTGCGAGCTTGTCAAGAACTTCAGAAAAGTAGCTTCGTTTTAAACTTCTCTCCTGCTGGATTTAGGTCATGCCTGGAAGCAACCACAGACCGGGTCCCTCTCCCTCGCTTCCGCACTCCTCGGCGGTCTGAAACAGCTCGTCTCCCAACGACAGATTGGATGGAGTGTCTGTGCCTCTGCCACCTGCTCCACGTCTAGGTGTCGCGGTTACACGGCTGCTCCAGAAATGTTAGTGTCCTACAGAAGACGTCTGGGACCAGGACCGTCCTTCCCCATAGCGTACGACTGCTCTAAGTACGATAGGGTTTGCTTCTCCACCGCAGTGCAGACAAGTGAATACGCAAGGGATCTCGGGAAGCTGCGTTGTATCCTCAGAATCCCAAGCAGGGGAGCAAACCCAGCTGCAGGTGGCCAGGTGAGCCTGACCTTGTGGTCTTAGACACGTCACTCCGCACCCCTGGAACAGACCCCTTATTTTGAATGCAGACAAGATGGCCATAAACCCCTCTGTGCCCCTGCTTTAACTCGCTCTTTTCCTTGTGTGTGTGTGTGTAAATGTTTATTTATTTATTTTGAAAGAGAGAGAGAAAGAGACAGAGGGAAAGAGGGGCAGAGAGAGAGGGAGAGAGAATCCCACGTGGGCTCCGAGCTGTCAGCACAGAGCCCAACACGGGCCTCGAACCCACGAACTGTGAGATCATCACAGGAGTGGAAACCAAGAGTAGGACGCTTAACTGGCTGAGCCACCCAGGAACCCCCCCCCCCTTCTCTTTATTGAAACACTCAAGCCACTTAAAAAATTAAAACAAAACAAGAACACTGATGGCGCCCGTGGTGTCCTCTCCGTCATTTCAGGAAATTTTCCCTCCCCAAGGTCACGGATGACCTCAGGGCAATGACCCTCTAAGACTTGAACACCTTCCACACGTCCGATGCCTCTTTGTTTCCAACTCTTTCCTGGTCTCTCTCTCTCTCCTTTCTAGATCCCTATTTTCATAGAAGACGTCTTTTTCCCCCACCCCTCATTGACATTAATCACTAATATTGTCAAGATTTCTTCTGAGTTTTTTTATATTTTCTGACAGTTTGTATACATTTTGGGTAATTGTGTCAATTACCACCTGCAGGCTATAGATTTCAAATGTTTACTTATGTTTAAGGTTGCTACATTAAAAATTTAGACGCACCCTCTTAGCGTCCCCTACAAGATCCTTTACCCCAGATATATACTACACGCATCAAGATAAGCACATTAACATATTAATTATTATTTTCCTTTCCTAATCTCTGCATGTAAATAGAAACATCGCTATCTAAACTGTCAGTAAAACAAAGACCCCGGGGGTGTGCACTCAGAATCTCCCCTTCTTGTTTCTGTGATCTGTTTTCTCGCCACTGCTCACCAAGTCCTGTCAGCTGTGTTGCTGAACTCTTCACGAACTGTTTTGCATGCTTTCGGTCCTCACCGTGATGATGTTTGTGTGGCCTCTACCATTCCTCACCTTGACGGCAGTAATCCCTTAGCAATGATCTCCTGTCTCCGTCTGCCTCCTTTCCAACTCATCCTTCACGCAATCTGAACTGACCTTTTAAAATGCATATTTAATCCATAACTTCAAATCTTTCAACCTTTCCCAACAAACTTCAAAGAAAGTGCAAATTCCTTCCTCAAGATGCTTCATGGTCTGGGGATGCCTCAGTGGCTCATTCGGTTAAGAGCCTGACTTTGGCTCAGGTCACGATCTCGTGGTTCCTGGGTTCGAGCCCCGCCTCGGGCTCTGTGCTGACAGCTCGGAGCCTGGAGCCTGCTTCGGATTCTGTGTCTCTGTCTCTCTCTGCCCCTCCCCTGCTCTCTCTCTCTCAAAAATAAATAAAACATTAAAAAAAAAAAGATGCCTCTTGGTCTGGTGTGTGCTTCCTGCCCCATGAGTCTCCCTCCAATGAGGCTCGTGACTGGGACCTTCCATAACAAGTAGCATCATTCACACACTCCTGTCTGCATGTGTACCAAGCATTTCCTCCCCTGAATCCTCCTTTGGGATCCAGTAATATCCCACGTACTTGTACCGTGAGGCCCTGGATACTCTGCTGAGGTTGTTGGTTCTCCTTTCTCCCTTTCCCAAAGGGACACTCTCAGGAGGAGGTAAGCACACATCAGTTCATTCTTGAACAAAGGAATAAGAATGAAGGATAAAATTTATTTGTTCAAAACGTTATCAAGCACCCATTATGCATCAGACACTGTTCTAATGCTCAGATGTATCAGTGATTGAAACAAAGACGCCTGTCCTCAAGAAGGTTATATTCTCCTGTGCAGAGACAATGACCAAAAAAATAGGTATCATAAAAAAAACAAATTATCTAATATGTTTGAAAGTGACAACTGCTATGGGAATAAAAAAAAATGTCCAGTATAGAAAAGATAATAATGAATGTCTAGAGAAAAAGTGCACATTAAATGGTGTGGTTGGGTGGGTGATGTTGAGAGCACCATGGAGAGGAAACCATCCTGAAATCTGGAGACTGTTGGTCACATGGTGAGGAGACCAGTGTGGACACTGGTAGATATTCTGCAGAGCTCCCAGGCACAGTCAGCGCGTCTCCCATGCCAAACACACAGGTCAATCACTTGAAAAGATTCCAGAGCTTGTAAGAAAAACAACAATTTGTTCAATAAACTGGGATGGAAAACAGCTCACAAGCCATCCAAGAATTCCATGTTAAGAGGACAAATCAGTTTTGAAACACAAGTGGACAATTTAATTTTACGTAATACCCAGTACTGGCAGACGGCTTAAAGAAACAATGTATGGTGTATCAGGAAAATAAAATATTCTTAAGCAGTTACAAATCATGTTGTAAAAGAATACTTCATGTGGTAAGAAAGTGTTTGCTATCTAATGTTAGGTGACTAAGAAGATTATTCAATAATACATCCAATGAGCTCTAATACATCCAATGAGCTCCAGTTTTACATCTAAATTGCGCACATGTGCATTGTAGTACCGGGAAAACCACACAGTGCAGTGGAAAGAGGTCGTCTTTGTATTCTTTGTTGTAATTTTCTATACTTTGCAAATTTTCTACAATGAATAAGTGGCATTTCAATACCAAGAATGAACACAATGCTATTAAAAAGAGAGAATGCTCTGAAACAGAGTCTAACATGATTTAGAACATACGAAAACTTTTAGGGAAGCCTCACCTATCATTGGGGAAACAAAGCGTCATTCTACAGTTGCTTCTGGTAAAAGTAGACAGCTATTTGAAATAAAGCAAACGAGTAAATGAAATAGAGGTTCTTCCTCACATTGTGAACTGAAACCACATCTTGGTCATCTTAAAAATATAAACATGAAAACCTTGAGTCTTCTGCTTAATGATGGCAGATTGGTGACATACACTCACAAATCTTTTTTCTTCTTCCCCAAATAGTGGGAAATTAGACAAAAAATCTCTAGATCCATAGCAATGAAAAGGATGATTGAAAAGTAGACAATTAATTGTTTATGGGAAATTCATAATTTATCTAGCAGAGGGGAGGAAGCTACAAATAAAATATCAATGCCGGGTGATGTCACAGAAGCCACCAAACAAAACCTCTGAAATCTCAGGGGTTGCTGGTCATTGGCCACATGGAAGTCAGGCAATGAGGCGTGAACAGCAACAGAATGGTGGTTTACTTTATAAGAAGACAAGGAAGTAGGGAATAGGGACATCTGGGTGGCTTAGCCTGTTAAGCATCCGACTCTATGTCATGACTCAGGTCATGATCTCACAGTCGTGAGACTGGGCCAAGTGGTAGGCTCCACACTGAGCATAGAGCCTGCTTTAGATTCTTTCTCTCCCTTTTTCTGTGCTCCTCCCCCTGCCCTCATTCATTCATTCATTCGTTCTCTCTCTTTCTTTCTGTCTCTCTCTCTCTCTCTCTTTCTCTCCCTCTAAAATAAAATAAAATAAAATAAAATAAAATAAAATAAAAAGAAGTAGACTGAGGGCCTTGGAAACAGGATAGTTTCTTAAATACTATATTAAAGACAGACCCTAAGATAACTAGCTCTTCAGCTGTTAGAGTCTATACCCCCAGGCATATAGACAGTGGAGGATTACTCTCTGGAGAAACCAAATAAACTCAACTCCATCAACATACATTCAGGAGCCTAAAATGAAATGGCAGTCTGTCCCCTTGCCTGATCTCTCTGTGATGACTTTAACCATTCAGCAAGCTTTATCCACGCACGCTGAATTTCTGATTAGCTCTTCAGTACATTATTCACCGATACAAATTCAGCTGCCTCTTTTAAAATTTTTTTTACATTTATTTATTTTTGAGAGACAGAGAGACAGAGCACAAGTGGGGAGGGGTAGAGAGACAAGGAGACAGAATCCGAAGCAGGCTTCAGGCTCCGAGCCGTCAGCACAGAGCCAGATGTGGGGCTCGAACTCACGAACCACGAGATCATGACCTGAGCCGAAGGTGGATGCTCAACCAACTGAGCCATCCAGGCTCCCCCAATCCAGCTACTTCTTAACATCTGCAAGTAGTTTTCAATGAGAAAGGGAAAAAATGCAATTGGAATAAAATCGGAATAGAGGAAAGAGAGACAATGCAGGAAGGAAAAGGAACACTGAAAAATTCTAAATCTTAGAGTGATAAGAGACGGCATTGCATCTATAAAGAGCAGTCTGCTATGAAAAGTGAACAGATGATGAGGAAAAGCCATTAAAATTAGTAATACAAAAAGTCAAAATAAATGTATATTCTCTCTACATATGTCTATCAGTGGGAAGAGTAGAAAAAACATATTAAAGACTTCCACAGACAGATGAAGAAATGCAATTACATACAAGAGATCAAAACCTAGAAAGGCATTGGCCTGTTAAGAAAGACATTTTATGCTAGACAATAGCAAAGCCTTCCCTTCAAAATTCAGAGACAAAAAATATCCCCATGTAGAATTTTATACCTAGCCAAGTTATCAAATGACCATGAAATAGATAGAATCAAGTACTTTTTTTAATTAAAAAAAAATAATGTTTATTTATTTTTGAGAGACAGAGCATGAGCAGGGGAGGGGCAGAGAGAGAGAGGGAGACATAGAATCCAAAGCAGGCTCCAGGTTCTAGGCTGTCAGCACAGAGCCTGACACAGGGCTTGAACCCAGGAACCGTGAGATCATGACCTGAGCTGAAGTTGGACGCTTAACTGACTGAGCCACCCAGGAGGCCCTGTAATTTTATTTTCTTTAATTCAAGGATTAAGAGAATGACCAATATGCATTCTTCCTTTGGAAGACAATGGAGAATATATTTCAATGAGAGTCTGGAGCAAACCAAGAAAAAGTCAGTATAGAATGCAGAAAGCACTGGCCCTACCACAGGAGGGAAGTAGGACATAGGTTGGTGGGTCTAAGCAAAAACCAGCACAACCTGGAAGAGAAGAATAGGAGACCCTGAAGGAAGCATCCTGGAAAAGGAAGGGACCAAGTATTCGCTTAGCGGATCATCTGGTGGGAAGTGATTACAGATACGGCACAGCTGAAGGATCGTTGGGAGAATAGTCAGGAAAAACATATAGAAGAAATAGAGTAGGGGTACATTTCTACTAGGGTTGCCATGAAATATTTATATAACTGTATGTTAGAGGTTGAACTGTGTCCCCCACAAAGATATGTTAAAGTCCTAACTGTGACACATATGAACATGACCTTATCTGGAAATAAAGCCTTTGGAAATGTAATCAAGTTAAGATGAGGTTGTTAGGATGGGCCATAATCCAGTATGACTGGTGTCCTTATAGGAAGACAAGACACAGAGGGAGGGACAGAGAGAAGGACCACGTGGGCTTGGACTTCAGCAACTACAGCACAGGAACACCAAAGCCTGCTGGAAAACTACTGGAGCCTTGGGAGAGACAAAGAGGGACTCTCCCCCAGGCTCTGTGGGAGGAAGAGCCTGTCAACACCTTGATTTAGGACTTCTGGCCTCTGGAATGATGAGACAATAAATTCCTGTTTTTTAAAGCAACCCAGTTTGTGGTAATGAGTTACGACAGGCCCAGGAAACTAGAACACATAATGTAACCAACAGTGTGATCAATACACATAATGTAATCAATATCTGCTAATTTAATAGAAATTGTCATATAACTATGTTGGCAGATGAGGGATAGTGATGTAAGGCTGCTGCATCCTTATTAATTATAAAACACATTTTATAGATAATGACTAACTTTGATGAGTTAAGAAATCACATTATAATTACATTAAGTATATGTTTATTGAATGTGATATGTAATATCTACTATATTTAAATGGAGTTAATATCAGAATAATAACAACAAATTTAACTTAATATTTTACACACAATTTATTATAAACTGGGCAGGGTACTAGGTATTTACATATATGAGTGCATTGGTCACTCTGGTGACTCTATGAAGTATTTTTACTATCATCATTTCCATTTTTTTAATGTTTATTTTTGAGAGAGGAAGAGAGAAAGAGAGGGGAGGGGAGGGGCAAAAAGAGAGGGGGGAGAGGATTCCAAGCAGGCTCCACACTGTCAGCACAGAACCTGAGATCATGACCTGAGCTGAAATCAAGAGTTGGACGCTTAACAGACTGAGCCATCCAGGCATCCCCCATCATTTCAATTTTTATATGGAGAAACCAAGAAGGATTTAAAAACTAAGTAAGTGGTAAAACTCAGATTCAACGCCACGACTCTGGAGTCAGGATCTATTCTGGTAACCACAGGAGATTGCCTCTAACCCAATTGGTAAGGAAAGAACGGTAAGTGGAAATAGAGTCCCTCCAAGACGGTAAATAAGGGTACAGGTCAACTCTCAAAAGTTGATGGCCACGCAGCTATTGCTGGCATGTCAGTTAGGTGTCATAATGCAATTCTAGTCACACGTGATAGAAACGGCTGCACCTGAGCACCAAAAGACATGAGGGGTCGAATGAATAAGTATGTTGTGGCATATCACGTAACGCAAAACTAGACAGCAGACAAAGTAAGTGAACTTGAGTCACATTGGGGTACTTTGCAAACACTTTGGAAAACTAGGAGAATCTCCCTTAAACTGTGCACATATATATATATACACTCAGTAATTCCACATCCCAGCCAAACGGGGAACATCAGAGGTGTTCACCAAGAAAAGCAAGGGTTCAGAATGCTCATAGAGCTATAAGTGTTAGTCCCAAACTGAATTCCACCAAATGCCCTCCCCAAATCGAAGGGACACATAAGTTGCTGTGTACACACACAGCAGAGCACGATGGAGCCATAACGTGGGTGAATCTCACACCCAAAATGTTGAGAAAGCAAAGCTGGGCAAAAAAGAGCAGATGCTCAATGGTTTGTTTGATTTCTATGATTTTAGGAGTCAGAATGGCAGCTACCTTCCAGGAAAAGGGACATCACTGGACAAAGGGGCAGAGATGGGGTCGAATGTGCTGGTAGGGTTCCATTTCTTTACCTCGGTGGTATCCACCTACGTATGATTCATGGAACTGTGTACTTATGACTTGTGTACTTTGTATACGTGTATGTTCAGTTGGAATTTTCAAATGATAGCTTAGTAAATACATCTTCCCTGCAACCTTCAGGAGGAGAGTTTTGCCCAATGTAGGAATATAGACAAAATGGGAAAGCCTGGTTAAGGATAGGGGTGGGAACAGAGATTTGAACCGTGGATCAGCTGCGTTATATTTGTTTCGTCTCAGTCACGTGATTGATCTCATCTGCTTCGTGGGGGGTAGCTATTAAATGAGGTATCAGTTGGTGTCCCCCTTCTTCTCCAGACAGCCTATACTCCAAGCCAGGTGGTGGTGATGATTTATTTCCCTCTTCAAAATGATGTACCACTCTCTTTGTAATTGCTGTAAGAATATCATTGTTTTGGGTGCCTGCGTAGCTCAGTCAGTTAACTGTCTGAGTTTGGCGCAGGTCATGATCTTGTGGCTTATGGGTTTGAGCCCCGCGTCAGGCTCTGTGCTGGCAGCTCAGAGCTTGGAGCCTGTTTCAGATTCTGTGTCCTCTCTTTCTTCCTCCCACACTGATTCTTCTCTCTCTTTCTCTCTCTCTCTCTCTGTCCCTCAACAATAAAGCTTAAAAAATTAAAAAAAGAATATCATTGTTTTGTGATATTCTATATTTGACTTGATTTTTAAAATGTTTTTCTTAGACCTTTCACTTGGTTTTTCCAAATGAATTTTCCATTTAAGCTCCTGGAGGCTAGACGTTGTGGTACTCCTGTGCCTATAAGTTTCCTTCCCTGTAAAATGAGATTAATAAAAGCAGTTTTAACCGAATTATACTCTTCAGGTGTAAGGCATCCTGAATAGAAAGGACCGTTAGCATGAATGTCTGGGACTCTTAGAACACCTGATGCGGGCCCTACCAAGCTGTCCAGTCCAGCTGGTCTGTCCTTCCTCCAGCTCCTTTCCTGAGGCTGTGCTTCTAACCATCTCTTTCTTCTTCTGTCTTTTCTCATTTTGGTCCCATCCAGTTTCCTCCAAAGTGACCAACCGGCACCTACTGCAGATAGTTGTCACTCAAAAGGAGTCAGCCACGGGGAGTCTGTTTCTCTTCCAGAACCCAGACCCGAACCTTCTGGGTTAATTCTATCTTCGCCTCTGCTCCCATTTTTCTTAATTTCCTGTGCTTTGCACCTCTTGCCTTACAACTAATGCTCTTACTCTGGCCCTGTGTTTTGAGTGTGCAAACATACCAGTCCTCTGGCATCAATATTGGGCTTTCTTATACTCTTTAAAAAAATTTTTTTAACGTTTATTTATTATGGAAAGATAGAGAGAGACAGAGCATGAGCAGGGGAGGGGAAGACAGTGGGGAAGACACAGAATCAGAAGCAGGCTCCAGGCTGATCTGTCAGCACAGAGCCCGACGTGGGGCTCGAACTCACGAACCTTGAGATCAAGACCTGAGCCCATGACCTGAGACGAAGTCGGATGGTTAACCGACGGAGCCCCCCAGGCACCCCGTGGGCTTTCTTTTACTCTCAGTGTCCACCTGACTGTTCATGTGACGAAGAGAAAAATGATCTATGGGTTCCGACGAAAGTTCTGTGTTTTGCTCAGAGGACGCGGGACATGGGGATATAGATGGGGGTATGTTAGGCTAGGGGTAGGTCCAGAAACCCAAGAGAGCAGTGGCCCTTAATCAGGGACAATTGGGTCTCCCCAGAGAAGTGTAGCAAAGTCTACATCGCTTCTGCTGCTTGTCCGAGGACAGTGTTACCGGCTTCAGGTGGGTAGAGGCCATACGTGCTTGGGGACATCTGCGGCACACAGGAGAGCCTCCGACGGTGAAGAATTACCTGGCCCCAAATGTCCACAGTGCTGAGGTTGAGAAACCCTGATGGAGCTTTGGATTGGGGGAGGGAATAGTGGGGAAATTGTTCGCTTTTAGAAAGAAAGCAGGTGGCTGGACAGGTCTTTAGGCTTTAATCACCAGAAAGAAGGGCTGGAGTAGCTGCGAAGCAGACAGGAACAGAGGTGTCAAAAGAGAATCCTGAAGAAGCTTTTCATGCTATTCAGTGTTATTTTCTCTGCCAATTCTCCTCTAGCTGAGACATAATACTTTCAAGATTTTGGAGTCAGATTTGAGTTTCTTTCGGGTGTGACACCATTTGAGATAAGCTTACAGAGAAGATCAGGAAGGCTTCATTTGTGGGGTCACCCATGCGATTTCCACATCTCGACTGAGTCCTTCTTATCTGGAGAAGCCCATGGGGACCAGCCCTGGTGACATGACCTGCTTCCGATGGGGATTTCCTGGCCCTCCCGAAAAGGATCTAGACCTTTTTCCTCGTTCTCTTTTGGATCTGACGATGACACTCCAGTAATTTCACCTCTTAGAGTGGCCTCCAAATTTTATGAGTCTTCTGCCCTGTGCACTTGAACTCATTTGCTCCTTTCGTGAGACTGTTTATGTTGATCCTAATGGTTGCAGCTAAGCTGTTTGCAATCTTGTCAGGAGAGGGAAGGCTGAATTCCAGCAGCTGAAATTTCATGTTTAATGCAGACATAATAGGAAACACAACTGCTGCAATCAGAAACCCCCGGGGAGAGGCATGTGATGAGAGGATTTTAGGTAGCAGTCATACGTGCTAACCCAGGATCCAGCCCACAGATGAAATCGCTCTCGCTGCAAAGCTCCAGTGTGTGATGGCACTTGAGTTATTTTCCCCCAAAGACTTTCGTTATCTTTATTTTGAAGGGTCAGGAAAGTCATAAACCAAGGTTAAACTTCCAGTTGAGAAGGAAACTCATGTAAAACACTGCACCCGTATTTATTTGGGGGGAAGGAGAAGCACACCCTTGCTGTGTGACATCGCACACCTCTGGGTGGAGAACGGAAGGAGCTTCTGTTGGTTGTCTACCCAGAACCCTTCCTCACTTCTCTCCTGCCGGTAGAGAGAGCCCTGATTTTCTAGGTGTCCGGCTGCCTCCTTCACTGGAGCCAATCACGGTGTTCCCAGTCCTCTAGGTGGTGAGGGGCTTGGGCGTAAGCAGCTGACACAATCCCAGCCCATAGGGTCCGAGAGGAGTCTGGCAGGTGTTTCTAAAAAGACATTTGGCCTTGCTTTAGCTAAGAGACACAAGGAAAGACTGGCTCTTCTGCCTCAGGAGAATACTTGACCATCTGGATGTAATGCCCGAAATGACAGCTGTCTTCTAGCCATGAATGTGGCTAAGCTGAGTGATAAGCTAGCATCCTGAGGAGCACTGACATGTCTAGAGGAAGAAACCGGGGTCTCAATTGTGTGGTTGCGATGTGTAACTAGCCAGCTGTGGAGCCAGACTACTTCTGGACTTCTTGTTGAAGAAGATGATGTTGAAGTCGCTTTGAGTTGAGATTTCCACTGACTTGCTCTTTGACTTGCTTTTGAAAAAATGAACTAATGAATAACTTCATATTTGCCACAGAAGGTGCACCATCTTCTTTCTCAATAGAAGTATTGGGTTTGGCAGCTGTGTACTAGTGAGTCAGAGCAGTTGGTGAGCTATCATTCTTTGTACACCAGAGGGAACACTTCATTCGGGAGAAGGCCACCTGACCGGTTTTACCTTCACATTTTCTAACTTGAACAAATTGCCTCAATGTCATCAAGTCTATGAGCTGCAGCTGCATTGTCCTATGCATTCCACAAACGCATTATTATGGATTCACCTAGCAGTTCGTTTTGTAGCCATCATAAGCGGGGCCTCACTGCAGCCATTTTCATCCTCAGAACATGTACCTGAAATATCTCATTGTCAACATCAGTCTTCATTGGCCCTAGAATTCTTTATAGACCTGACTTTTTTTTTTTTGCATGTAACCTGGTATTTCTAGGTCAACAGGCACCTAGAAGTCCTTTTTAAAATTCATCATGATCTTTAATAAGTAATTAAGGACCCAGTTATACATTGTCCTATGTACAAACATGACTCTGAGATTGTAAGAGATTGCAAAGTGAAAGAGCATTACAAAGACACAAAACGTGACACATATTTAATGAATGGGCATTACTATTTTCATCATTACCGACATCTCATATTTGTAAAGTGTTCAGGAAATTACAAAGTAATTTTATATGTTTTTATTTTAATTAAATTAACACACGCCCAGGAGTGTACTAGGTGATGAGGGAATTTAAGAAAAATACAGAACTGGTTTGTGTGACTTAAATAATGCCAAACAGAAGCTTTGTTGAAAACTTTTATTTAAAGCCAAGTATCAGTGAATTTGGAAAGGGGTACTGGATCTAGAATTTTGCAATGAATCATAGGAATCTCAAAAGAAATTGAGTCGTGACATGATGGTAGCCAGCAGAAATGTAGGTGTGTTACAGCAATATGATTAATAAGACAAAAATTATTTTAATTAGTGACTCCATGGCCTAATTCTAAGCCCAAAAGTGATAGATATAAAAAAATTATTTAAAAATCTATCTATTACCTATGTATAATTTATCAACTGATCTGTTTTACTTAATGTTATTCCTATGGAACTTATACATCTTAAAATATTACTTTTCTAGAAGTAGAACAAACAATCCAAAAACTTGTATTGAACCACATAAGATGTAGAATAGCCAAAGAAATATTGAAAAAGAAAAACAAAACTGGAGGTATCACAATTCCAGATTTTAGGTTATGTTTCTAAGCAATAGTAATTAAAACGGTATGGTGCTGGCATAAAAATAGACACATATATAGATCAATGGAACAGAACAGAAAATCCAGAAATAAACCCACAATTATAAGGTCAATTAATCTTTGGCAAAGTGGGGAAGAATATGCAATGGGAAAAAGATAGTCTCTTCAACAAATAGTGTTGGGTAAACTAGACAGCTACATGCAAAAGAATGAAACTGGACCATTTTCTTTCATCATACACAGAAATAAACTTGAAATGGATTAAAGACCTAAATGTGAGACTGGAAGCCATAAAAATTCTTGAAGAGAGCAAAGGTAGTAACCTCTTTGACATTGGCTGTATCAACTTTTTCTAGATATGTCTCCTGAGGCAAGGGAAATAAAAACAAAAATAAAATATTGGGACTTCATCAAGGCAAAAAGCTTCTGCACAGTGAAGGAAGCAATCAACAAAACTAGAAGGCAACTTACTGAGTGGGAGAAGATGTTTGCAAATGACATATCTGATAAAGGGTTACTATCCAAAATATATGAAGAATTTATACAACTCAATACCAATCATCATCATCATTGTCATCATCATCATCATCATCATCCAATTAAAAAACAGGCAGAAGATATGAACAGACATTTCCCCAAAGAAGACTTCCAGATGGCTAACAGACATATGTAAAGATACTCAACATCATCAATCATTGAGAAATGCAAATAAAAACCACAATGAGATATCACCTAACACCTATTAGAATGGCTAGAATCAAAAAGATAATAAATAACAAGGGTTGGAGGCATCTGGATGGCTCAGCAAGTTAAGCATCTGAGTCTTGATTTTGGCTCATGATCTCATGGTTGTGAGATCAAGCCCCGCATCGGGTTCTGCACTGATAGGATCGAGTCTGCTTGGGATTCTCTCTCTCCCTCTATCTCTCTGCACCCTCCCCACACACTTACGCCCTCTCTCTCTCTCAAAAATAAATAAATAAACATGAAAAATTAAAGAAATAACAAGGGTTGGCAAAAATGTGGAAAAAAAGAACACTTGTGCACTGTTGGTGGGAATGCAAACTGGTGCAGCCACTCTGGAGAACAGCATGGAGATTTCTCAAAAAGTGAAAAATAGAACTACCCTACAACCTAGCAATTGCACTACTAGGTATTTACCCAAAGAATACAAAAACACTAATTCAAAGGGATACATGCACCCCAATGTTTATTGAAGCATTATTTATAATAGCAAACCATGGAAACAGCTCAAGTGTCCATTAATAGATGAATAGATAAAGAAGATGTGGTATATATACACAATGGAATATTACTCAGCCATAAGAAGGAATGAAATGAATCCATTTGCAACAACACGGATAGAGCTAGAGAGTATAATGTTAAGCAAAATAAGCCAGTCAGACAAAGACAAACACTATTGGATTTCACTCATATGTGGAATTTAAGAAACAAATAAATGAGCAAAGAAAACAAAAGAGAGAGAGAGAGAGAGAGAGAGAGAGAGAGAGACAGAGAGACAGAGAGACAGAGAGAGAGAGACCAGCCAGGAAACAGACTCTTAACTACAGAGAACAAACTGGTGGTTACCAGAGGGGGGGCAGGTGGGGAGATGGTGGAAATAAGGGTTAGGGATTAAAACATATATGTATTAATTTTCCATTTGAACCCAAAATTAAATCTGGAAAATTCCAGAAGAATTACCTACAATGCAACATGGTGCATTTCTCTTCATCACAGTATAGAAATTATTTGATTTTTAATAGTATCTTTTGTACTTTTATCTATGGAGAACTAGTCAGAAAGCTTGATTGGTATTTTTAGCATATTTTTTCAGACAGCATAACATCTTTTTTTAAAAAGAAAGCAGTCTTTCTGAGAGATAAAATAAGTCCTCATGATGATAGAGAATATACTTCTTCTGATTCAGAATTGCAGTTTTAGAAGTCAAGAATGTCACCCAAACTCAAAGTCCTTGAAAAACATTTGAAAAACTTTGAAATGAGGCAGATCCGAGGCTTCAGTCTTACCTCTCCCGTGTTCCAACTGTGTGACTATGGAGTATGTGCTGAACTTCTGTCAATCTTACTTTTCTTATTTTTAAAATTAAAACACATACTAGCCACACTCTAGATATGAAAACCCTCAACAGAATAATAACAAACTAAATCTAGTGACGTATAAAAAAAATGGTACGCAATGACCAAGTGTGGTTTATCCCAGGAATGCAAGGTTAGTTTAACATGTGCAAACCTCGTGACACAATATCATATTATCAGAATGAAAAACAGAAAACATGATTATCTCAATAGATTAACAAAAGTCAAATCCACCACCCCTTCATAGTAAAAGGACACCAAACCAAGAGCAGAAGAAAGATTGCTCAGCTTGGCAAAGAAAATCTACAGAACCCACAGCTGCCAAGGCACTTGGTGTGAAAGACTGAGTACTTGCCTACCAACATAAGGAGCCGAACTGGCACATTCGGCTGCTTCTATTCAACATTGTGCTGGAAGATCTGGCCACTAGGCAAAGTACCGAAATAAAAGGCATTCTGATTAGAAAGGAAGAAGTAAAATCACCTCTATTTGCAGATGGCACGACCTTGCCTATATATAAACCCTTAAGAAGCCCACTGTGGAGTATAAGAATGAATAAATAAATTCAACAACCTCAGTATACAAAAACCCATTTTATGTCTATACACTGGTAATAAAAAATCCAAAAATGAAATTAAGAAAACAATTTCATTTACAACAGCAACAAAAAGATATTTAGAAATTAGATTAATAAAAGATGCAAAACTTACACTCTGAAAGCTGCAAAACGTTGTTGAAGGAAAATGAAAGAGCTCCAGGTAAATGAAAAAAACGGCTCATGGCCATGGGTCAAGATTTTATGTTGGTAAAATGCAACATTTCCCAAATTAATCCGCAGATTCAATACAATATCTATTGTAATCCCAGCCTGCCATTTTCTCAGAAGCTGACAAGTTGATCCTAACATTCATATGGAATCTGAGAGAACCAGAACACCCAAAAAATCTTTCCACAGGACGATAAAGTTGGAGGACTCACGTCCTGATTTCTAAACTTATTTTACAGCTACAGAAATTAGTAAGTGTGGTACTGGCTTGAGGCACTGGCATAAGAATAGACATACAGATTAATGGAACAGAATGGAGAGTCCAGAAATAAATTCTCACATCTATGGTCAGTTGATTTTGACGAGGATGCCCAAAACAATTACCTGAGGGAAAGAACAGTCTTTTCAACAAATGACGCTAGAACAAGTCGACACCCACCTGAAACTGTATGTAAAATGTCAACTAAAAATGAATCAAGAGACAGAACTAAAAGCATAAAAGTCATAGAAGAAAACAAGTATGTTATCTTTGTGACCTTGAATTAGGCAGTGGTTTCTTAAATATGACATCAGAAGCACAAACAACAGCAACAAAAGTAGATAAAGTGGATTTCCTCAAAATTAAAAACTTTTGTGCCTCAAAGATCTCATTCAGAAAGTGAAAAAGACAGTCCAGAGAATGGAAGAAAATATAAACAAATTACACGCCTCATGAAGGACTGGAATATAAAGAACACTGACAACAATAAAAATAAAGATAACCCAATTAAAAATGGATGAAGGATCGGAATAGACATTTTTACAAAGAAGATATACAAATAGCCAATAAGCACACGAAAAGATGCTTAACATCATTAGTCATCTGGGAAATACAAATCACAACCACAACAAGATACAACTTCACATCTATAGCCACAATCGAAAAGACATTATAAGAAATGCTAACAGAAATAGGGAGAAATTGGAACCATTATACACTATTGGTAGGAATATAAAATGGTAGTCACTTCACAAAACTACCTGGAAGTTCCTTTAAAACGTTAAACACATTCTCTTTTTCATCCTTCCAATTTCACATGAACCAGCAATTTCACTTTTGGGGACATACCTAAGAGAAATAAAAACATACAACTGCACTATAACTGTACATGAAGGTCTATAGCAGCTTTGTTCGCCAAAGAAATCAGTAAGTGGAGACAACCCAAATGTCCATCAGTTATCGGATGGGGAGATAAAATGTGGTATATCCATTTCATTCCAAATGGGATATTATCTGGCAATAAAAAATTTGCCAAATAATAAAATTATTATATGATTCATTGTACAACATGGATGTGACTTGGAGACATTATGCAGAAAGAAAGAACCAAGTCACAAAAGACCAGTACCCAACAGGACTAAGAGGGTTGAGTGGAAATGGGTAAGACATAGGGCATCTGGGAGTGATGGAAATGATCTGACAGAAATTGTGTGATGGCTGCATCATTCTGTGTATGTGCTAAAAGCCACCAAATTGTACAGTTTAAATGAGTGAATTACACATCGTGTGAAGTATATCACATCAATTATATTTGATGTATACATGCATACATATATATGTATGCATACATAGCTCTTTAAACTAGAGAAATAAATACTAACAGAAATGGAAGTGAGAAAAATAGAGAAACTCACAAGGACTAACCATGAAGAGAAAATGGATGGGTTGGAATTTATAAAGAGCTTCTGCCCATCAAACCTTGTGTGTGTACACACGTATATGTACACATAACTTATGTACACATAATTTGTTCTGACTGGAAATTTTATGTAACATATAAAAAATTCCAAAACATCGATCAATAAATAAATTTTACAAACCAAATGACTTACTTAGAAAGATGGACAGAAGGTTTGACTAGGTACATTTTAAAAGGTTTTCAGTGTAATTTTTCATCAGGGAAATGCGAATTGAACCAAAACTTCTGATACCACTCCCATTCCTTCCTCGAATGGATTAAAGACAGAGGTTGAAATTTGAAGCATCTGTGCAGATGTGGAGGAGCTGGACTCATCCACCCTGCCAGCAGGAATGATTTACGCAGACACACAAATAGTATTCACCAAAGGTAAACACTTATTTTCCAGAAATTCACAACCCGAATTCCTCTGCAGGTACACACCTGAGAGCAAGGTGCACCTGTACGCTCACCGAAGATATGCACAAATAGGTTGAGAGCAGAACTAGTCCCGAAGGCCTCCAGGTGACGCTGTCCCAGCAACCACCACCGCGGAACGGCCCAGCACCGGGGGCCATCCCACAGTGGAATCAGCACAACAATGAGGATACGTGAACCACGACCACGCGTGACTATGTGGACACATTTCGCAAGCAGTGTGGAGTGGTGGAGCTGAGGCAGAAAGCATACACTCTGCAAGATTTCACTTATACAAAGCTGAAAAGCCGAGGAAGCCAACCCATGGTGTTAGAAGCCTGGATAGTGGTTAGTTTGGGGAGTAGGGGGTGAAGAGAGACTGGTGGGGACCTCCGAGAGCCACAAATATCTTGCTTGTTGATTTGATCGGGTTCTCATCACACAGCTGTTCTAATTTGCTGAGGTTTACTGAGCTGAACACCTCTGATTTGTGCTGTACATTTAAGATGATCACACTCTTTTCTGATGCATGTTATGATTTCATTGATTGTCTGCGAAATCAGTGAAGATTAAACTCTATATAGTTTAAGCATATTACTGACGCCATAAAACTATTTAAAAATAAAGGAAGGCTATGACCCAAGAGGGTGCTGACTGAGGGGACAGGGCATGGCAGGAGTCTAGGGCAGGGTCACCTTGCTGCAGGCACATTCATGGGGTCTGGCGTTGGGTAAGTGGGTTACCGATAATGTGCATATGTTACCGATAAAGACTGAAAGTATGAAGAAGAGCAAGCGAATAGGAGTCTGATGTGGAAATTTGGAAAAGGGGATACAGAAGATGAAATTGATGGGATGGCAGTGAAAGTTTAAGACGTGTTTAAAGGAGGGTCCATAGGAAGTGCTAATCGGCACATACGTGGGTGAAGGACAGAGGGTCTGGCACGAGCAACTTGGTCGATGGTGGTGTCAGGAAGCCAGAGAAGGCGCGGATTTTCAGAGCACACCAAGACAACCATTCCGAGCATGTGTGGAGGATTAAAGGTGGAGTTTCAGGTGAGAAGTGGGATATAGAGAAACCTGATTCCTGGAGGAGACGTCTGGGTGGGCCACACGCATTTACAAGTTACCAGCATGGAAATGCTGTCAAGAAGTTCTTAGAAAGGACAAGACACCCAGGGGAAGAGTGTATGCAGAGGTGAGAGTGGACCTCAGGTCTGGACACTGCACGATTGTAAGCTGAAGGTTGGGGTGGAGCGGAAGAGCCATCGAAGAAGAAAATAGCCAGTTAGGTAAAAGGACATCCAAGGGAACACGCATCAAAAAAAAATTATTTCAGGGCTCCTAGGTGGATCAGTTGGTTAAGCATCCAACTTCAGCTCAGGTCACGATCTCACAGTTCATGAGTTCGAGCCCTGCATTGGGCTCTACACTGGCAGCAAGGAGCCTGCTTGAGATTCTCTGTCTGTCCCTCTCTCTCAAAATAAGTAAATAAACTTAAAAAAAAACATTTAAAAAAGTGTTTCAAGACATTTCAGTTCTCTCAGATGAGACTAAAAAGTTGAGCAAGATGAAAACAGGGACATAACTGTTAGAGTTGGAGATGTGGGCACCACCAGAGACTTCTCCAGAAAGTATCCGTGAAGTGGTGGGCAAGGAAGACACAAGGCCATAGGAGGGAAGAGGGAGCGAGGAAGGAGACACAGGCTACTTACACATGTCTCATGAGTACTTGGCTGTGAACAGACAAATATCTCAGTAACAAATAGCTTTGCTATGATGAGATGATCAGTCAATGATCTAAGGTCTGGAACATAATAGGTGCTAAGTACATATTGATGAACAGGAATAACCTTACACTGTGATATCCCCAAAGGCAACTCAAAGTATTTCTCAAGTCAAACAGAAACGTGAGATCCATGGTTGAACATGCCCTTGTGCAAGAAGGCACATCAAGCCTCAGTTAAGACTGAGATGTGCCCGGATCCCCTGGCTGACGAATGTTTGCATTCCAGACAATGAGGGATATAAATATATGTACATAAATCAAGTCAGTGGCCAGATTAGCGTGGAAATCGGGGGGCACAGTAAAGAAGATGTGGGTGGGCCTCACCCAGTATGGTGAGGACCTGATAGGACCATAAGGAGGGGGAAGGTGAACCGTCCTCTCTGACTGACTGTTGGAGCCAGATGTCGGTCTCCTGGCCTCTGAGCACCTGGGTGTCAGCCTTCAGACCCAGACTGGACCTTCGCCATCAGCGGGTTGGTCCTCAGGCCCTGAGTGCCAGCACCAGCCCCCGCTCCCTACATGCGGTTTCTCCGTAGAACCTTGACTAACATTTCAGCATTTTCTTCCCTCCGTTGTAATATCTTCTTTGATTCATGAATACTTTGACATGTGTTTTAAAATTTACAAATTTACAGGAGGAATTGTTTTACTATATTTTGGAGTTGATTTTTAATTCTATTAAATTGCACTTCAAGTATATAGTCTGAATGATCATTTTTTTAAAATTTTTTTTAACGTTTATCTATTTTTGAGACAGAGAGAGACAGAGCATGAACGGGGGAGGGTCAGAGAGAGGGAGACACAGAATCTGAAACAGGCTCCAGGCTCTAAGCTGTCAGCACAGAGCCCGATGCGGGGCTTGAACTCACGGACCGCGAGATCATGACCTGAGCCGAAGTCGGACGCTTAACCGACTGAGCCACCCAGGCGCCCCAGAATGATCATTTTTTTTGAGAGGGTACCGTGAAACTTCCTTTGTGATGAAATGTTTTTTCCTGTAAATGAAATTTCCATGTATGCTTAAAAAATTGTGTGTTCCTTCATTGTTGGGTGGCTATACATTAGATTAATATCAGATCAAGCTTGTCAAGTTTGTGTATGTTGTTTTGTTTTCTAGTTTGCTACATCTATTCATTTCTGAGAATAGTGTGATAAAAACATTTAAGTAAGGTAGTAGCTTTTTCTATTCATTTATAGAATTGTGCCAATTTTTACTTTATGTTTTTGATATTATATTGTTAGGAACATACGACACTAACTTTTTGAGACTTTTTACGACTACCTCACACCTGAGAGAGATCTTTGACTTCATATCTTTGATTCTATGTTTTGTGATATTAATATTGCTATTGCTTTTTCTTGTTTATGTTCACATGGCATATCTTTAGCCATCTCTTCTGACATTTCTGTCATGTTTTATGTGTCTCTTATAACATGCATATGGAAAATATTATTTGAAAACTTTATTCTGGCCTCCCTGGTTAACAGAAAACTTTAAAATATTTACATTTACAGTGATCATTGATATATTTTGACATATTTTTACCAACTTGTTTTTACCTCACCAGCTTGTTAAACATTCTATTTCTATACTTCTTAGTTATTGCCATTAAATATTAATTACCTACTTAAGAGCGTCAAAATGTAATAAACATTTCTATCTCTTTATTAAGGAACAAAAGTACTTTTAAACCACTTGAATTTAATTCTGTTTGCACGTGTCATCTGTGTTATTACTTCAGGACTTTCCGAGTGTTTCCAGACTCCCAAGTGTTTGTCTTCTCTTTTAGGATCATTCATTATTTAGTGATGTATTTGTTCATTACACCTTGTGCCTCCTTCCTTGTGGGTTCGAAATTTCCTTCCCGCCAGAGTCTGTTCTTGTGAGGATCTTTCCGTCAGTATTTATGCAAAAGACACAGAATTCTAGGTAGACAGTGATTTTTACCTGAGTATTTGGAAGATATTTTTCATTCCATCCAGGTGTATGCTTTTTGCAGATGAGGTCAATAAAAAGATTTTGTATGACCTCACTGAGAAATATTATATATCCTCAAGGTCCACAAGTGAAAAATATTAAATAAAAATTGATGGGAAATCCTCAGTAAGGGACACTGTGAACAGTTCGGTCCTTCTCACAGTGTGATGGGCACAGACATGTGTCCCTGATATTAATATTGTCAGTGGATGTCCTTTCCAGGCCAGTTCCCCCTGGCCATTACCTCTGCTGCAGAAGGCAGTGCTGGCCAAGGTCAGTGCCATAGGGGTAGGGTAGGACGGGGAGGGATTACCACCCAGAAAATCTCGATAACCTCCCTATTTTGAAGTCAGCTGACTGGCAACCTGGATTTCATCTGCAGCCCTAATTTTCCTTCGCCATGGAGCTTAACATGTTCAAGTTTCTGAGATTGGGACACGGGTCTCTTTGGAAGGGGCAGGGGCATTATTCAGTATATCAACAGAGGCACTGCACCAGGGTAGCCAAATCCAAGAGATCAAGGTGTAGCTCCCAACCAAGGCAGTTCAGGATTCTGAGTGGGAAAGAATGGAACCCTGTCACAAGGGTTGGTGGACATGTGGGCCAGTGAGTTCTCATGCTCCCCTGAAGGCCTGTCCTGCAGAATCGCCCACTCCTTCCTGTTAAGAACAAAAGCTCTCTCCTTAAAGAGAATGCAGGGCTGCTTCCTGGTAATACTCGCCCCATCCTTGCTGGCCGTTAGATCATAATTAGGGTCGTGCCGTGGCTCCAGTGACCTGGGTCTGAGGAGGAGTTCTAAGATTTAGATAACATGCAGGAGCCAGGAGAGAATGTGCAGGACTGGTTCTGAGGAATGTTTGCTCGAGTCCCGGACAAAAGCTTTTCTATGGAGGAGTGTATTGATTTGGAAGCAGTTTTGAGATACAGGATTCAGCATCCTGGCAAAGCCGCACGTGATGGTGTGAAATCGCTACTGGGGTGTTTCCTGGAATCACGGAAAAATCAATGGCCCGTGCTAAGTGAGCTGAAGTGCCAGGATTGCATGGCAGACTGTGGAAAGAGGGATTGAAAGACAAGGAAGTAGGCATGCGGGGGCGGACACAGTCTGCAAGGCCAGGTCACCCGCCAGATGGAAAATTCACCTTTTACCAAAACAAGAAGGAATGTACAAGACGAGGCACCAGCATCGCAAAGGCTTTCGGCGGGTGTTGTCCTGTGTGGGCCAGGCCCGATGGGGGGCGATGCCATTGCAGAGTTGGGCCCACGCTGGCCACAAGGATGGCAGGACTCCGCAAAGGGAGGGGCCAGGTGGCAGTCCTTCAAGATCATAAGCCAGGTGGATGCAATTATCATCACGACTGGCAATGTTGGAGTGGCGGCCTGTTGGAGTGAGACCTGACCTTCAGAACTAGGAGGATGGTCTACAGAACTTTGCATCTCTGGGGGCAAAATAGCCAGGCAGGCTACTGCTCCATTTATCAAAAGAAATCAAGGATGGAAGAATGGGAAACGGAGAGCAGTACCCCCTTGTGCAGTCTCCTGACGTGAGCCAGTTTTTGGACCCAAGACTCAAGGATTGAAGAGAAGGCCATGTTCTCAGGAGGAAGGTTCTTGAAACACCGAGGCAAGAATGCATGGGAATGATACCCCAGGCCCCCACTAAGGGATGCATGCCGTTTCCTTGGGTAACCGTGCACCAGGCAAAGCGGAATACACAAACACCTCCAGGGTCGTTGGACACAGGTTCCGAGTTGACAGTAATACCTGGAGACCTGCAGGGTCATTACTACCCTTCTGTTAGAGTTGGGGCATATGGGTCAGGTAATAAATGGAACCCAGGCCACTGTCCATCAGCTCTGCAGATTCACAAAGCTGTCATTTGGGAAAGATCTACCGGGCAGGTGGTGCAAACCCCACATCGGGTCTTTGGCGGGTGGGGTCAGAGGCACGGTATCAGGAGTACCAAGCGGAAGCCTCTGAAACTGTGCCCCACCCTGGTCCCAGGCTAGATAGGAAATAAAAACCAGTATCGCATCCCAGGAGGAACAGGAAAGATTAGTGCTACACTCAAGGAGCTCAAGCAGGTAATAGTAGCAGTCCCACTACCCTTGTCTCCATGTAATTCACCCTCTGGCCCCTTGGAGGACAGAGTCCCTCTCAAGCTCAGGGAGGTATGGCTGCACTCACAGCTCCGGGCCAGCGGCAGAGCGAGCCAGCATGGCTGCAGGTGCGTCACATGAGGCCCACGGTTTAATGGACGCGTTCCTTCCCATGTCTGTCAGGAAAGCAGGCCGGCAAGTTTCGTTCCCATAAAACTGGAAAGAGCATATGTTTACATTCCCTTCTTGAGCTGTGTTATCTCTTCTGCCCTCTGTCATGAAGTGGTTCACCCTGACCAGCTCTCTGCGATATCATTCTGGCCTGGCCAGCAAGAAGCGGGTAGACTGTCGGAGGCCCTGCTAACCCCCACACTCCAGAGTATGGCAGACAAACCCTAATGCGTTCAGGAGCATGCACCTCAGTGAAACTTCTAGGGGTCCAGCGGTCAGGGCAGCTTGTCTAATAAAGGACAAGTTGTGGCATCTTGGCCCCACAAGAGAAAGCACATCATGTGATAATCCTCTTTGGATTTTGGAGCAGCACGCTCTGTCCCTGAGAATACGGCTTCGGTCCACACACAGGGAATGAAAATGGATTCCAGCGGGGGGCAAATGGGGAACAGCGCCATGACAGGTCCAGGCCGTGGTCCAGCCAAGACCCAGGCCACAGGACCCAGCAGATTATACGCTGTCAGAGATTTCAGTAGCAGGAATAGATGCCATGTGGATTTTATGGCCAACACCGTGGTCGAAATGACAAATGAAAGCCTCTGGAGTTCCATAGCGAGTTCAGTTCACCTGCAGTTGACCACAGCCTTGGTTCGCTGCTGGTAGAGACAGAACGCCTGGCCACGGGGCGCCAGTGGCCACGGACCTGGAGTCGCCCCTCACGACCCGCATTCTGACAGAGTCACTGGACCACGTAAACAGGCTGGCCACAAGCCACTGCGTGATGAAAGTGGTTTGCAGAGAAGGAGCATAAGTGGGGCCATCAGACACAAGCAAGCTGTGTGATCAGGTGTCCTTGACTCTCATGTGATGCCTCCGTACCACGGCCTCGGCTCTCCTCAACTCATACCCGTGGCTGCATGAGCCACTGATGGCGGAAGGCCGAGTTCAGGCTCAGTTCACAGGTGAGTCAGCTTGGTACGGGGCTCACCTGAAGGTGGCCTCGAAATGGCGATGCGCCTGAGCGGCTCGCCCGAATTATCCTGTTATCCGCTCTGGGTGGACAGGTTACGGGTGTCGTGAGAGAGTAGTCGCTGCACAGAGTCATGGGGTTAGTAATTGGCGGAGACAGAATTCGACCCAAACGATCTATGTCCACAATATGTGCCCTTAACACGCTCCTGTTTTCATACTTTGGAAAAAATGGATTATTTTCTCACGCTTCATACCAAAATAAATTCTAAGTGGAATAAAGATCTAAACAACAAGAAGGAAGGAAATCACAAAAGTATTGGAAGAAAATGTGAATTTTATGTTTTTAAAAAACTTTTTTTAAGTTTATTTATTTTGAGACAGCATGGGGGGGGGGCGGGGCGGTAGAGAGAAAGTCACAGAGAGAATCCCAAGCAGGCTCCACACGGTCAGCACAGAGCCGGATGCAGGGCTCAAGCTCACAAAACCATGAGATCACGACCTGAGCAGAAACCCAGTGTCAGACACTTAACCGGCTGAGCCATCCAGATGCCCCAGAATTTTAAGCTTTTATTATTATTATTATAGTTAATGCTGATTTTTGAGTGAGAAAGGGCTTTTAACTTAAAAACTTATGACACAGGTAAGATATATGGCTGGAGCTCAAATCACAGACAATGCTAATTTTTTTTTTTTTGTATGTATGAACACGTGTAAATATTCAAGAATACAGGTGGAGGCAGGAGGAAAACAGGGACGCCACGCAAACACCGTTGACAGAGAAGGATCTGTGAGTGGCTCTCAAAATCATGAAAAGATCAACCTCATCCGTAATACAGGAAATGTAAATTATGACTCCCCATCAAGTGTATGAACACCCGATGTTTTAGAGCCCACCATGCAGGGACAAGGTGGGAACGTGCCAGTGTGGTTGTAAGTTGTGCAGATTCCGTGGACGGTGACTTACCGACGTGCATCAGAATCTGAAATGCACACTCTGTACCATATTGCTGTCCTTTGACCCCAGCCCAGCGTATACCCGTAGCATAGCAACCAGAATGTGCACTGCAAAATATGAGACAGCAGACCTCCTCTGCTCAGCCATCTCCGATGCCCCCCATTCCTCTCAGAGCAAAACCAAAGCTCTTCAGATGGCTCCTCGTCATCTGGACCTTTCTGGACCCCCGGACCTCACACCTCCTGAGAGACTTTCCCATAGTGGCCAGACTCTCTCAGTCGTTTACCAAATATCTTTTTAAACCTGAAGTGTAGGGGTGCTTGGGGGCTCAGTCGGTTAAGCGTCCGACTTTGGCTCAGGTCGTGATCTCGCGGCTTGTGTGTTCGAGCCCCGAGTCAGGCTCTGTGCTGACAGCTCAGAGCCTGGAGCCCGCTTCCGATTCTGTGTCTCCCTCTCTCTCTGCCCCTCCCCTGCTCATGCTCTGTCTCTCTTTCTCAAAAAATACATAAACATTAAAAAATTTTTTAAATAAATAAAATAAACCTGAAGTATAATGTAGATAAAAGTGTACAGAGCATATAATCTATGGTGATGGATTACACGACTAATCCCCAAATAGATACTGCATGTAACCACCACTCAGGTCATGATGTCAAACGTGACCAGCACCAACCGGCCCCTCTGCACCCCTGCCTGGTCACTCCCGAGGAAATCGCTGTGTGACTTCTAGCCCCACACGTCCATGAGCCTGTTGCTGTGTGAGTAGAGCAATACGCACTCCTAGGTCTGGGTTCCCTTACTCAACACTGTGAGATTCTCCCACGGTGCGGGGAGCTGTGGTCTGTCTGTCCTCCGTGCAGCAGTAAATATCATTTATCATACATCCGTTCACATCCAGTCATGTCATATCACATCACACCGACCATGCCACACCGTGTCGTGTCATATCAGGTCACACCGTGTCATGCCATGCCACATCACGTCATGTCAAACCATGTCATATGCCACATCACGTCGGGTCATATATATGAATATATAGTGAGGGACCTACCTAGCTGAGGGTTGTAGACGCTGGAATTGTCTCCACTTCGGGTTATAATAACGGGTCTGTGGACATTTCTGCACGTGTCTTCCGTGCATTTCTGTTGAGTATAGACCCAGGGTACGACATACACACGTGAACAACAGTGCAGGATGCTAAACGTGTGTGACCTCTAAGGAGGTGAGGTCATGGGGGCCCAGAAAGATCTGGATCATGGTAATTTTCAGTGTGGTTGCACTCCCACTGGTACTGTATGAGTGTTTCAATTATTGCAGTGTTTCCCCAAAACGGTTACAATGTATAAAAATTAAAATTGATATATGTACTTTTATTTTTATTGCAGTGTTATTTGCAATAGCCAAGATACGGAAGCAATTCATATGTCTGTCCACAGATGAATGGATAAAGAAGATGTGGTATATATACACAATGAAATATTACTCAGCCACAAAAAGGAATGAAATCTTGCCATTTAGGACAACACGGATGGATCTAGGGGGTGTCATGCTGAGTGAAATGAGTCAGAGAAAGGCACATACCATATGGTTTAACTTATATATGGAATCTAGAACAAAACAAAACAAATGAACAAACACTCTTTTTTTTAATCTTCATTTATTTTGGAGACAGAGGGAGACAGAGCACGAGCAGGGGAGGAGCAGAGAGAGAGGGAGACACAGAATCCAAAGCAGGCTCTAGGCTCTGAACTGTCAGCACAGAGCCTGACGCAGGGCTCGAACTCATGAACCTGAGCTGAAGTCAGACACTCAACCGACTGAGCCACCCAGGTGCCCCAAACAAACACTCTTAAATACAGAGACCAAGCTGGTGGGGGAAAGGTGAAACAGATAAATGAGGTTAAAAGATAGAAATTTCCAGTTACAAAATTAAGTAATGGACATGAAAAGTACAGCATATTACAGTAATATTGTAATAATGGTGTATAAAAATAATTGGGAAATCCTCAGTTTTCAAGAACAAATGGTCCATATTCCCTATGTTGTAATGTTTTATGATTAGAAGCAAAACATTTAGAATAACTAAAACCAAAGTTTTTCAATAATTTTAATTTAGCCGGAAAAGGTGATAAACATAAGCACCGAGAGGTTCTCGCTAATTATGGTCGGACTGTATATTTATCTTCTTAGGAAGAGTGACAGGCTTAGTGCTCAGCCCCCCCCCCCCCCACGATGGTTCCCTGAGGTCCCAGGGCGACGCCTGTCCACGCGGGGGGCTCATTACTGCCCGGGAAAGCGCTTTCCCTCTCTGGCCTTCAAATTGGGGTCAGAATGTACATTTCCACACAGTTTGAGTTTTCATCTTTCACGTCGCTAGTTAAACCCTCTATTAGTGGACAGTCTCAGCACAGACCATTTAAAAATTTTCTGGCTTCTAATTTCCTGAGACTATCCATCGCCTCTCACTGAAATAGCATTTGCCCTTACTTTTCCCCGTGGTTTTCTGAAACTGTCACCTTTTCCTGTGTCTTCTTGTGATCCTAACTTTCCAACGAGAGAGAGAGAGCTCATCCAGGACTGCAGGGGTGAGCTGCGCACGTCCAAACTGGAGGTGACCCACTGACTGTGCCGTCACACCCGGGTTAGCCTCCTGTCCTTGCCTTCGCAGGTGCGGTTCTCCAGGTGGTCAGTTAGGTCTATTGTTAGGATCAAAATGATTGTGACTATCGTCACAGTTTGCACGGAGGGGTTTCCTAGTATCTGCTCATGAGGGGAAGAAGGCAGCTTACCGAAGTCATCGCCCTTAGCACAGATCCTTGCCCCCCACAAACGTGTGGGTGAACAGACCGAGACAGAAAGACCAGGGAAGCAGCCCTGATAGACTGACCTTTTTTCCTGTGTTCTGGAAACTCCACGGACCTTAAGTAGATTCCTCTGTTCTGAAGGAAGCTCAGGTGCATGATCGTGTATAACCCGTTCAGTATTCAAATCTGTTCCTGCGGCTTAAGTGCTTAATGTACTCTTTTCGGTACCCATTTGTTTTCAGCAATTAAAGAAATAAAAACGCTGAGACCACAGGCAAAAAATTCTGGGGTCACTTCCCCCCAAATTAGAGGGACAGGCAAATACAGAAACTCACGACTTACTGGGGCAGAGACCTTCCAGGAACCCACACCTGGGAGGAAAAGCTAACCTGTAATTTGGCACACATAGTAATAGAGCAACAGGCAGAGTCTAAGTGTGGACAGCTCCGAGGGACAAAACTCCAGTGGGGCACACATGCTTTCGTGGATTTTGCCTCCAGAAGCTCTTCCAGGTGCTCCAGAAAACAGGAGGAAATCTGCCTGGCACTTCTGGCAGGGGGAGGGGAAAGGAGCCACCTTGAAATAGCCCAGCACACCCTGACAAGACCTGCCTGCAGAGAAACTGTTTTATTTGAGCCTAACTTCTGGGGCTTGGTCGGGGCTTCACTGACCCAGGGAAAGGGAGATACCCACCTCCAGTCCGCCTCACCCCTCCAGCCATTCTGTCCCACCTAAGGGGTGGGGCCAGAACTGCGAAGCACCCATTGGGCTCTCATTCCAGGGGTCTGTGGCCTCACTAAGAGACTGAGACCCGGTCAGGACGACAGCACTTCTCCCCACACGCTTCACCTCCACAGGCTTATTCACTACACTACCTGTTGCCCAGGACATCATGCCCAGCTTTCAACACAGAATTACTAAGCATTCTAAAAGGAAAAAAAAATCAGTTTGAAATGATAGAGCAAGCATCAGAACCAAGTCAGACATGGCAGGAAAGTTGAAATGATCAGACCACCCACTTGAAGTTACCACGATTAAAATCCGTGCGAGAACAGACAGGCAATGTGAACAGAGATGGGATTCCAAGAATGACAACTCATTCTAGTGCAATGGAAACTAGGGGTGCCTCTGACAGACTCACTAGTAGATTGGACTCAACTGAGGAAGGAATTTCCAAGCTGGACAAGACGCAACAAAAACACAATCGTCATCTGAATCACAGTTGACTTCTTTGTAGAAACTGACACACGGATTCTAAAACTCATTCAAATTTCCAAGAGACCGGATAGTCAAAGCAGTCTTTAAAAGGAAGAATAGGGGCGCCTGGGTGGCTCAGTCGGTTAAGCATCCGACTTCAGCTCAGGTCACGATCTCGCGGTCCGTGAGTTCGAGCCCCGCGTCGGGCTCTGGGCTGATGGCTCAGAGCCTGGAGCCTGCTTCCGATTCTGTGTCTCCCTCTCTCTCTGCCCCCCCCCCGTTCATGCTCTGTCTCTCTCTGTCTCAAAAATAAATTAAAAAAAAATTTAAAAAAAACATTAAAAGGAAGAATAAAGTAGGAAGACCCAGACTTTGCGGTTTGAAAACTTACCACAGAGCAAAAGTAGTCAAGAGAATGCTGTACTGGGCAACAATAGCCATGCAGATGAGTGGAATAGAATCAAAAATCCAGAAGTAAACCTGTGTATCAACGGTCAACCGAGCTTCGACAAGTGTGCCAAGACCATCCAATTAGGCAAGAATAGTCTTTTCAAAATATGGCATTGGGACAACTGGACGACGACATGCAAAAGAATGAATCTGAACTCTCGCTTCCCCCCAGGCATGAAAGTTAACTCACAATGAATCAAAGACCAAAATGTAAGAATTGTGAAACTCTTAGAAGAGAACATAGGAGCGAATCTTCATGACTTGGGATTTGGCAAAGGATTCTGACATACGACACCAAAAGCACAAACAATAAAGGAAACAGATTCATTTGACTTCATCAAAATTAAAATCCGTGCTGCAAAGAACACCATCAAGGAAGTGAAAAGATGCCCCACAGAATGGAAGAAAGCATTCGCGAATCACATATCAGATAGAAGACTCCTATGGGAATATATAAAGAACACTTGTAAGTCAATGATAAAAAGACTAACAACCCAATTAAAACATTGGCAAAGGATCTGAATAGACACTTCTCCAAAGAAGTTATACAAATGGCCAACATGCACGTAGAAAGATGCTCCACATTTTTAGGCATCAAATTAAGTTGAAACCACAATGAGATACCATCTCTGTCCTGTATGATGGCAAGGATCAAAAAGTCAGGTAATAACAAGTGTTTTGACAAGTATGTGGAAAACTGGAACTGCCATACAGCACTGGTGGGAATGTAAAATGGCGTAGCTGCTCAGAAAACAGGCTGGAAGTTCTTCAAACCATTAAATATGGGCTTCTGCATTTCTACTCCTGGATATATACCCAAGAGAAATGAAAACTTGTGTCCACACATAAGTTAGACACAAATATTTATACCAGCATTGATTACGGTAGTCAAAAAGTAGAAACACCCCCAAAGCTCCTCAGTTAACAAACACATCGAGAGAATGTAGTATCTCTACACAGTGGCATGTCATTGGGCCATAACCAGGAAAGAGGTAGTGATGCGTGCTTCCACACGGATGAACCTTCAATAATTATGCTAAGTGGAAGCAGCCGGTCATGAAAGGTGTTGCGTGAACCAGGAACAGAAATGCTGAAAGCTGGGAATAAACCAGAGACAGAAAGTGGACACAGCAGGTTCATAGTTGCTTAGGGCTGGGGGCAGGTGGAGATTGTGGGTAGGCAAGTGACAGCTAACTGGAACAGAGTTGCTTTTGCAGGGACGAGAACATTTTAAAATGGACGGTGCTGGGTGCGCATGTCTGTGAACACACTAAAACACCGCGTGTGGAACACTCTAAATGGGTCAGTTGTAAGGTTTGTGAATTACATCTCAATAATCCCGATAAAAAGAGACAAGAATGTCCCACGTACCCACTGCCCTACACACACCCCACACTTAGAGACATGCTCACCCTCCAGAGCCCCTCTTGTGCAGAGAGGCACACGTTAGGTCTTCCTGTTGAGTCAAACCAGTTCCTACTTGAAGTAAGGAGAGGGAGAATGCTCATCTAGATTTTGGGCATCTCCCACTAACCAAAAAGAGATAAAATTTGAGCAGTCCGATGAATGTATTTAGAACTAATTGATTCAAAGCAGTTGTTGAAAAGTTTGTTTTTGTTTTAATCCTTTTCATTAAACAGGGGCTATTTATTTGACTGTTTCAAAAGACGCTTTTTGAGTCTGTTTGAAACAGGCAACCATCTCTAAAGTTCTTTGTATCCTGCGACTTTGCTGAATTCATGTATCAGCTCTAGCAGACTTTTTGGTGGAGTCTATCAGGTTTTCATGTATAATATCATGTCATCTGCAAAAAGTGAAAGCTTGACTTCATCTTTGCCAATTTGGATGCCTTTGATTTCCTTTTGTTGTCTGACTGCTGAGGCTAGGACTTCCAACAGTATATTAAGCAACAGCAGTGAGAGTGGACATCCCCGTCATGTTCCTGATCTCAGGGGGAAAGCTCTCAGTTTTTCCCCATTGAGGATGATATTAGCTATGGGCTTTTCATAAATGGCTTTTATGATGTTTAAGTATGTTTCTTCTATCCCGACTACCCTATGACCCAGCAATAGCACTGCTAGGAATTTACCCAAGGGACACAGGAGTGTTGATGCATAGGGGCACTTGTAACCCAGTGTTTACAGCAGCACTTTCAACAATAGCCAAAGTATGGAAAAAGCCTAAATGTCCATCAACTGATGAATGGATAAAGAAGATGTGGTTTATGCATACAATGGAATACTACTTGGCAATGAGAAAGAATAAAATATGGCCATTTGTAGCAACGTGGATGGAACCGAAGAGTGTTTTGCTAAGTGAAAGAAGTCAGGCAGAGAAAGACAGATGCCATATGTTTTCACTCTTATGTGGATCCTGAGAAACTTACCAGAAGACCATGGGGGAGGGGAAGGAAAAAAAAGTTAGAGAGGGAGGGAAGCAAACCATGAGAGACTCTTAAAAACTGAGAATAAAGTGAGGGTTGATAGGGTGTGGGAGGGAGGGGAGGGTGGGTGATGGGTATTGAGGAGGGCACCTGCTGGGAGGAGCACTGGGTGTTGTATGGAAACCAATTTGACAATAAATTTCATATAAAAAAAATAAAGTTCTTTGACGTGAATCTGCGTTTCTCTAAAGGGACCTATTCAGAACAAATCACCTCGGTGTAGGGTCTAACGGGGGTGATGGCTGTGGGGAGGGATGACAAACTCAAAGACTGTAATTCCTTAAAATATGAAATGTACCTATATTGGTAAGAGTTGTTAGTGCCACCGGTAAGCATTGGCAGTACTAAGAAGCACCATCGCCAGCAGCCCAATGCCAGTGACACAGGACTTGGTCATTTCACAGCCACGATGGATGTCCCGCTTTGAATATCCCTCCATGCTCTGCCCAACTAAAACGAACGTTAGAGTGTCTTAGTTCGTTGGATGACAGCTGTGACCTGACCCTTCAGGCTTGTGCACAGGTATTTATCAGGCCCCTGCTGTATGCTCTAGGCCATTTTCCAGGTGCTACGTCAGACAACAGTGTCCTCATGCAAGTTTTGTGCAAGTGGAAAGGCTCAGAGGAACAGTATACAAGTAAGCATGGAGATAGAATCACGTGAGACATTGTCAAATTCTACCAATACAAAAAAATATAAAATAAAACAAAATAAAATAAAATAAAATAAAATAAAATAAAATAAAATAAGCTCAAGGTTTAGAAAGTGCCTTGGGAGGGGTTTATTTAAGACTGAGAGATCAGAGAAGTCCTCTCTGAACAGGTGATATTTTTACGCGATAGATAATGCTCTTCAGCCATTCTGCGTGTTCTCCAGAATAGATTCCCAGTGAATCTGCATCTAATTAAGATTCACTGTGATTCCCATTTTGAGTGGGGAAATCACAAGGATAGTTAATAATTTATATTATGTTCTATACTTTTTGGCTTTTGTTTAATGTGCTAATAAAGAAGCTTTCTGGCAGGAAGCCATAGTCAGAAAGTTTACAGTAAACTCTCAGTAACCACATCAAGTAATAAAGGAGTACTCCTTATACCTTTATGTATATACATCTGTAACTGCTTTAGCCTGAAAAACAATTTGAATTGATATAGACTTCCTCCATTTTTTCTCCAAACAAATGAACCAGAGATGCAGAAGGCAACATTTTCCAAAGGGAATTCTCTGGAACACTAGACCCAAGGAGGGATACATTTCAGGTAACACAGGGATCAAAGAAATGTGTGGAAAACTGGCTCACACAAAGCTAAACTGTTTATTTCCTTTCCTCTGCTGGGCGTTTCAGAACCGTTACTATAGCAGCTGCTTTGGACCCGACCTTGGGAGGCCCAAGACAGAAAACGCGTTCGGGCTTCTTGGCGACAGTCACCGCACTTTCTGCGCCCGCCCGTCAGAGACCGTAGGAAACGGTGACATAGACTTCCCTCAACTGGTTTCTTTTCCTGGTGACTTCACATTCACATTAGCTGGAGGCAGCATAGTTTTAGGAAACGACTCCAAACCATCCCCCCAAATCCTTCTGAGCTACACTCCCTGTTTCTGTGAACTGGACCAAGTCTCTGCCCCGCCCGATGCACAAATGTGAGAGCAGAATCTAACGAAAAGTTCAAGTGCCACTATTACGACAATCTTCTCCAAAGTAAGCCTGCAGAAATAGCCTGGGTCCCCCAAATGGTTGATAAATCAGTAGAAGGAATCCGACCAAGTGTTTTGTCCCTAGCGAGTCAGATTTATTAGACAAACATTTGTCAAGTGCCGCCGAGGCAGAGAACGCCCTGCCTTCCTGGAGACGACATTGGATTGAAGGGCAGACGACAAGCAGGCAGGCAGAAAAATAACACGATTCTAAATGTCACAGGTGGCAAGAGAAAAAATGTAGAAAAAAGAGGATTGGGGCAACAGAGTACGTGAGGGGTTTTACAGGATTGGCCAGGAAACCTTTGAGGAGATATCATCTCACGGAGCCCTCGTGGAACCAGAACGAGGAGCCCCACGCTGTGGAAGCGAAGAACGAGCCAGCCTCCGCATGGGGAGTCTGGCAACTGCGGCGGCCTTGAAGCAAGACGGGACCATAAATGATAGAAAATTAAGTAATGCCCAGTATGCAATGGGTCCAGCTCAAGACATAAGACAGCAATACAATCCAAATTTAAACCAAGAGGGTGAAAATATCAGTGTTCATGACAGCTTTATTGGCAACACATGATTACCAAGCAAGTCCTCTACCGAGGGGCTGTGCTAATAAAGAAAATTGCAAATCAATGGTTTCTGTACCCAACTTATTTCCCTTTAGCTCACAGGGATTTGAAGCGTTGAACAGCAAAGATTAAAAGGAGATTATGACTCGTCCCTCTGTCAAAAGACCCATTCAACACCGACAAAACAAGAACAGCAAACTGCGAATTCACCCAAACAACAACCAAAGGAAAACAGTCATGACTAGTGTTGACTTTGTCACTTTAAAACTCACACATACAATCTTCTTTTGCCAAAATTAATGCAAATCAAGATGACAACAATGAAAAGAAAGCTTTTCAAACCAAACAACTTAGTACATGTATGGCTTGCCTGTGGGCTCACGAGTGTGGGTAGTGTGGCTACATGAGGGGTGGGTCTGCGGCTAAGACCATACGAGTCTCTGGTCCAATGAATGGAGTTTGATAGTAACTCTTGCTAAAATTAAAAAAAAAAACCAAATAAATAAAAATAAAAATTCAGTTATGACACCGAATGCATGATCCATAAAGAGAAAAACTAGTAATTGGACATAATTAATTTTTTATTAATGTTTTATTTTTTTATTTTTTTGAGAGACAGAGAGACAGAGCATGAGCAGGGGAGGGGCAGAGAGAGAGGGAGACACAGAATCCGAAGCAGGCTCCAGGCTCTGAGCTGTCAGCACAGAGCCCGACGCGGGGCTCGAACCCACAAACTGTGAGATCATGACCCGAGCTGAAGTCGGCCACTCAACTGACTGAGCCACCCAGGTGCCCTGCACATAATTAAAATTAAAAACTTCTGCTCTGCAAAAGGCACATAAAAGAATCAAAAGTCAAGCCACAGACAGGGAGAAAATATTTGCAAAACACATATCTGGTAGAAATACTGGTATCCCAGATATTCAAAGAACTTCTAAAACTCAAAAGTAAAACAAACGACCCGATTAAAAAGTGGGCAAAGGATCTGAACAGACTCCCCAGGGGAGATGACATACAGGTGGCAAATAAACACATAAGAAGATGCCCCGTGGCACCTGCCACGAAGGAAATGCAAATTAAAAGCACAGTGCGATGCTACCACACACCTGTCGCAGTGGCAGAAAAATCCGGAACCCTGACAACGTCAAATGCTGGCGAGGACGTGGAGCTGGTGGTAACGCAAAATGGTGCAGCTACGTTGGAAGACAGTTTGGCATCTTCCGAAACTAAGCTACGTACGTTATGATCCAGCAACCGTAGTCCATCGTTTTCACCCAAATGAGTTGCGTTAAAAACGTAGGTCCACGAAACCTGCACGTGGATATTTATAGCAGCTGTATTCATGTCCACAACTTGGAGGGAACCAAGAAATCCTTCAGTGGGTGAATGGATAAACAAACTGTGGTCCATCCAGACAATGGAATATTATTCAGCACTAAAAAGCAATGAGCTATCAAGCCATGAAAAGACATGGATGAAACTCAAATGTATCACTAAGTAAAAAAAAGAAAGAAAAAGAAAAGAAGCCAGCCAGTCTGAAAAGGCTGCATACTGTATGATTCCAGTTCTGTGATGTTCTGGAAAAGACAGAACTAGAGACACAGTAGAAAGATCAGTGGTTGCCCAGGCGTGGGGAGGGGACGGCAGGGAGGGGTGAGCAGGTGAGGGCAGGGGAATTGTAGGGCACTGAAACTGTTGGGTATGACATTTTAATGGCGGATATATGACATTATGCACGTGTCCAAACCCACAGACCCGCACCATGCAGCGTCAACATGAAGTATGGTCTTGAGTTAATATAGTGTCCCAACATCAGCTCCCCAATTTCAATAAAGTACCACACTCATTGGTAACGGGGACAACTTGGAGGCGCGTGGGAAGAGGGGATTCTACGGGAATTCTCTACTTTCCGCTCATTTCTCTGTAAATTTAAAAAGGCTCTAAAAATAAAGCCTGCTAATTAAAAATGAAATAAACAATGTAATTATGATGTCAAAGACTCTATTGATTTGTTTTAAACACCAGCATGCTAGAGTTACAGCCAATCCTTCAAAATATCACAACCCCTTCAATCCTGTGATATTCTCTCAAAACACAAGGTGAGGAAACACAGAATATATTTGTCCTCGGACAACTGCTGCAGTGAGCTCATCACACCTCCGCCTGACACAGGGCTTTCATTCGTGAACTTTCCACACACTGTACAGTTTATCCACCCAGAGATTTTCGTTGCTGCCCTTAATGGGGCTGAAGAGTCAACAAACTAGTCTCTGAATGGAGCCCACTGAGATGGGGGCCTGGAAGGGCTTCTCTCTGTCCACACGGAGAGGCAGCCCCGGGTCGGCCGGCTCCCCACCAGGCTGGGTCCCCCCGAAAACTGCCTTCTCAGGACCCAGCCCCACATAGAGGTTCGCCCTACATGCTCACACCCGTATTGTTGTTCCCTGAGCATGCACCCCTCCCTGGGGCTGGAGCCCGCCTCTGTCCCTCGGGGCCCTTGACCCACCAGCTGGTCTCCAGTGTCTGCCCCAGTGTCCTCTCTGCAGCGAGAGTAAGCCTCACCTGCTCTGGAGCAAACCAAGACATCCCTCTACTGAAAACACTTCAGGGGCGCCTGGGCGGCTCTGTCAGTTAAGCATCCAACTTTGGCTCAGATCATGGTCTTGTGCTTCATGAGTTCGAGCCCCGTGTCAGGCTCTGTGCTGATGGCTCAGAGCCTGGAGCCCACTTCAGATTCTGGGTGTCCTCTCTCTCTGCCCCTCCCCTGCTCACACTCTGTCTCTCTATCTCTCAAAACTAAGTAAACATGAAAAAATTAAAAAGAAAACCCACCTCAGTCTCTTGTAGCTGCATCTAAGGCAAAGAACAGGTGTGCAAGGCATCTTGGCACGCCGCCCCCAGCCTCAGCTACTGGAGGACCAGCCCCCTCCCTGGCCCTGCCCTGGCACCTCTGTCTCCCAGCCCCTCATCTGGGCTCAGACACAACCTGGCCTCGACCCTCCACCCAGCTCCCTGTGAGTGACTGGTTCCTGCCTGTGCTTCTGAAGCATGTGTTCCCTTCTTTCCAGCTCTTTCTGTACGTGTGGTTTATGCGCTCATTGATGTGATGGCTTCATCCCTGTCTCTCTCACTGCTGCAAGCTTCATAAAGGGCCTCCCGCCATCACCCTACCCAGGCACTGAGGGGAATGCCGGGGACCTAATGACAATTAGTATCTCCCGAATCCAGCCGCGTCTTTCCCCCCCAGTGACACTGCCTGGCTTCATGGCCCTCCACTCTCAAGGAGGTGGCCAAACCAGCCACCAGCCAGCCTCCCGGCCTAGACACCAGCATCCCCTAACACCGAGGCTGGAAGAGCCCTACTACGCACAGGCCTGATGGTGTCAATTCCTAGGTTAAAATTGTCAACAGCTCCCGACTACACTCAAAATATATCCCAAACCCGTTAGCGTCTATGCAGTACTCTGATAGCTTGTATGCACTTACCTGTACAGCTGTTTACAGCCAGAGGAATAAGGTGCTGTCTACTCCCGTGCAAACCATACCCTTCAGCCATACCGAGTCTCTCACAAGCCGCCCAAACGGACCACGTCAGGAGGTGGAGATGAGCCCAGGAAACAGGGGCTCAGAACTTCCAGATGTTTCTAGGTTCTCATGGTCAAGGCCGTGTCAACATATCCCCTGAGTGATGAAGGCACGTTACCACCCACCACAAAACAATGGCTCAGCCTTCAGGGCCTTTATAGGTTCTGGAGAGACGGCACGAGGTGTGCGTCTGGTCCACTTACCAACCAACCCATTTTCAGCTGGACCCAGTTCTCGATGGAGTGGGTCCAGCTGCCAGGTTGCCCGGGTCCTCCATGGCCCCGTGGGCCCGGCAGAGCCCCGAGTGGCTGTGACACCGTGCGGAGCCCCTGAGAGTCTCCCACAGGAAAGCCCATCACAGAGCCTGCAGTATGAACAAAACCATGCTTTTCCCTGCAAATACTTACTGCGCTGTGAGAGCCCAGCTTCCTTCCGGGCCGCACGCCACACAGCGGGCCGCGGGGCCCCAAGCAGCACCTGAACAGAATGCCTTGTGTGCTACGTGTGCACGTGGGGAGGAAGTTCCAGTCCGATCGTTAGCTCGCGGCCCAGACGGCAGCAGAGTCGAGGCACAGCGTGTTGTTCCCTCCCCCACAACCATGGTCCCCGTTACAAGCCGGGTCAGTAAGAGCGCGGGGGCCTGGCTCGCAGGAGGCTCTGTGTCGTGTGCTCACATCAGGCAGAGCTGAGCATCTGTGTCCCTAGATCCTGGCGGGGTGTCCCCAGGGAGCGCGGGGAGGAGAGTCCTATCAAGGGCAGGGACTGAAACCCTCCCGCCACTTACCTTCCTTCTCAGGAGGGAGACAGGTCCGACGTCTGGGCCACAGGGGGACACTGGCAGGGCTACCTGTTCAGCCCGCGGTCAGAACATGGGAGAAATGGGCCGGGAGGACTAGTGACCAGGTCTGTGGAAAAGCGTGTAGGGGAACCGTCTACACGGGGAACCCCTGTCCCACGTGAGCGCCCTGAAGACTGCACCGCGGAAGGGTCCCACCATAAACCAAGGGCAGGGCTGCTCTCCGGTCAGTTTGCCACCTTTCCCGAGTCACCCAGAGCCTATGGGGCGGGCCCCCCGTGAAGGGACCCCGGCGGCAGGGATGAGACTCTGCGTGGGCTCCACAGAGTGGATGCTTCCCTCCTGGGTTGATCTGGGCCCTGCCTGGGTCACACTCCAGGGCCCCTGAACAGAGTAGCTCAAACTGGGTGGTTCAAAGCAACAGAAGCCTGTTTTCTCCGATCGGGAGGCCAGAAGAGTGAATTTGAGGTGTTGGTGGTGGGCTATGTTCCCTCCTCTGGAAGGGGGTCCGGCTTCCGGTGCCGACGTCCTTCCCTCGGGGGGTCTGTGAGCTCGGGTTTCCCTCATCTTATAGGGACACCATCCCCGGAGGAGGGGCCACCTCATCCTGACTCGAGTACATCTTATTTGAACACAGGCCCCATGGGTGAGACTCAGACATGTCCTCTGGGGGGACATGATTCAACCCCCAGCACCGCCACCGCTGAGCTCCCCCTCTTGGCGCGGGTCGGGTCAACGCTAGGCCCTGATGCGGCACCATTTCCGAGTGGGGAGGGGGTCCAAGCAGCCACCTGCTGGCAGGTCGGTCACACAGAAGCATTTCCATCGAGGAGTGAGGAGAATTTTCGGAGAGATGGCATTTGCTCTGCGTCTGGATTCACCCGAAATCATCTTGTGTCGTCACCGCTCACGGGTCTCCGGATGTGTGACAAGCACGTGCCACCCCCCCGATGCCGCCTCTGACCGGGGAAGCAGCGGTCTGCGCGGTAGCACGGCTTTGGCACGTGCCGCCTGGCGACGCCACACGCTGCACCCCCCAGAAGCCCTCACAGATGCCGCGTGATGCCCCACTCAGGGCTGAAACACACGCTTTCGGAGACAGGCGTCCGCAACAGGTCGGGTCTCAGCTGGAACCAGCAGCCAAGGCAGCCCAGAGTCAGGGCGAGAAGCAAGAGTGGCCCCTTTAACGACCACGGTGAATAACCCACCAGGAACATCCCGTGCGTCTCTGGATCTCCGGGTCCTCCGGGCGTGGAGGTTTTCATCCTGCGAAGTGAAACCTAGCGGTGACAACAATGGTTTCCTGCGGGTGAATCAGACTCGGCCCCGTTGCCCTGGGGGGCCCCTCATGAGTCATCTGGCAATCCCTCGGCACCGTTGCGGGGACGAGCGACCCCTGCCGTCGAGGGGACTCCGACCCGCTGCTTCCCGAGGGACACGGATCCAGATCCCAGGCGTCCTCCGGCGTGCCTCAGCTGTGTCCCAGCCGACGTGGGTAAATATCCCCATCGGCAGAAGCCAGCGCGCTAAGGCCCCAGACCTCACATGAGGTCTGCCCCCCACAACAGGATAACAGCGCAGGAGCGGAGGAAGAAGTAAACGCACCGTTGGGACCTCCAGCTGCGAGTCTGGAGCATCCGTGCACGTCTCTGTCTCACACCTGTGAATGCGTGATCCACATAATACACGTTACATACGTGTACTTTTACCCGAAGAGAGTGGATTTGGCTAACTTTCCAATTTAGCCTTTAGGATACAGAATGTGCGGGCGGGACTTTTGTTTCTTCCTTCTCTTTTTCACGAAACCGCTTTATTGACGTGTACCTGACATGCAAAGAGCTGTTCGGACTCGACGTTTGCAGCGGGGCGCGTTTGGACATAAGTGCACGTCCGGGAAACCGTCCCCGTCCAGCCTCCCATCGCCTCCAAAGTCTCCTCGCGAGCACGCTGTGTGTTACTGTTTGTTGTACTGGAATCCGTGACGCCGAGAGGGAGGTGATGGCAGACGGGAGTCAGCGCCTCGTTCAGGGAGCGCACGTGAGCCTCCGGGAGCAGGGACGGCAGAAGCCGGTGCCCCACTGGCGGGGGCCTGGGGGGGCCTCCGCAGGAGGCAGGGGTTTATGGAGAGTGACGAGGCGGGGCAGGAACGGGCGGCCCCCGTTCTGCTGGCCCTCAGCCCCTTCCCCACTCACTCCTGCCAGATGGCTTCTCCTGGGGTCCTGAGCGGAGACCTGGACGAACATCAGAAGACAGAGGACGGACGTGTTTTCTTCTCCCGCTCCGCTCAATGCAGCCGCCACAGCAGCAGACCGCCCGAGTCAGGGCTGACGGCAGGCAGGGAAGGGTCCAGGGCGCCCGTGACATCGTCCGGGGCAGCCGAGGGGGTGTGAGCTCCAGAGCTCCCGCCCCGCACAGGAGCGCTTGCCATCAGGACTTGGCCAGGAGCGGGGCGCTGATCCGCAGTGACTCCTCCCGCCTCCCCCTGCAGCTCCCTCCCTTTCCACGCTTCTGGGCTGTTTCCTTGGCTGATCCGTGACTGATAGCCCCATCAGCATTTTCCCTGCCAACTCGCTTTGTTGCATTAATGATCTTTTTTACCTGCCCCGGTGTTAGGATGGCCCCGGGCTCCATCCTCAGGACTCCGCTAGACTGTGAGCCCCTCGCGGGCAAGGACGCTGCTTGTCCCTCTGGAGTCTGAGCATTTTACACCTCTGACCGCGATGCGTAGCCCAGGTGCCTAACGCGTAGTGACTGCTGGAGATCAACCTCAGCTACCTTCCTAACTTCAGTTAGACCTTCCTGGCACTGAGTCTGCCAGCCGGGTCTACGGTCTCACTGCTCTCCGGAGTAGCTCAGAGGCACCTCCGGTTCTTTGTGGTCCGAATCAAGCTTGCTCAGACCCCGTCTCAAAATTCCAGTGTTCGTTTGTTTAGTAACATTACGATCTTCCAGTATCTAGAACCAGAGTCCTCAGCACTACGTTCAAGCCTGGCACAGTCCGCCTCCTGAACAACGGTGTAGGTGCAGCCAAGGATAGCAGTCCGAGCCCGGGGCCGTCCCTTCGCTCCACACACGAGGTCCTGCTCTGAGACCCCTAGGCCGGGCTTCCCTCTCATCTGTGCCTCTAGTGTCGTCGGGTCTGAAACTCAGGTGGACTTTCCTCCATGGCTACCCAACCACACCTGCTCAGCTTGAGATCTACATGTCCACCGGACTTTGGCGTCCCCCAGGGCTCAGTGGGAGGCCTCCCTCCTTGTCCGGCCCCTCCCTCAGCCAGGCGGACCTGGGCCCGTGTGCCAACTCCTGCCCAGGGAGGGGGTCCCCGAGGCTTGTCCCTTCCCATCTGTCACCTGGAGCAGAAGGAAGCCTCCTCAACCTGTCCAGGGCCAGTCTTGCACTCCCAGCCTGGCCTTCCCACGCTGACACCAGAGGGCTCCTTTCCATGTGTGCAAAAGTACTGTCATTTAATCCATTAACTAGGATAAAACAGAGCCTCCTTTCCAGATTGTCCCGTGTTCTGTATGGAACCAAATCACCCAATTTTGTCACCACGTTCTCCAGCATCAGAAACATGGCTTCTTCACCTATTTTCCTTTGTATTTGCTTCAGAGCCAAATGCGGTGACTCCTGGCCACCCCCCAGTGTGCACTCACAATGGCTCTCTTACCACGTGCCATGCACGGTGCTGGGGGGGGCGGTGCTCTGAGATCCGGGAAGGCAGCCTCTCCCTCCATCACCCACACAGCACGTGTATGTTGCACATACTAGGAAATGCAACTTTAACCTGATTTCTTACCCCACAGAACTGAAAACAAAACAAATAGAGGGAGTCTTTGGGCGGTTCGATGGGCAGGCACGATGTTTCCGAGAATGCAGCCCTCTCCGTGCCTCCCCAGGGTCAGCCCCTCAGAAGGTCAACGGCCTCCCTGCCGAGGACAGACAGACAGGCTGGAGGCCACGGCCGGGCCTGCTCCATGCAGACAGCAGGCTTCTACCCGGCCTCTGTCCCAGCCAGCTTCCGGAACTCACGTCGGATGGGCTGCTGAGGCTGCGTTCCCACTCCTGACTGCGGACCGCCACGGCTGGTGCTGGGGGTCGTCCCAAAGCACGTGAGGCCTCGGGGAGGGGCTGGGATACCTGGGAAGGATGCAGGATGTTTTACTTTTCAGGTGGATTTTCTTTCAGCCGCACGTTGACAGGGTGCAGCCACAGAGGCGGGAACAAGATACTCACTGCTCCTGTCCATATGCGTCTACACAGAGAGGAGCCCAGCCCCACAGGGCTGCACTGCATCTCCTCCTCCCCAGCCCCCGCCCTTACCGTCCACACAGGCACCTGTTACACGTGGAGCGGAGCCTTCCTGCGCAGACGGACAGAAGCCAGTGGCGGCCGGTGACGGTCAGCCTACGAACCGAAGCACACACACAGTCCCTGAGGGCCCCCGTTGGGGGACAACTGTGTCATGGGGTCACCCTCTGAAAAGGAGGCTGGGGATCGAAATGGAGAGGGTGTTTTCATGGTTGTGAGCCCAACGCCCCTTGAATACAGTGGCCCCGTGTGACAAGCTGTAAGTCTTCCTCACTGTGGAGGAAGTCCGTTCATGCCCCACAAGTCAGCTTCTGGCAATTTCAAAATAAAACCTGGTATTTTCCCCCAGAAACCTAATCAGAAAGCAATGCCTACGACTCCCTTATTTCCATGCTGAAAAGGCAAAACCAGAAATCCTCGATGCCAACTATCGCCAGGAAATAAACTAAAGAAGTCCATTCAACTGGACGCTTTTGCACGCAAAGTGTTGCATAGGTCACAGGCAGTGGAGCAATGGGACTGAGGGCTGGCCTCCGCCCCCGGGCCCCACGGTCTCGCGGGGCCTGTCACCTGGGGCAGTCTACCCCTTCTGCTGTACACGAGACTGTCTTGAATCTGAATTCCACTTCAGTAAGGAAGATCTCCTGCTGCCTCCACATTTCCACCAATTCCACAACGGGGAGAGGAAGGAATTTGTACTTCCGTGTTCAGTTCTGGTTACTGAGCTCTCGGCCATGGACCATGGGGGGAACCCATTTCCTCCTTCTCAGTCCCTGTGCATGTATGCACACACACACACACACACACACACACACACACACACTCATATGCACACTTACACCCTCACGTTCTCTCTTGCACACTCAAGCTCACACACACACACACACTCACATGTGCACGCACACACACAAACGTTTCCATGGTAGCACACTTTACAAAGGCTTAGAAAGATGAAGTGAACTTACGTTAAAAATGCAAACAGATTGGGGCACCCGGGGGGCTCAGTCTGTTGAGCGTCCGACTCGGGCTCAGGTCATGATCTCACAGTTTGTGGGTTCAAGCCCTGCGTCGGGCTCTGTGCTGACAGCTCAGAGCCTGGAGCCTGTTTCAGATTCTGTGTCTCCCTCTCTCTCTGCCCCTCCCCCACTCACACTCTGTCTCTCAAAAAATAAATAAATGTTAAAAAAAAAAGAAGGCAAACAGGTTATAGCCCAGGTTTTAAGTCCCTTGACCCTCCAGCTGATTCTGGGTCCAGCCCCACAAATACAGACCTCTCCACCACATGCATCTGAACCTCTCTTCGTAGCTTCAAAAAACCCCACTTTATTGTAAAAGCAGTCCAGGTTTTTCTAATTCCTACCAAAAAAAAAAAAAAACAACCCTAAATTCCAAATTTCTCTTTGAATACACACCCTTTCATTCATCCATTTGCTCATTTAGTAAACACATGCTTACTGAGCACCTACCGAGAACCAGACACCTACTGGGTGCTACAGACATAAGAGGGGGCAGGAACAGGCATGTTCTCTGCACCTGTGGGCACAGAGAACAGGTAACGACATAGCAGAGGCAATACACACACATCCAAGAACAGGACACACGCAAAGCTACGGGGGCAGCAGCTTCCACATGTGGAATGTACGTGGGATAATAAGCAATGAGACAGGAGTATCTGACTTGTTCCAGAGCCCAGGGAAGAAATGCCTGAGGTGTAACGAGAAAGCTGACTCACACCTGGGGGATGAGGAAGGGCTAACAGGGAGAAGGGGTGGAGAGAGGAGAAAACCAGTCAGATCGAAGACGATGGGCGCCTGGGGAGTGAGGGCGGAGGCTCATCAGGCAAGAGAAAGGCCAGCGTGCCAGCTGCAGACAAGGTGCTGTGCGGTGCAGACGAGGCTGGGGCAGGAGGAAGTGTGCTCGCCCTGCCTGGGATGCACAGACAATGTCAGTGTGCATCCCAGGAGGGGCGGAGAGCTGGGAGAGTTTGAGATGGAGGCGTGGTATGAACAGGTGCTTTGCCTACATGCATGGTTTACTCTGCATTTAGAGAGTGTACTGACGGGCGGAGGGGGGACACAGACACTGGCCAGGAAGCTAGTGAAGTGTCCAGACTGGAGGTGACTGTCGCTTGACCCAGGGAGGCGGAGTGGACCAGAGAAGAGCAGAGTAGGTGTAAAGGACAGTTAGAGGGTCAAATGGGCAGGACTTGGTGAACAGCTACTGGAGAAATGGAGTTAGAAGGCAGGTGAGGGGTCCAAGATGAGTTCTAGATTTCTCCTTCCACCTATGCCACAGTAACTGACACGTCACCAAAACAATATGTGCAAACAGCAATGACATTTATCGAAGATGTTTAACCACATTGGTCGTTGGACGAAGGCAAGTGGACACCATCGTGAAATACCACTGTATACCTACCGCCATGTCGGAAACTAGAAAATCTGTCAACACCGAGAAAAGGCAGATATGCACAGGAGCTACAGTCCTTTTAGATCGCTGGTGGGGGTATGCAGTGGCCCTCGCCGGAAGGAGTGTGCGGTGGCCCCACTGGTTTCCAGAAGATCCTGGCAGTGGCTCCAATGCCTTGAATGTGCTGCGCCACAACTTGCTTCTGGGTCTTCACGCTCGGCCACCTCTTGCCTGACACGCTCTCCCCTCCCCTGGGGTCTCTGCTCAATCAATGTCTACTTCTTCAAGCTCAACGTAGACATGACTTTTGAGGCTTCCCCTTTCCAAAAGACCAGGTAAGGCTCACTACTGAAATACTCCCAGAGCACCCTGTCCCCCTTCTTTGCAGGGTATCCAAGAAGAGAATTCAATAATTAATTTACTTATTGGAAGAGGAGGGGGGAAAAGTTACAAACAGAGAGGGAGGGAGGCAAATCATAAGAGACTCTTAAATACAGAGAACAAACTGAGGGCTGATGGGGGGCGGAGGAGAAGGAAAAGTGGGTGATGGGCATTGAGGGGGGCACCTGTTGAAATGAGCACTGGGTGTTGTATGGAAGCCAAGTTGACAACAAATTATATTAAAAATAAATAGATAAATGTCAAAACTTTTAGAAAATAGAGCAATTGTTGACTAAAATGGTAATTTGTTATTTAATTTTGTACCCCTCCATCAGAATGTCCACGCTGTGGGGGTAGGGCTTATGTCCCTCTATCACCTCTATCTAGCACCCAGTATGTGTTTAAATGTTTATAGAAGTGAACGAATAAGTGAATGGATGAATTAGTGTAGGACACAGAGGGAGAAGAAAGTAGAAAATGATTTTGTGTACCATGCGTTTGAGGTATTTGTGGACTATTGAAACGACTTCTTAGAAATAATTCAAAATTTGGCTAAAACTTGAATTGATTGAATTATCTTGCTCATTGGGGAACGTAGGGAGAGAAGGAAACATTTGAGCTGCAAGGGAAAATGGTGATGGACGAGGGGACATGAATGTAGGGAGCAAGTTTGCAGCAGTCAGTACTGTTTGGGAGCAGCTTAGATTTTATCTACTTGTATACAGTTTTGATTGCCTGCTTCATTGAAAAATACTCACTGTGGAAAGTAAGCATATTTGGTGATAGCTTTATGTTTAATTGCAGTAATACACAGAAGTAAATTAAAATCTGATGATGTGAGCTCACATTTTGAAACATTCAGGCCCATTATTTCTAAAATCAGGAGTGGATAAGCCTAATTTGTACAGTGTACTAATTTTATGACATTTAAGTCTGAAGGTATCTCAAACTGAAAAGTTCAAAATCAGTTTTTGTACACTTGAAACTAATGTAACATTGTCAACTGTACTTCAATCGATCAATCAATCAATCAATCAATCAGCCAAAATTCAATTTTGAGGTTGGATAGCTAATGTGCAGCCAACTATGGACTTTCCATAAATAAGCCAACTGGTTGTCCAACGCTTTGAGGCCTGAATATGCTTCTGTTTTACTCCTGGCTCCCTGATGCATGACTTCCTCTTGTTTATATTGAATTCTTCACTTTGTTTCTTTTCTTCCTCCCTTCCTTCTTTCTATAGGATTTATTAGGTGCCATTCCATGCAAGATACAGCCTTAGGCATTTTGTGTAGAGGACTGAAAAAAAATACACGTTTTTCTTGACCTCAAGTAAATGCCAGCTGATGAGGTAGGCCTGTGAAGAAACAATGACACAACCACAATCCAACATAACAAATACCAAGAAAGATGTAAATCGTCGTGGTCACCCAGAGGCAGTTCACAGTACAGCCAGTGAAGCTGGGGCCGGCAGGACCCAGATTCTTACCAACCTTTGTAAGTTGCTTTATAGAGGACAGAGGCTGCCCATAGCTTCTTAGTGCAACCAATATTCCAAGGCGTCAGGGCTTTCTGATTAACCATGTAAGTCTACGAGGCAAGTGGGAGGCTCAGTAGGTTGGGCGTCTGACTCTTGATTTTGGCTCCGGTCATGATCTCACGGTTTGTGGGACTGAGCCCTGTGTCGGGCTCTGGGATGACGGCACAGAGTCTGCTTGGGACTCTCTTTCTCTGTCCCTCCCTTGTTTTCATGCGCTCCCTCTCTCAAAATAAATACATAAACGTTACCAAAAAAAGTTAAAAAACAAGAACAATGTGAGTCTAGGAGCAGGAGCTGCTGTACTAGAACCTGGTTCCCAGAGATGGGCGTTTGTTATTGTTTTGATGTTTACAATCAGCTCCTGTTTTCTTGCATTAACAGCAAGGTAAAGACAAAATTTTAAAACCCAGATCTCAAAAAGAAGCTAAATATGATGTTGAATGTTTGTTTCCCTTTTTACTGAACGCCTCCTGCCCCCTCAGTGGTTCTATGAGGGGAGAACTTAATTGTACTCACATTATTTGTGTTACGCTTGCTTTTCCTCTTAACCAGGCTCACTCCCCGAAGTCAAAGAGCAGGGCTTTAATAGTGCATTGCCAATAACTACAACAATATGTAGCTAATAGATCCATCTTGTCATTTTCAAAACACTTTCACGTATATTGCCTACTTCTATTCAGAAGACAGGTGTGGGAGGGTGAAAGGTACCCTCAGGCTTTCTCCCAGGTAAGGACAGAGGTATGGTAGCAGCCTGCCACAGGAAGGAGGGGCCGAGAGTGAGGCGTGCCGAGCCTCCTGTCCTCAGTCTGGTGGTCCTCTCTCTCTCCTGCTTCACCCCTTCCACAGCAGCCCAGGCTCGGTGGGGTCTAATGAGTTTATGTAAAAGCATGTCCTCGGCTCGATTGAGCTGTCTGTAAATCCTGAGCCCAACATTCTCTAAGGGAAATCTCCTCATTTCTCTGAATGAAGGAAAGAGATAGTAAAGAATTCCAAAGCACTGATAACCTCTTTCAAAAATGTGAACTGAGCGGTGCTGGGGAAACTCGAGCAGAAGGGAAGGCACATAAAAAATACCGAGGCCGGTTCTCCGTGCGCTTTGCAACGTGGTGCCAAGCTGGCCAACGACAAATACTCTTAACCTTACCCTGTGCGGCCGTGACGCAGTCACGTCAGCCAATGACAGCGGCACCCCCTTCACCCAGCACCTGGGGGTCTGCGGCACGCTCAGTCGCCTTCTCTCCTTTGCCAGTGATAGGATCTATTGATGCACAGACAGCGTGTGGGGGAGGAGGTGCTGAAGCTGCACTTTGCAGACCATTTCCATAACTTTCGAGAGAACTGGCAGGTCGGAAATGAGTCGATAGTTCAGATAGATTGTCAGGTAATAAGGAAAGTCATTAGAACAGGGGAATGACTGCAGCTGCTTTAAATTGAGCAGGAATTCAGCCAGATGTGAAGGCGGGAGTTGCACAGCTAGCTGTGACAGGAGCCCCGTCTCCTCTGGGTCCCTGAAAGAGCCACGTGGGCCACGAGTTCAAACAATAGGTTGACAGCTGCAGCACCCAAATTGCCTTCATCTCTTGTGCAGGGGTGGCCACAGTGAAGTCGAGAAAGACAGATTGATCTCGTGTTCAAGGAGTCATAGTGCTGGGGGCGGGGGAGCGGGGGGAAGAAAAACAGGGACCGGGGCTCAATAGCCTCAATTACTTGTGCGAAATGAACTGGAAAATTTTGGCAAGTCGAGAAATTAAGAGCCACAAAAACTGGTTCAACATTTACTCTGCCATTAAGAGATCACAATGAACACACTTATCCCCATCCGATTTCAATTCTGTTGAATCACACAATGCTTGGCTTTCAGGTTCCTCCATTTTGGGGTAACAAAGGCGCTCCAGTGTCCGGAGAACGTGCGGGGAGGAGAGGCTCCTGCTGTGGGCCCAGATTTCCACCGCCTCCCCGCATTCGGACTGCTTTATGTTTATCCGCACAAAAGGAACTTCGGATGAAAGGCTTTGAGGACTGACGCGTGAGTTGAATGCTAGCACGCACACAGATCACTCTAGAAATGCTGGATCGATCGATCCCCGGGGCAGCTTGGAGGGCTCATGTGACACTTCTGCTGTCCTCGTTTCAAAAGTGGCCACGCGCATACCACGTGATGCACACACATCCTTTAAGATATTTGTTCCTCCAAGAACCAGCCGTGGGCATTTTTTCACAGGAATGAAAACACAGACGCCAACATTGCCCATAATTTGATGTCCTTGTACTCTTTGTTCATGTTTCCACCTCCCCGGAAGGCTTTGCTGTTACTCTGGTTCGGTCGTTAAGGCCCAGATCCAGTGTCACATCCTTTTCCTTCCCATCATCTACGCTTCCATGGCAATTTATTGACCTATAGCTCCATGATAGCTCTATTATTGATTATTTCTCTCTTAGAGGACTCGTTATATACTTTTGTAATGGACCGCCTGTGTGGACTTCCCCCTGATCAGCTATGAGCATGCACCATGACTTATTTATTTTGTATTCCCAGTGCCTAGCACAGTGCTTGGCATGTGGTCAGAAATCAATAAATAATTGTTGCTTTGATAGCCTCTGCATCGCAAGGATGACGTATCAATTAGTTGAGCAACAATAAATCAGGAAGAACGGAAACTTACATCTAGGGCCAGTCGTGTGGAATTTCCAGATGCTCAGAGAAAGCCATAAATAAATGAGAGTCCATTTGATCTGGCACCCACGGCTGCTATTGATGTCCTTACTGCAATCAATGCAGCAGCCAAACCCTGAACAAGAGGGTGGGTGGCAAGAAGAGAGGTCAAACACAAGTTTGACTTGCTCAGCACCGTCTTGCAGATGTCACGGTACTTGATGAGCCGTCTTCTTTGAAGGAGACCTTCTCAGGGACCTCGGCTACTCTTGGGCTTTTGGTATAATTCCTGTATTGATCACCCAAAAGATAAGTTGCTGGTATCTTTTCCTAGATCACTCACATTCCTTCCCTACTATAATTTCCGGTTGCGTATTTCAGGTTTCAACTTCCGGGAGGCTACCACCTAGCCCTCTGACTACGCCACAGTCAACCACAGTTCCTCTGGCCCATTTTCTCCTTTGCCTCTGTGGTTCTCTCATTCACCCAGCCCCCTGGCTTCGGGCCAGGGACAGGGCCCCTATTCTTTTGCCCTCTCTGCCCCAGCCACCAATTCAACCTACCACTCAAACGTACTAATAATTTAAAAAGAAAAGCATCTTCAGATCTCTCCCTATCCCCCCATTTCTACTTCTTCTTCTCTATTCAGGCGGAGGGCCTGGATTATTTCTCTACTTCTGTATCTAACTCCCATCCTCTGTCCACAGCGTTTCCAGATCATATTCCTAAAACCATCGCTTTCCACATCTGACATCCGTCATTTCGTTCAGGGCAAAGTCTTGGTTCTGCACAGTCTGGTTGCATTTCTTCTGCTTTGTGTCTACTTTCCTGGAACACCCCACCCCTCCCCCATCCTCCTGCTCAGCCAGGCTTCCTCACGCTCCCTGGGGCATCTCTACCTTGGAGCCATGACTTAGGTCACTACTTCAAACTGGAGAGCTACTCCATTCCTGTCTGAGTAAATTCTGTGTCTTAAGACTCAGTTCAGGTTTTGCTTTCTCAAGGAAGGCTTTCCTGATCATTCTAGCCCAAAGCACATTTCCTCTGCTCTCTGTGTGCTCAGAGCATAGTCCCAACTAAGGTCACCATTTATAAAGTGCTCAACTCGTACAAAGTACTCATGCAGCAGTTACTGTGCACTGCTGTATACAGATGTTCTCCTCTTGGATCCTGGAAGAAAAGATCTCAGTGTAACCCCCACAAAAGCTTAGAACCAGGACGATGGAAAGCATCCAGTAAGTTTGTCGAATGAACAAGTACACATCTACAGGCCTTGGAACTCTGATTTGAGGTGATGGTAGAACACTTAACGGGCCCAACCTATTCCTGAAGTAGACCACACAGGATTCCTGCACCTGTTTCTAGAAGGGCACGGAGAAGCAGTGGGAGCCTGGCACAGCAGCCTCAAGGGATTAATTCCCACTCTTGGAGAACATGAAACAAACCACATCAGTGATCCCAAGAGCCCCTAGGAGACACGGTTCTACGGTATTTCCCCACAGGTCCCGTTCTCCTTTGGGGACTTCTTGGAATTTCTATCTAATTAACAAATGATCCCCTTCCCAACTCACCATGACCCTAGAACTTTCCCGTCATCTCCATCATCTTCCAAATCAGTTGTTTTTCCCAGGTGAGAATACTGACGAGAGGGATATCGGGCACCTGGGTGTCTGTCTCAATCAACAGGATCATCTGGGGGAGACTTTGAAGCTGGCCCGTGTCCTGGGATCATTTGGGGGAGACTTCGAAGCTGGCCATGCATCCTGGGATCATCTGGGGGAGACTTCGAAGCTGGTCTGTGTTCTGGGATCATCTGGGGGAGACTTCGAAGCTGGCCTGTGTCCTGGGATCATTTGGGGGAGACTTCGAAGCTGGCCCTGCATCCTGGGATCATCTGGGGGAGACTTCGAAGCTGGGCTGTGTCCTGGGATCATCTGGGGGAGACTTCAAAGCTGGCCCTATGTCCTCGGATCATCTGGGGGAGACTTCAAAGCTGGTCTGTGTTCTGGGATCATCTGGGGGAGACTTCGAAGCTGGCCCTATGTCCTGGGATCATCTGGGGGAGACTTCAAAGCTGGCCTGTGTCCTGGGATCATCTGGGGGTGACTTCGAAGCTGGCCCTGTGTCCCAGGAGGCAGCTCATTCAGAAGCTTGGGAGTAGCACTGATAAGGCAATAAGGGGGTGAACGTGGGAGACCTATGCATGGTCCCCCTTAGTCACATAACAAACATCCACCCAGTGTACAGGGTGCCCAGTTCACACACCTAGAAGGACCTGCCTTCTCTCTCATGCTCTCTGTAAGGTAGATACACATCCTGCGTCTTTCCAACTGCCTATGAACGATCACCATTTGGCTGCTTGATGATAAGGTTCTCATAAAAGGTGATCATGCCTCCGATAATCCCATGTCATCTTAGATATTCTGAGCAGTTAATGGGTTGGTGATAAGACTTTCAAGTATCCAGCTGAAACTTGATGAGTCTGGTATTTGTTTTAAGTGGAAAACAGCTTAAAAATATGTTTAGCACATATTTAAAATATTCATCCAATTTAATGTAAAACTTTATGCCCATATATACCCATTTTCTATCACAGCTTTGTTGTTTTGTTATCATATTATTACAACAGTATACATTATAATTGCATTATAATACAAAGTACAGTTGTATAAATTTTGCAGTCACATAACTTTAATAAAATCAAGAGAACTAAAGAGACATATATAGAATAGAATAGAACAATATTGCATTTTAAGATCAAAGAAATGTGATCTTACATATCTACCCACATATGTATCATTTGTTGTGTTCTTACTCTTTCCATGGACCTGAAGTTTTCTATGTTGTCAGGCACCTTCAGCCTGAAAGACTTCCTTTAGTATCGTTTGTAGTGCAGATCTATCAATGTCTGTTTATCAAAAATGTCCTCGTTCTGCCTTTGTTTTTATAGAATACTTTCATTAGATAGAGAAGACATTTTTTTTTTCCTTCCAGTACTTGAATGTGTTCCAATTTCTATGGATTTCATTGTTCTGAATGAGAAGCCAACTGTTAATTGTATCATTGTATTTTCATATATGAATTGCCGTCATTGGCTTCAAGAGTTTTGCTTTGTCTTTGGGTTTTTAGAGGTTTGAATATAATCTCTGGATGCATTTGTCTTTGTGTGTGTCTTACTTGGGGCTCTTTGAGTTTATAAATTTATAAATCAATGTTTTTATCAAATCTGGGAAGTTTTTGGACATTATGACTCCAATTATTTTGTGTGTGATCTGTACTCTCTTGATCTCCCTTTGGAGCTCCGATTACACAATGTGATGACATTCTCGTTGGGTCTCTTCATGTTTATTCAATCTTCTCTCTCGGCGCTCTCTATTGGATAATGTTTATTGGTCTGTCTTCTTTAAGCTGATTTTTCTGCCGTCTCCAAGCTTCCAGTAAAGCCACTTAGTGAATTTTTGTTATGTGAATTGAACGTTTCAGGTCTGCAACCTCCACCTGGTTCTTTGGCATAAGTTTCATTTCTCCACTGCAATTTCCTATCTGTTCACTCATTCATGGTATATTTTCGCTCAATTATTTGATCACATTTGTCTTCAATTATTTGAACATATTTATAATAACGACTTTTACATTACTGATGACAAAATCCAACACGAAGGTCCACTTCAGGGTAACATTTCCTTAGTTTGGGCAAGACTCTCTTTTTTTATTTTTATGCCTAATAATTTTTCGTTGAAAATAGAACATTGCAGATAATACGGTGAAGCAACTGTGGATTCTGTTTCTTTCTTTTTTTTCAGAGGGCTGTGGCTTTTTTGCCATTGGGGAAAGATTGTTTATATTGTTCTATTAGGCAGTTAAAATACCTGCACGCAAACTCTAGAGTCTGCTTTCCTCTCGGTTCAGTGTGCAGTCACGGATGTTTCTGTTTTGTTTTGTTTTCTTTTGTTTTAAGCCTGCCTATGTAGATGTCTCCCCTGCTCCTGTTTAGTTTAATGTTTTTAAAGTTTTAACTGTAATTCCAGTTAGTTAATAGACAGTGTTACATTCGTTTCAGGTGTACAGAATAATTTAGTTTAATTTTTGACCATTGATTTAGTCAGAGGTTATGATCACATATCTCAAGCCAATAAGATTTCTGCAAAGGGCCGAGCTGTGTGCAAAGTGGGGGAGGCATTTTAGAACTCACCAAGTCTGCAAGCCTCCCCAGGTTTTGTGCTGGGTGCTCTGGAGTCTTCCGCACAGATGGAGTTCAGCCATTACCCAGGGTCGTGGAGACTTTATTATTTCTGACTTGTTCCTTTTCTTTGTAAACCTCCCCTTCGAAGGTCCACCTTCTTTGCCACCCAGAGTAAGTACGCCACCCTAGCTGGTTAAATTGTTGTGTGTGTTTTTTTTTTCTTCTGAAAAAGTTGGGAGATGAAAATGGCTCAAGGAAAGAAAGTCTCAGACTTGTCATTCTGACCATAACAGTAATAAAGTTTTGCATGTTGCTGTATAAGCATAATAGGAGACATATAAGGAATGTGTGACCCCCTGAAGCTCTGGAAAAGCTCCGTACAGCACTGAAGTCTACATGGTGCGTTCTTCACAACAGTCCCGTGTCTGCAAATATTTCTATTCCACTGTTACAACTACCATTATCTTCTGTCTGTTCACATATGGAATGTCTGTTAAACACCACTACTTTCTTTCAAGTGTTTTAGCTTCTCTTTTTAAATAAGTTAACATTAAATTAAGTAACTTATCATAAGATGAAAATGCAGTCAATAGGAACATCCAGGAATATTTTTAAAATGCTAAAAACATGATTATTCTTGATGTTGTGCTAACCTAAATTTCTGCATTGCGTTCAGAACAAAATTCAGGTGGACAGTTGAGGCAGGCTAAAGCTATGCCCTCCTTACTCCTTTGTATCTATTTGTCTCTGACATTATATTCGATAACTGAAGTACCTATATCAGAATCACCTGAGGTGATGTTTAAAATTCAGAAATCTCAGTCATCCAGTATCAGCATATCTCCATGTAAAACTCAGAGAACCTGTATTTTTAAGCAAGCTTCCGGGGCAAATGTCATGTATATTGAAATTTGCTAAGGAAAGTGTTCAGTGTAAAGAAGCCTGTTTAATAGTCCCATTTTCGGGCATTGACTGTACTCATTATTTGACCTAAAATTCTTATTTACATTTAAATAGACACATTTACATTAAGAAATTAATCAAAACAAATTAAAATGCTCTGATGCCCAAAGATGTTCTGTTACCATCAGTTATATATGAAATTTTAGAAATGATTTAAGTATCCAGCAATAAAAGAATGGCTACAAATATGTGGCAAATAAACTGTACGGTATAGAACAAATATTAGTATTATACTATGGGAGGAAAAATAAACATAATGGTGTAAAAATAATGAAACAAAATAAAATTGTATGTGTACTATCATTAAATCTGTGTAAATGTAGGTATTGCTATAATTGAAGATTAAAAGAAAAGAAAATCAACGGTGTTGAGGTAATGAATTATAGATCGTTAACAATATCTTTCATTAATGCTTTGATATTTTGATAGAACTTCAAAAAGGGAAATTAAAGGAAACCTACTGACTAATAATCAAATGAGATAATACAGGTTTTTTTGAAGTGTATTCAGCTCAAATCTTTTTTTATATCTAGGGTTTATCAAACACCACCCTTCCTCTGAACTCCTGTAGACTTTGCTAACTGTGACACCCATTCTGTTTGCTTGCAGAAGTCACAGAATTACCTCCTCTGGAGGGGAAGAGTGTTAGTAGAGTTAGAGGGTGTTGGAAGCCTGAGGAGTGGGGAACATCTCAGGGACATGTGGGTTCAAACCCACACGCAGTGGACTGGAACCCAGGGAGACAGTGCTCGTGTCTGCCAAGCTAAGGGGCTGGGCTTTGTCTTGGAGGCCACGTGTGAAGAAGTTTCCCTGAGTAGATAAATAGTGGAGCTTGTGTTAAGCAGGGGGAGTACTTGAGAGGAAGAGGCAGACAGACAGGATAAGGAAGGCGACAGATAGCAAAGCCATGTCATTGATGAGTGGGGACTCCCATCCTCCTGCAGATACTCAGAATTGACTTGTGCCCAGAAACTTTTCGCCTCTGTGTTAACCTGGACTTCCTTTCAGATGAGCAATTTTTTGGAGGAAAGAGCACACTGGGAAGTAAGACTTTGGTAATAAAAAAGAGTAAGAAAGCAAATGTGAGATTTGGGTCATTGAAGGGCCTCTGTGTATCATCACAGGTGAACATCATTGATCATCTCCAGAATTTCCGGAATTAGGCCTGGCTTGTGTCCTCATTTTATGGGTATAATTTTGAAGTGTCCTGAATTAAAACCTTTGTACATTTGGTCCAGTTTCCCTGCCCCCACTGTATCTCATACACCCATATCATCGCAGCCCTGAGGTGTGGGCCACAGATTGCTGAATCAGACACCCAAAACCTAGAACGCTTTTGTTTCCTTCGGGAATCAAAGAGGGAAACCCGAGCTCTGTCATGAGGCTGACGGTAATACTCACTGGGCACTTACTGGGTGCAAACAGCTGCTACAGGACAAATAAGTCACCGTGGTTCTAGGAGTCACACAGACCTAAATACAAGCAAAGCTACATGGTGATCAAATGGCTAGAAAATCCTATAAACCACTGATGGGGAAGGTGGCACAAGCCCCACATAGGGAACAGCCACAGGACGGGTCAAGTCTTCCCCAGAAATGGGCCTGGGGGCTTCGGAAGGCCTGGGCGTGACTGCACACAACGGTGGGGCCAGTCTTCTGCCTGGTAGCTCTTTCACTGGGTTTTTCCTGCTCTCGCTGCCTAGTTTTCTTCTCAGAAAGCTGAACTGTGTTTTCTTTTTCACACACGGCCTTCCTCCACGTTGCTGGCCTTTCTTCTGCTAATAAAGCTTGAGCCCCTCCCTAATTCACTGCACTCAGGATGCCCCACACCCACTCTGCAAATCCCTCGCTGTGTCACTCAGCATCTAAAATTTAAGTCTCCTCCTGGGGGCTGGAAGCGTGTTCTTTGTTCAGCATGATTTAATCTTTTGTTGTGCACAGTGTACATTTTCCGAGCAACAGAAAACATAAACAATAATAGTGGATGTCCTCAGGGCAGCGCACAGGCGCGCGGCTCGCCCCCGTGGCCTGCCTTCAACGGGGCTTTGACGATGGCTTGTCACCTCACACAGAGGGTAGTGTTTAACCCACCCATGCTTTCCATTACGTGAAGTCATTTAAGGAGCTTTGCTTCTTTTTAATAGCAAGATGAGACAACTGAATATTTATCCTTTTAAGCATCTTTTAAAGATCAAAATTACTCTTTAATCCCAATTATGGTTATTAACTAATTAGTTCCTCCACATCTCACTTAAATAATTTATTGCAGAACACACACTCAAGGACAATTCTCAGACCCAAGTACAGCTTCAAGTTCACATAATTGCACGGCATTAAAACAACATCCATGCCAAGAACAAGAGGCTATCGGTGGCTTTGCCTCAGCCCCGTGCGACGGGTTACTTTCTCCAGGGCGTGCGCACACTCGCGGCTGAGTCGAGTCTGAGGACCTTTCAGAAATTCATAGAACACATTACAGCCAAGCAGACTGTGAGAAATGCCAACTGTATACAGGTATGGCAAGGCGTGAGAGTGTGCACGTGAGTGTGTGTGCACCTGTGTGTGTGGAGTGGGGAGAAGTGGGAGGGGCAGGTAAGAGAGCCACTGTACTGGAGAAACAAGGACAAAATAATTCTTTAAAAAAAGGATCTGAGTTTCAGCCATTAAATCACGTTGCCGAATGGGCAACAGACCACATCGGTGTGCTTGCTCTCACTTGTTTAATGTACAGTCTGAATGACATATTCACAGATAATAAGGCTATTCTGGACTAAGACCACTTAATCTCTTAAAAATTTAGGGTTGAGGGATTTACATTATTCTAAAAGTCTTGGAATCACTGGTTTTGACAGAGAAACAGAGATTGAGGAGGAAAGATTTTGGAGAAGTCTGGCTAAAAGGCGATAAGATCTGGCGAGCCCTCATCATACCTTTCTGTTTCGTTCATCCATCACCTGGAGCAGCGGCAGCCCCACACCGGGGCACGGGGCTCTGCAAGGGCGGGCCACACTGCAAGCCCCACTAGCCTCCTTGGCCGGTCGTCCTTGTGGAAGACAAGTGACAACCAAGGAGTGGGGGGAGGGGTGGCGCCTCCTCTCCCGTGCCTTCCTGTGACGTTGGAGAAAGTAACAGGTAGAAACAGCAGGTTCAGCTTTTGGCCATAACTCAAAAATATATTCTCCCCCATGGGTAGGGGAAATTTTTACTAGAAAATATCACATTTCCTCACATTTTTATTAGCGACACTTCCCAAAATAGAGATCAACTTCTTCTTCAATTGATATTCACGGAGACAGTCTAGAAAGACCCAAGTATAACCAAGCTTACATAAATATAGCCCATGATATGCATTCCACCCTGAGAGATGATCTTGATCAAAGATTTTACATGAAAACACTTCTCATCACAGAATAAGGCATGCCAAAATTTATTGAGACCTTGAACGTAGAGTATATAAAAAAAGAGTTTTTGTGAAT